>NC_143397.1:143645259-143948289 GCF_052110815.1 Crocodylus siamensis
CTGTAATGACCGTTAAGTCAGCCTAGGCACCCAATGCAAGGGTACTGCTCGTCAGTAAAGGGTTGGCTTTATTTCTTGCTCCATTGCAAGGCTCCTTTTTATTTGCCTCACATAAACTGGAGATTTTCCAAGAGGTCTGTTTCATGGATGACAGAATAACACCTAATGGAAATTACAGAGGCTACATCACATGACTGTCATCTAAATACTCTCTCTGTGGAGTATCAGGCAATGGTGTAATGGGTAGACATGTCTTAAATCATGAGGAAAGTGGAGCACTGTTCAAAAAATTAGCAAATATATACTATGGAAAACCGTTTCTTAAATCCTATTCCTGTGACTTGTGAAATATTTCATATGTCCTTTCTACCTCAGAGAAGCTCCATCTCTAGTTTCACCGAAAATATATGTGGAAAACTGAAATCTTGAGACAAGGTACAAGGTCAGAAAGAGAGGGAAAGAGACACATACTATTCCATGACCAGAACAATGTCGTTTTTGGATTCGAAGGCATCATACAGCTGGATAAGGTTCACGTGGTTCAGCTGGTTCATGACATTGATTTCATTCTTAACCTCATCCTGTGAAAAGTAAGGAATATATTATACCTGTGGCATTTATAAAACAGAGCTAACAAATTGGGGTAAGGTCAATGTTTGAATTGGAGTGATGTGGATAAGTACATCATACTTATTCTCACCACTGCCCCATGTCCACCAACCCTGGCATTTTTTCTCTGGCTGTTCCTGCCACCAGAAGAATCTTCACAAATTTATAGATTTTGGAAGCCAGAAGAGAAGAATATTAGATCATCTGGTTTGATTTCCTGTATAACACAGGAAATCAAATATTCATTCATTCAAATATAGTAGTAGGGCATTCAGAGTGATACTCAGTGAGGAGAGGAAGTTTTGGGTGTCACTGGCAGTCACCTCACGCTAGTGTGGGGAATGGGGAAAGGCAGGCACCATCAGTGACACTGTGGCAGGCAGTAATAGCCTTTTGTGCCATGAATACAAGACTCAGAAGTGCCATACATAGGTCAAGACAAATCCCTCTCAATTCTTGTGAACTGGCAAATAGACCCCAGACTATCTTTGCTATCAAAATCCAGAAAAATGAATCCCCCTATCTGCATTGCTTTACTGAGGGAATGTGCTAAGCTGAAAGCTGGTAAACACTCTTACTTTTTAAAATGTTGCTAATAAGATTGATAGAGGGGTGGGGGAGTTGAAGATACGAAAAATGAGTACTAAAAAAAAATACTGAAAGAATGAAAGAAAAGGTTGGTGATGGCATAATTTCAAGGAAAGGGAAACAAATAGACAAGCTAACTGTAACCTAGTCCATCAAACAGAGATGATGGCTTGTGGACCATGCAGTCAATGCACACATTTTAGTAGGTTAGAGCATTGTGCTAATAATACTGATGTTGCAGGTTTGATCACAGGTTGGAATAAGGTGATCTCTTGAAGTCCCTTCCAGCCTTACTTCTCTGTTTGAAGCCCTGAGTGGCGATATATTGGAGAAGGAAATGTTCACATTACAGGATACCTACCTTTTCCTTAGACCCTCTAGCTTTTATAATTTTTGCTGCTAACTGGAGACCAGTTGCCTTTTCTTCACATTTGTGCACCTGACCAAATCTCCCTCTAGGGAAAAAAAAAAGAAAACCCTCAGCTTCTGGTAAAAACAATTAGAGCTTGCATTTAGCATGTAGTATGAATTTTATATACTTAAAGTTATCACTTGGCCTAGGTAGGTGACTCCCAATGAACCTTCCATATTCTATTTGAATCTTTGGATCGTTATCTGATTTTAGAAATAACACTTGCTACATTTAAGTATATGAAGCTCACACACAGTTTTTATTTAGGAACTTCTTTACATTATTTGACTCAGTAACATTCACTCCATAATTATGAACCCATACAAAGCCCCAAGCTGGTGTATTCAAAACAGTTGCTTATGTCAGGAGAACAATTTCACCCTAAATATCAAATTTCTCTCATATAACATGTTCCCAAATATAACATGTACCCTATTTTTAGAACACCCCAAGAAGGGGAAAAAATTACCTTGGAGTACAGGTAAGCTGGGGTCTCTGGGGTTGGGAGCTGTGCACTGGGGTTGGGGGCTGTTGGCTGTACTGGGGCTAGGGACTGCACACTGAGGCTACAGCCATGCACTGGGACTGGGGGTTGCATGATGTGGCAGGGGCCACATACCATGGCCTCATCCAGTACACTGGAGCTGGGGCTCTCCAATAGGACCCAACCCAGCATGTTGGCTTTGGGGCTGCACTCTGGCTCCTGAGCCATTTGCCAGGTCTAGGGCCATGTACTGGGTAAGACATAGCACACATCCAGCCATGGATCATGCCCCCCTCCTCCCGTGCTGTCCTGATCTAGTGTGTAGTTGGAGAAGGAGGCTCTCCACGGGTTTGGAAATTTGGTGGCAGGGGGGAAGAGGGAAGGTGAGAGTGATAACAGCATGAACTGCCATGGCTTCTAGCTGCCACTGGTTTCCCCCTTACCCCCTCTGCCCTCCCCAAAAATTTCTGGACCTGTGGGCAGCCCTTTTCCTTGTATCCCAGTTTTCCCAACTGTCTTTTGGGGAAAATACAGGTTATATGTGAAAAAATATGGTATGCTATTCCTCCTCTAAATGACTATATTCTTGGTTGTTTCCTTCTATAAATTATCTTTAAAAATAGAAATATATTTGTGTTACATCATCTTCAGATACTCTTTCAATTTAGGAGGCAATAGATAAAGGCAGAACCTGCTGTTCTAAACCAATATAGTGAAAAGTCCAAAATATTGCATTATCATTACTGTAATGACTGGATTTTATTGGACAACATTGATAAATGGCAATAAAATATATACACTATATTGTATGATCTCATCCACTGGATGCCAGGACAATGCAAAACACCCTTCCCTGAGATCCATCTAGTGAAAAATGGCTATATGACCTTGTTTCTTGCATGCCACTGGCTGAGTTAAAGTTATGCTGATAGCGTTCATTCCACTTACTGTCCAAGAACGTCCTTCTTGTTGACATAATAATAACTGCTGATCCCTGCCCTTTTTGCTGAGACGATTCGATGATCAAATGGTGCTGGAAGAGTTTGGCTATCATCTATGAAACACAAGACAGGCAGATGGTATGATAGTACTGACAGGAAAACCACTTGGGAACGAGATAGTTAAGGATTTAATGTACTGACCACAAATTTTCATTCAAAGTCACATCTTCTGCTGGGCTCAGGAGGAAATCTTGTTACTGAATGCAGCCTGCATGAATTTGATGTTCTCAGAAGGGATGTTACATCAGGAATTAAGAGAAGGGGAGCCCTTCTTTTCCAAAAAGGCACAGATACATTCAAATATATATACAGATGCAGCCCCTGGATGTCAGCTAGTCAACTGTTATCAAACTGAACCTCCTGGCTCTCATGGTCAACCCCCAAATCAGTACTCCATTGCATCAGTGTAGAGGCTATAATTCCCATCCTGCACTTTCTTGCTGTGGTTCTTTTCTCTTTGAGGCCTCCTACAGCCTCCCATCTTATGGAGAAGTTGTACTTCAGTGAGGAATCATTTGTTTTGCTAAGGTACTGCTGATTTCTGCACCTATTAATATTTTTGTCTTTTGAAGTGTTAGAAGTTGTAATTTAAAGATGCTCCCTAACTAATAAGATTAGAGAGGCTGGGAACTGGGAGATGGCTCCTGAGTCAGATTAGTTAGTTAGTGAGAGGCAGGGTCTGCAGAAGTTGCCAACTGCTCCACAATAAAGTTCATTGTTGTTACTTCTTATTCATTGTATGCCTGCTTACTGAACCCACTGATCACTACATATTCCACATCAGGGGTTGGGAGCTTCTTTTCTTAGCACAAGGTGGAGGAGGGCATGTAGCCTCGGCAACACTATTTTAAAGCTACAGAGGGTTGGGGTCACCACACACACTCGGTTATAGATGCCACTGGTAGCCACTGCTACTTCTTAAAAGGCCAGTAAGAATCACTATGACCTTCTCTAGGCCATTTGCCTGCCTTCACCATACATGATGAAGAGTGCTTCCAACCACTAGCTTCTGAATTATGCAATATTTCATTCCGTCTTCCATGGCATTTGTGTTTAAAGGCAAGATTTATGGCTTGTCAGCATTAGGGAGTTTTGCACTGGCATAGCTTCCCATGCGCAAATCCATGTAGCAGAGGCACAGCTGGTTGGTTCTGCTCCCTGGGTAGCAGTGGTGCCACAGGGTCAACAGCTGCAGGCAGGCTGTTGGTAACCCTGGCCATGCCAGCAGTTCAAAGGCTGCTCTTTCTGTGCCACCCTCCCCACAACGTTAGTGCATAGGGCTGGTGCCCTGGTTGTTTTCTTGTAGTTACTCTACTGCTATACAGTCGCATTTAGAGTTTCCAACTGAAATCAGACTCCAGGACATCTAAAATCATGGTAAGTGCCCTGAAAAATCCTTCTTTTAAAAGTAAAAGTGGAAAGAGGCACAGAGTAAAGTCACACAGAGTAAATGCTAGTGTTGCGTTGCACTCAGTGTCCTATCTAGTGCACCCAGTGCCCGATCCATTGCACCTCACTGCCTGACTTGTGTAATAATTCCTATTCTGACCATAATTTGTCTTTATATTTTAGCCTGTAATTTGTCTTTAGATTTTCATTCCATGCCCACATTGTTGTTCAGTTGATTGATTTTTTTCCTGGGAATGACCTTTGGCTGACCAAGGTGACAAATACTTCTTTGACTAGTAAGGAAGGCCAGAGTGGCAACATTTCTATATGATCTCTGTGGTCTGGAATGCTGGCTCTCCTTTGTGTGGAACTTGTTGAGCAATTTTAAAACTGTTCATTACTTCAGTGAAAATGATTAAAAATAAAAAACAAAAACAAAAAAAAATCCATGACAGCATGCAGCTGGCTAAAATGCTTTTGCCCATTAAGGTAATAATGGATTGTCCCTATTTACAAAAAAGTCCAGTTTTCCAGGACACCAGCTGTGTACCTAGATTTTTAAAAGCATGTTAATAACCTAACATGTTTGTAACCTATATGGCCAATGAATTAGTTCATGGTCAAGGAACTGTGAAAAGCCAGGTCTCTTGGAATCCTGGCATCTATTTTGAATTCTGCGTTGGTTAAACGGCAGGCCTCTATAGTCCCTTGCATTTTATCAGGTCCTATAGAAATGCCAAGGGACTGTCTTACCATTTAGGCAGGATTTGATTACAAACTTCCAGGAATCCACATTAAAAACGATAACAGCGTGAGACAGGTTTGCAAAAGAGATTGCTAAGCCCATAAAATGTTAGCATCTCTTGGCTAGGATATTTTAATTTAATAGGTTTAAGGATGGATGGGACCAGTATGATCATGAGTCTGATCCAATGTCAAATTTTACTCAAAAGTGCATGTAAAATACTAAGCCTGGAAACTGGCTCCATCCTGTGAGATTCCCTGATTTTTTACCCTTTTTTGTTTACAGAGATCCTGTCCCTTGCTCATACAAGGAACTTCTTCCAGTTTTAAAAGAACTGCTGTAAGGAGTTAAGTATGAGTCAAGCTTAAGATTTTATGAACACTGCAATATTATATGATCTAAACATCTTTCAGTTTATTTTGGAATGTTTTTGTATGATAATGCATTTTTTTTAAAGCATACGATTCATTCGTTCTTCCATTCTTTCAGACACATATGTGTGTATGTGTATATATTTATATATGTCCTTTTAAGTCCTTCAGATCATCTGTTCATTTACATATGCATTAATCAGGCCCTGAAATTATAAACCAGCAGTCCAGGTCTGGAAACTTGTCTCTCCCTTGTGAGCACTCCATTATTGAGATCAAGGGCACTACTTGTGTAGGTGCTCAATGACATCAAAAAGGTTCTATGTAGGAGTTATATAATCTAATTTAAAAGCTTCAGTTGTTCCCACTTCAGATTTTAGTGGCTCTGATGTGAGCAACAGGATTTTTCAACCCACATCCAGAATTGTGTGGATATTATGGTAATATACACTCCAGAAGCATCTAAAGGTAAACTAAATAAATTATTTTGTTGCCATCCAATGTCATACATCAGGGGTTTTCAACCTTTTTTGGTTGGTGTACCCCTGGTGGCCAGTCAAGAAGCAAGGAGTCCCTCCTAATTTTCCCAGGCCACTTTTTACTTCCTTCTCTTGGAACAGAAGCCTCTAAAAACCTGCTACACTAATTTACACCCAGCTCCAGCCAATGAATAAATGCTTCTACTCCCAATTGGCAGGCAAGGTTTTTTGAGTAGATGTGATATCTCTTATTAGACCAACTGAGTAGTTGGAAAAAACTCTTTGCCAGCTTTTGGGCACAATCACCCTTCTTCAGGTCTAGGGAGTCTCTGATGTTCTGAGATCTCCAAGAACTGAGAGAAGCAAGGTGGGGGAGGGCATGTAGCCTGGGCAACATGTCAGTGAATGTAAATAGGTACATGGTGGGGGCTGGGGCTGGGGGGGGGAGGTTTCTGCCCAGGTGCAATTTCTTACCAATCACAGCCACAGAATCATCATCTTCTATAGATGCTTCTGCGTGGGTCTCACTCTCTGTTCCAGTAGAATCAGCTGGTTCTAGTTCTTGTGGGGCATTTGGTTTAATAGCTTCAGGTTCCTGCTTGTCACCAGCGTTCTCTTTATCTACTCGGCTCTCTTTGTTGTCATCTTTCATGAAGCCTTCCTCATTCACTTGAAGTTTGCTGCTAATACTGTGCTCAAATTGGCAATTCTGCTCAGTGTTCTGGGAGTCTGTTCTTGCAGATTCCTTTCCTATAACTTTTTCATTTCCTTTATACCTGCAGGACAAAGTATTATGTTAGACCAGTCTAAACTTACAGCTGAAGGGAATAGGTGAAAAATAAGCGATTGTTTTAAATTCATTGTGTAAAATTATAAGAGTAAACAAACTATTTTAAGCTTGCCCTGTGGAATGAAATGATGGTTATGTTAATTCCAACTTTATCAAATTCCCTATTTTGGAAACAACTGCCCAAATTCTAAGGAGTTGGTATTTTGCTATTGACAGCATCTTTAAAGTAGTGAAAAAATATTAGGATTTCTCTTTGCTTCTAAAGATCCCTGCTTTAAGACTGATGGACTACAAATATTCTAATCACTGATTTCTATTTAGCACCTCTACTTACTGCAGTCCATTCACAGTGTCTGATGAAACAAGCCCTCTGCTTTCAAAAGCTTTTGCTAATCCATCTTTGATGGCACAAATCTAGTCTGCCTCCTGGGCTACAAATAATACAGCACAGAAGGAAGTATAGAAAACAAGTTAATGAGTTAATTTCCCTGTGCAAGATGTTATAGTTCCATGTTACTACTTACATTAGTCACTGCTGTGGTACAATTCCAACCCATCACACTGCCTAAACTAACCTTACCTCCCTCACATGGCAATAGTGCTGGGATATAATCATGATGTAGAGGGCTACAGAGATATAGAACTGCTTCATATCCAATTGCCCATCTCATATGCCTAAACTTTTTTCTGAGCAAACAGCCCACCTGTAGCAAATTGTTTGGGGCCCAGTCTGTTAAAAACATTTTTATTTGGATAGTGAAGTGAATTTACCTCATCATTCATCAGATAAGAAATGTTCATATATTTAGCAGCCACCTTGATTGATGTTTGAATTAAATGTATTTTTACTGTATGGCTCTTTAAAAATAAACTTGTATGCAGTTTTAAACCTGACCTTTGGGGCAGTCCATCTTGGCCCTGGCTTTGTGATGGATCCCCATCACCATGTCTCTCAGCTTCACTTTGGGACGCAGTTGCTGCATCCTTCTCCTCCTCCTCTTCTTCTGCTTCTCCATCTTCCTCCTCTTGCCTTTCTTCAGTAGAGGCATCCTGTCCATCAAGCCTCTTCCCACCTTCCAGGGATTTACTCTCCTCTCTTTCTTCTTTGACCTTTATCCATTGACTGTTGCCATCAACAGTATCCTCTTCCCCGTTTTGAACAAACCTCCCTCTACATTGATAGTAGCATTCCAAACCTTTCCCTTTGTTCTTTGGCTCTTGAATCAAAAAGCCATTTGCCTTTTCAGCATTTTCCTTGTTGAGCTTATGAACCCTTTCTGTGTGAGAGAAGGACTCATTCTTCTGGATGGCTCCCTCTAGAAACAATAAGAAAATTCCAAGGATTTTAACAAAGTCTTTCATGGTTAGTATAATTTCAGTTATTTTCTAAGTCAATTCCAGCTTTTCTCCTCCGGTTTCCAAGGTCTATGTACATGTTTCCTAAACAATGGTAATGGTCATGAGCGTCAACCAAAGTAACATGTTAATCTAGAATGTAATGGAGCTACATATTCAGATATTCTCCTTATAAACATTTTTCATACTGAAACTTGTTTCAAGCTATGGGTAATATAACATATATTTTTAAGTAAAGCACTTCCTTGGAGTACTTATGGCCATACAAAGCATAATGTACTATACATGACATGGCAAATGATCTTTACATGTTTAGAAGCTGATTGGGCAACCGTTACTCATGTTGGCTAGGACCCAGTCATGGGAGTAGCCTGTGGACTTCAGTCAGACTGGTCATATGAGTAAGTCTGTCTCTGTGTGAGTAACTAAAGGTACTGCAGTTGGACTACGCGTTAGAGCTGAAGCAATGTGAATTCTCTTACCTGTGGAATCAGGGAAGTTCTGCTTTTTTACATTCTTTGTTCCTTGCACTCTTAAATATGACTTCTCTATTGTTTTCTGATCTGTGATCAACTGTGGGAATACAAATGATCCTTTAGTCACTCGGCACAGCTTTCATATTCTGCTACTCATTGTGAAATCACACTTTCTCTTGTGGGCAAAACCAAACAGTTTGTGTAAATTAAAAAAACACCTTTAAATATTATTCACTCTACTTATGAGTGCTCTTGGGTTTAGACACTAGCAGCCTGATGCTGCTTGCATCAGCAGAAAGCAGGGAGAACTCAGTTGGAATCAATGGAACTATATTAGTGTGAAAATAGCCCATGAAAGAACAGAATTAAGCTGTCGGGACTGAAAAATAATCCTCAAGAAATTAGCTGTTGCCTCACCAGCTGCGAAAAACTGGGTTGGTTAGTCTAAAACAAAGCTAGGAAGATTTAATTTTCTATTAAAATATTCAATAATAGCCTTACTGACAGATTTCAAATAGATTTTTGCTGTTAATCAGCATCTGGTAACAACATTTTTAATGATCCAATATAATTTATTGCAAGATGATGAAAAAGTTACCAGAAATGTGAGCATATAAATCACAGTATTAGTTTTGTAGCCTACTGTATCTATATTTTATAATGTTATACTGACATCTAGAGGAGCTTTGTACTGAGCATAAAACGTAACTATTATTCATGCATTTGTAGCTATTTAGTAATATCCCAGTGGAATTTGGCATCTTTCCCATCAGCCATTCCTAGACTATAACAATCCATAACATGTTCAGCAGAATTCCATTCCTCTCTACTTTCTTTCTAATGTCAAACTAATACAATGAACTATACAAATTGTTAATAATAGAAATGGGTCAAAAAGGATATGAAAAATAGAGATACTTAAATTACTGTGATGAATCTTTCTCTCTGAATCATCAATGAAAGCAGCATGTTATGTTTATACACACACACACACACAACACACATGCACACAAACTACTTTGCTGGTTATTTACAAAAATTTAATAGAACTATATGGACAATAGGTACTAAGTGGAAACCACATGTACTCTCTAAAACTACTAAGTTAACTGAATAGTTAACTTTAAGGGAAACAAACAGGAATAAAGCATTCTAAGAGAAGGAAGAAATGAGTTAGAACAGTCATTTTCAAACTTCCAAAAGTCATGGAGCTCTTTCATATCAACCGTGGCTGCACAGGCTGTGTGAGCTGCCATGGAGCTAGGTCACCCAGTCTGCTCCACTATTACCCCATATCTCTTTGTGAAACCCTTGATAACCTATCGTGGAACCTCCAGGTTCCATGGAATGGATTTCAAAAAATCCTGGGTGTACCTACACGAGATGCGTTACTGTGTAGTAGAGCTAGCTGCTATGCAGTAAGCGTCCACGTCTACACATGAAGACACATACTGAGCAGTGACTGGCTCTAATCGCAACTAAATTTTCTACCTGCAAATGCAAGTAGCAAGTTTACTTGAGATTACTTACTACGCAGCAAATGTGCTCCCAGTCAGCGCGGCAGCAGAGGGCAGGAGACTGCTCCTTGTCCTTGGGAGCTGCCTGCTTCTGGGGCAGGCTCCACCACTGAAGCCCAGGTAGGAACAATGTAGAGGCAATACATCGGCCCAGGCTGGGAGATCCTTATTGCCCAGCACCAGCTCCACAATTCCAGCCCCTCTGTCTCCTGGTCTCTGAGCTAGCACCCAGGGGGAGCCTAGAGCTCCCCCTGGCTGCTGCAGGGGTCCAGTGCAGGGCCACAGAGAGCAGAAGCAGCAAATCTACTCCCACAGCACTGCACGTGTGGACATATACCTGGGAGAGTTTACTTGACAGTAAACTGTTCCTGGATTATTTGCATGTGTAGATGCACCCACTGAGTTAGAAAATAAAATGCACAGTTTGCATTTTCACTTAGCAAGTCCATTTTAAAAATATTAATCCATAGCAGTCATGGAAACTGCTTTGAGCATGAGAATTGAGACTGACAGAGATTGTGAACGATGTTAGTCTTTACAGGATTCCAGCTATGATATGAAGCAAGCTTAATTTCCTTCATAATATAAATTGGAGACTTGCACAAATTAAGATGCTCCATAAATCTCTCGCTAATCTCTTTATGTCTACCCATATCACAAAGAGTCACTCAGGGCTTGCCTTAGTTTTCTGCTCTGTGGTGAAGAGTGCTAAAGGAGGAGGGTGAAACTTTGGACCGATTCATTCTGTTAAGTTACCACAATTACTAATGCACTCAGATTCCTGTAAGCATGTAATCCTCGCCGTGTTGCTGATGACATTACCTATAATCAAATATAGTCAGCTGAGCAAATAACCAAGCAAGTGTTTCCAAAACCTTTGATACATAGGGCCAGATTTCATTTTTGCAGGCATCCAGTGTTTCTCATAAAATTTTCTTGCAGTTTGCAGGTGTGAAAAACAGAAGCCAGCTTTTGAAAATCTGCCCAGTGGAACTTTGAATGATGCCAAGTGTCTTTGATGCCAGGGAGTTAAATAAATTACTACACTATTTATTCAAACATCATTTCTGAACTCTTATATTTTAGCAGCAGATGTAGAAGTTCATATTATTTTAAATTAAAAAAAACAAACCTGTTGCAGCAGGAATAAAATGAAATGTGTTGAAGCTTCTACCTATATTCTTCAGACTTAATAAACAGAGGTTGTTCATGATAATTAAGGAGCTGGTTGTGAGTACACTAAGGTAAAGTGTAGGTATGTTTGGTAAGACAGGTAGTTTGATAAATACTCCCCATCAGCATAGGAATAATCATGAATATGTGAGTTTAAGTTTCATACTTGATGAGGTTTTTCCTAATCATGGGTAACTCATGAATGGTGTGTTTAACTTGTCAAATCTTAGCCTAGGGACACTTTATGGATATTCAATCAGAGCTTCTTCTATGGGGACACATTTTGTGTGGTTCCTGTGAAATTTGTTGAGACCAGAGGATTGTGCATAGTGTGCTCTCAAAAAAAGCTTGGGACACCTCTAAAACTGCTAAGTTCACTGCACATTTAAATCTAAGGGAAACAATGAGAAATAAAATATTCTAAGAGAAGGAAGAAAACAGTTAGAAAATAAGAGGCATAGTTTGTATCTCCAAGTCTCCTTTGACAATATGACCTTAAAAGCATAGACTTCATAGACATTAGGGCTGGAAGGGACCTTGGAAGATCATCGAGTCCAGCCCCCTGCCCCAGGGGCATATCATAGATACTTTATTAACAGATGCATGTGCTATTTGCTCCATACGATATTGCATCCAGCCTTTTTATGGTGCTTTTGAAGACCCTTTTCATCCAAACCTATCCATAAGGATTTTTTAGCCTTGATTTTGGATAAGTAACATTCTTTCTTTTTACAGCTTCTAAACTCATATGAAACAATTTTTCTTAGTCATGGGATTCTAATGTTTAAAGCTGTCCAGAATGGAAATGATACACGATTTTTTTTTCAAGGGTATACATATAATACTATTAGGCTTATATGCTTGGACATTCTTATTCATACAGAGATGGAACTTCCAATATAGTTTGCTTTTTCTTTCAAAATTGTCCCAAAGGTAAACATTAAGGGTTACATTTTATGTGCCTGCAAACTTAGCAAAACAAGAGGCTGGGTGCATTAATGCAAATTATCATGTATTCTAAAAGATATTTTCTGGACATTGACACATAATACACAGCGTGTACGAGATATAATAGTAGCAGAATAAAGCATTATGTTCAAGGGTCATTAAAGCCTTTAGTACAGGCTGATGGATAAGACTGTTTTCAGAAATTATATAGATATATTTTAGAAGCATTATGAAAAAAAAATTAGTAATTAAGCATTGAGCAACCATAGGTATAAATATAATATAATTTAATAGCAATTGCAAATTCAATAAAAATTAATGTTTTTTGATGGACATCTGACTCCTTTTTAATGAGCTGTATTTAGTTAAATTCTTTCTTTTTACTACACCAGGACTAACCTTGGAATGTTTTTCTAGCAAGCCTTCCACTTTTTTTTATTCACCTAATAAAACCCTTTGATTTTCTTCCCACACAGGCAATTTTATAATGAATGGCTTCATGAAGCAGCCCAGAAGTTATAGTTTAGAGCTCCTTTATTACTCTGTTGCAGCTCTTTTGATGTCAAAATGAGGTATTCCATGGCTTCCCTTCAATCTCATTCAACAGATAGCAATATATAGAATTTGCATATGCAAAGAATGCACTGCGTACTCATCTGGTGTCTGTTTCATAGATGCCTAGGATATTTCCCATGGATTTATTAGGATCAGCTATCCAGCTCTTATATAAGAGCTGTTCATCCTGCATTAATAGATATAATTTTGCTACTTGATCTGTGTGGTGATATGGAGCACTTGAGCAGGTAATTAACACCCAGAGTTATGTCATGCACTAAGCCAACATGTAAGATGTTCTCTGTGTATCTGTATTTCTAGATGGGAGAACTTCTTGCACGTGACTGAAATATTAAAATACTAACTTTTGGCATCAGAAATGCATTTCATGCCTGCTTTACTCAAGTAAATCCTCAGCTATCCCAGTAGGGATGGCCTCTGTCCTCTTCACCACTGTATTCCTCCTTGAAATATACTTCTTTGAAGAACGTAGTGTTAAATGACCTTTGAATCACATTCTGATACTTATTTCTCACAAAACATACACACACCAAGGAACTCTGCTCCACTGCCTCTAGGTTTCATAGTGGTCATTGTGTCTAAGTCATTATTTATTGCTTGTCTCTACGGGCTGTAAGCACTTTGGGGCAGAGGACTTGTATCTCTCGTTCTCTGCGGGGTTGAGTTCATTCAAACAAAATCTTCCTATATATACTAAGTCCAATGGCAATGCGCAGGGGGTGTATAGGGGTGCACGTGCACCCCCTGAGAGCACTGGTGCACCCCCTGACAGCGAGCGCTCCCTGCTTAGGTGACAGGTGGGGGGGCAGGTGGGAGTGCTAGTGCCCTCCCTGCGTGTGCTGGCCAAGGACTGGGAGCACCAGGAAAACCACCACTGGCATTTCCAGAAGCACTGATGGCACTTCTGGGTGCCCCACTTGTGCTTCTGGTTCAGCGCTATCAGCTGTGAGAGGACCCCCCCCCCCCCCCCCGTTGCTGACTGGCCACTGGGGTGGGCACATGCCCCCCCGATTCAGGAGACACCAGTTGCCCATGACTAAGTCCAAGTTGTAATTCCTAATCAATCACACACAAAAATGTAAAGTAAATGCCATGAGAATTATGATTCCTCATTAGGATGTGCAGGAAAATCCATATGTAAAATCATTTAGCAAATGCAAGAGAATTCACTATCCAGATACAGATGCAAGCATGTTTTCATCAAGACTCTTATCAAATACCATTCTACCTATCAATGCTCAGTATCAGGAAGTCAACTTCACCTCTGACTGGCCCATGCTGCCCATCTCCATCATTCCTGTGCACATTTTCAAATGAGTGTCTTCATACTTCTTCCCATTCTGACCCTCATCCTAAGAGCAGCTCCCCAGAAATATGTGCAGAACCATTTTGTTGCTGTCTTTCAAAGTCCTTCTTAAAATTTTTCTTTGTTGAGATGTCTTCATGAGATGTTTTTTGGGAAACCATGACAAAGGTTGGGCTGGTATGGTAAAACCTGACTAGTATGTCTCCCTGTTCTCCCTTGCGACTCTGTATTTATCTGTACTTTTCTTCACTTCTTACCATACTAAGTTTGTAATCTCTTCAGGAGTTGGAATATCTTTTTGTTCTGTTGTACAGCTGCTAGTACCATGGGGTCCTGGTCTGAAATTACTTCCATCACTGTCACTGTGGGTCCGTATACTTCATTTGCACCTACGTCATGATGAGGTCAATCTGTAAACTACTCCAGAATTTCATATTTATACAAAATAGCTTCTTTTCTTTTGTGGGCATCAGCTTTGTCAGAGTTGGCATCTCAGAAGAAGGAGGAGAAGGGATCTATCATGAGAGCCAAACAGTGGCCATTTTCTTGATATGGAACAAGTTAGCTCTGAGTTTCACCTGTCAAATCTTAGGCAAAATCTTGCAACCACATTAATTAAGCAACAGAAAATTATTTCTCAGCTTGGCTGACTCATTGGAGCCAACCATACTGTGATATGCATGGCAAGTATGTCCAGACTTCTTGAACTGTACTTCATAAGCTGTTTTTGGGAAATCATGCTGCTGGGAGATTTCCAAATGGTTACAAACTTCAAAATTATCCCCTACAGCTTTGATGACTCACTTTTAATTGGATTCCAAAACACGGGTTTCCTAATAACACATTTCATTTAACAGGCAGGGTTAAAAAAAAAATCTGGGATTTCTTTATTTCACCTTCATAGACATGCTTTTTCCTGTGGTACCTCACCATGAAGGCAGCACACGCTGAATGGAATGTGTTTGGAATCAGCCCAGGCTCCACCAGGGCTGCTGTCCAGCCAGGCTTTGGTCCTCGTCGTTGGCATATGTGTGAAAGATCAAGCATGGTGCCAGGAGGACACCAAAGCCAATAATGAAAAAGAATGGGGTTGTCCTTTTCTGAGATAATTTCAAAGTTACTTACAACCCAGGTTTGTGAGTGCACTGGTATCTTTTACTTAGAATAGAGAATATATTTACTTCATTAACAGAGGGCAAGAATTTATCTGAGAACAATGGAAGGCGGGGATGCTTATGGGTGATAGCTTTTATGTTTGGTTGGGATAGAGTTAGATACACTTTCGAATGTAGTGCATTCTTTTTTAGGTTTCAGGAAAAAGCCGTCACACACAGCGAGGTGGGAGGTAAAAAGGTGGGGGTTGCCAAAATACAATTTTGCCCAGAGTGCCATTTTCCCCAAGGCCAGCTCTGCCCCCAGGATGCCGTGACACCCTGGTTGAGGATCACTAGAGACTAACTAAAGGTACTTGTGAAGCTGCTTGAGTATAGCCTGAAAGCAGGTAAGAAAAACCCTGAGTTTTATTAGCACATTGTATCTGTATTTGACTGCTCTCCCTAACCTCCAGTGTGGGGAAAACAGCAGGGACTCTTATTTGTGCACAAATCATCTACTAATGGGTCAATTTCATTCAAGATATATACCATCCTTCTGCTTCTGTATCAGAGATTCATAGCTACCTCTTTATAATCCAGGACACTGGGTATAAGTGAAAGTAAGCCATTGTTATTCTCTTCTCCCTTTCCTCCCCCCCTGGCTCCCTTCTTTCCTGTGGAAATGTTCTCTTTGCTTTTTCAGGAACATTTTAAGCCTAAATTTTATAGCCCATACTGAGCAGGTGGGAGGGGAAGGCCATAAGCAACATTGATATAACGCCTACTTGAGTGGTTTCTAGTTTTGTAGAAAGCACTCTATTTCTCACTCAGGCAAAGGGATTGTGTCTGCCCAAGCACCAGTAGCTGCCAGCTCTGCAGTGGCAGCCAGATTCAGCAGTCTCAGCTGATGGATACTATACCAAGTCCCATTATTCTCAATGCAGAACTGAATTAAGTCTGTTTTTACTTAAAACTGGGATGTGTTTACTAAATCCAGCTGTTGTTCACTGACTTGCACGATAATTTTATGATGATCCTTTTATAATAAATCACATGCAAATGCAAGGAGGTAATGACAAGCCAACATATGTGGGATATGTAGTAAAACAAACAAAATATTAAAAGTGCAATAATATCATCAGGGCAGTTCCAGAACTGCTTATTCAGCATGTACTTGAGCAAAATGCCTACCAATTCCAATTAGTGTCCCTTAGAGACTGAATAAAACTAAGCCTGGGGTGGAGGAAAGAAGTGGTGGTGATGGAGGCAGAAAACCTGATGAGACAGAGATTTTAGGGTTTTTTTTGTGTATGTCAACACTTTTCCCACAGTACTCCCAGAAGGGTTGTTTTCAAACACATATCACACACCTGCTCCCATGCACAAAACCAAGAAATGGAGAAGTGAAGCTGATTTGAAGTGCATATCACAAGGTCACTCTCAAACACACCAGAGACAACAGGTTTGATGTTGGCCATGGTGAGGGAGATGCCCTTGGAATGGCATTACCACTGCATTTCTGGATTGGGTGTGGAACGAAAGTCCTCAAGAGTGTCTGCGCCAACAGGACCCACAGAAATGGTGTAGATATGTTCCTTCTCCACTTCCCAAAAGAATTTGCCAACTCTTTGCACTCATCTCTGTGTCATTTGGGTTTCCCTGCTTTACTCTGCCGTGGATGCTAGCTTTGTATGCACATTTGCCCTCTTCTGATACGCTAATTTCTGTGCCATTCTCCTTGCTCTCCAGTATACATGGCATGCTTCTAGGAATTAATCAGTAAACTTTCCTTTTACTATGTTTCTACAGCACCTGAGACCCTGGGGTACTGATTCTTGGGGCTTCTGGGAGCTTCAGTCTGAAAACAGCCCTTCTGGGAGCACTGTGGGAACAAGGTTGACATACCCCAAAAAACCTAAAAACTCTGTCTCATCAGGTTTTCTGCCTCCATTGCCACCACTTCCTTCCTCTACATCAGGCTTAGTTTTATTCAAACTTCAGAAACATAATGGGTTTGATTTAATTCTTATTTACAATCACTTATGAATATGTTATTCCACTGACGCTAGTAGAATTGTACTTCTACCCACATAGTAAGTAGATCAAACTTTTATGTCCAGCTTTACTTCATGTGATTTTCATACCGTTTTATCAACAGATATATTTTTATTAAAATTTTTTATTAAAAATAAAAGATGGATATTTCAAATAAGTAATTCTTGTTCCATTCCATACTAGAGTATAGCTCAACAAAGGAGGTGAAGAAAAGGACAGTAAAGAAAAGAAAGACTTTTTGGAATTTCTTTATGAGTTCAATATATCTTGAGATTTGACATCCTATAAAAATACCCCCTTTTTCATGCAAGGTACTCTGGGTAAATGCAAGATCTTTTATTACACCAACTAAGCAGGAAAAAATTGTTCTTTGCAAGCTTTTGGGTACAAATACCCTTCTTCAGGCAGAGAGTCTGCAGTTGTTCTGTGCTCTCCTAGATGGGATAGACAATAGTATGTAAGAATACAGGTCAGTGAAAATGCAAATGTGTGGCAGTGAGGATCAGAGGGGGTGAGAGACAATGGGTGAGTGACTGGTGGGGGGGTGGGGAAGGGGGAATGGTGACCTAGTGCGACTCTCTCTCTGCCTGAAGAAGGGTGTTTGCACCTGCAAGCTTGCAAAGAACAGTTTTTCCAACTACTTCGTTGGTCTAATAAAAGATATCACATTTACACAAAGAACCTGAGGTGAGGTGAGGTGAGATGAGCACGCCAGTAGGGAGGGAAAGACTGCAGCAGGGGTTACAGGGGTGAGCTAGCAAAAACAGGATGTGCCTCAATACTGACAAGTAAGTGCAGGGTGCTGCACTTGGGCAGTAGTAACCAGCAGCACACTTACAAGATGGGAAACTCCCTTCTTGAGAGCACGGAGGCAGAAAGGGATCTTGGAGTCATTATTGACTCCAAGATGAACATGGGCTGACAATGTGAGGTCACGGTTGGCAGGGCTAACCGGACCTTGCCGTGCATCCACAGGTGCATCTCTAGCAGGGCCAAGGAGGTGATCCTCCCCCTCTATGCAACACTGGTCAGGCCACAGCTGGAGTACTGTGTTCAGTTCTGTGTGCCCCACTTCAGGCAGGATGTGGACAACATTGAGAGGGTCCAGAGGAGGGCCACCCACATGATCCGGGGACAACAGGGCAGACCCTACAATGAGAGACTGTAGGACCTGAACCTGTTCAGCCTTCACAAGTGAAGGCTGAGGGGGGACCTGGTGACCATCTATAAACTCACTGGGGGGACCAGAAGGGTTTGGGAGAGACCTTGTTTCCCCTAGCGCCCCTGGCATAACAAGGAATAAGTTGTTGGAGAGTAGGTTTAAATTAGACATCCGTAAGAACTACTTCACTATCAGGGTGGCTAGGATCTGGAACCAACTTCCAAGGGAAGTGGTGTTGGCTCCTACCCTGGGGGTCTTTAAGAGGAGGCTTGATGCCACCTGGCTGGGATCATTTGAGCCCAGTTTTTTTCTCCTGCCCAGGCAGGGGGTTGGACTTGAAGTTCTACAAGGTCCCTTCTGACCTGACTTCTATGATTCTATGAACCTCATTTACCTACATCCTTAGACCAACACAGCTACAACCAACACCACCGAAACATGGAGGATATCTCTTTTTTCTTTCATTCTTATATACAGTGGTTGATTTTCCATCCCATGATCGATGCCTTGGAAAGAAGCATGCACAATCATATAACTTTCATAAGAGGACTGTCCTGATCTACTGAAAGAAAGAACTTTACAAGATGTTCCTTTTCTGCAGCTCAGATTCCATTAGACCCTATTAAGTTACATGTGTTGGCTTCAGCACTTCTTACCTAACTAGGAAGCGGGGCTGCTTAAGGATAACCAGATTAAGAGGCATCTGCCTCTGAATAAATGCTAGGTACTTCTAAATCAGGTAGCACCATTCCTGTTAACACTTTCACACAATGTTTGAAGCTTGAGCTATTCAAGAACATCTCCTCCAATGCATGAAACAATGTTTGCACCTTTAAACAAAATGTAAAAAACAAGCAGCAAAGGATCTGTGAAAAACAGCAATTTTAGTTGAGCTAATACAAAAAATAATGTGTTGAAATTAATTTGTAAAACTGTATCATTGTAACATGCAGAGGTAAGGTTTACCGAACTAAGTGCAGTACAACAAGCTTACAGGACTGATGATGAAGTCTGTTCTAGTCAGTGGAAGTTTTTCCACATATTTAAATGGTTTTTGTATCAGGCTTACAGAGAATGCAGTGAAGTTCCATTGATATTGAAATGGGTTGAAAATATTCAGTTTCTATAAAATAAAATAAATATTTTCAACCCATTTCAATATCATTGGAAAGTCACTGCAAGGTAGATTTAAGCAAGATTCGCAAGACTTGGCCCTGCTGGATTAATTGTAAATAGAACTTCAGTTTCCATAAAATAAAATAAAGTTCTATTTACAGTGAATCTAACAGGGCCAAGTCTTGTGAATCTTGCTTAAATCAACCTTTTCTTTATCCTGATATCAGATGAAGCAGAAGTATTGCAGGATAATACATATAGTAAGCTGTTTTGTGAAATAAATTACTTTATACTGACTGATTCCAAGCCTACTGAAATCAGTGGGAGAATTTCAGTCTACTTCAGTGAGCTTTGGAAGAGGTCATATAATATCTGCATTGTATTGTCTCTTTCCCAATTGTTTATAAATCCAGAGAACGTCTAAGAAAAAACCTAGGGTCCGAATTTCCTCCCACTGAAATCAGTGTAAATGTTGTCATTGAGTTCAACGGAAAGAGAATTGGCCCCTAATTATGTCTTCTAACAGAAATCACTATGCTGCAAACTGAACATTAGGGGAAACAATCCTGCAGTTCACAATGATTTTCTACATTGTTGTCATTAAAAGTTGCTTAGTCAGGTCTAAACAAGTTACAGACTAAAGCATCTGGATTTGCCTCTCTTAACTTTAATGACTTAAAACACTGAGCATGCCAAAAAATAGACTTGTACCAGATAATAACACTCCTCAGCAATGTTAAAAGCAAACCTACACTCACCTTTTTATTGTTTTTTTGGAGTGAACTGAAATATTTTTTGTCCAGCAAAATTTGTGTCCTGAAAACGTGTCCAACTTCATCTTTCTTTAAGAAACCAATACCTTTGCCAAGCTTAGGAGAAGCCTGGTCTTTGAAAACTAAGACACTGAGTCCAGAAGTTTTCAATATCTTGATAAAAAACCCAAGCAGCTGCTGCAACCCCAGAATTACTTGTTCCATTTCATATAATTTTTTAGCTTGCTGATGTGCACTCCTGTTCATACCAGCAAGGGTATTGCTTATTGCTAAGTAGACCCCCTGGATTTCAGAACTTTTTAGCTTTTCTTTTGTTTCTCTGATATATCCAGGTTCAGTTGTGTTTGCCTTTAACATCCCAATGTCTTCTTCAATGCAACAGATTTCCCAGGAAACACTGTTTAGCTTCTGAAGGACATTGTCCTGCACAGCCAACAACTTGTCTACTTTCTGACCAAGGAAGGTAAACTTCATATCCAAGGTATTAATATTTTCAGAGAAGCTGATATGTCTGACTGCAGCATGGGGATTTTGTGTAGTTTCCATATCATTAGCAGGCTCCTGATTTTGCAAAGCATTAGGATCAAATATTTTGACCAAAGAGTTTACCACTGAGGTGGCAGAACTATGGCTGCTGGAGGTAGTCATTATGCTGGGTTAGTCAGGAAGGAACTGCTCTAATGGTCAACAATTTAAAGACAATTTCTGTTTTAAAATATTTTTGTCCAGTCTTCTCTAGCACATACCCTGGCTCAGCAAATCAAGCTCAAGCTCAAGCTATTTAAAAGCCATCCAAATATGTTTGATTATGATAAAGTAAAGGGACACCCAGATTTCTGAGAAAGCACAACACCCCTGTCTTTTTTTTTAACCAGTTTTAAAGTGAAATAAATATAGTAAAAGACATTTGCTGAGCATCCTAAATGCACTCTGCTCCATGACGTCAGCCTCCGGGGATGGATTTCTTTGCACTCCAATGGAATTCGACAGTGAAAAGGCTATGAGACATCTGAGAAGCCTTGCTGGGTGAAGATACTTTGACACCAGCTTTATTTCTTTTCAGAAACATGACTCTGCTCTTAAATGGGAAAATAGTGAGGGTCCAAAATGGATGGCTACGCTTCGGTACTTGAAATGATTGCCTTTAATGTCAGTGTTTCTGATTAAAATGTGCAGTTTGTTGAGAAACCTATTACCAAAGACATCATTAAAAAAGAGAGGTGTGTTGTGCAATTAATACTTAAGAGAAAGAGAGGTCTTGGTATACAGACACTGCAGGAAGTCACAACCTTTCCTCTCCACTGCATGATTACCACCTCTGACACAGTGTACAAAATCAAACCAAAGTCTAAACAAGCACAGGCCTTTTCCTCATAAAACACATTCCATTTACTTCTGTTTTTAGCAAATATAACACAAATGAAGACACTTTTAGGATCTTCAATGATCTGACTATATACTGTAGGAAATAAAGTTTATTGGCAACATCTGGTATAGTTTAGAAAGGGATGATTCTGCCTGGAACACAGGAGGTCCCTTCCAAACCCATTTTCTTACTATTCTAGATCAATGGTTCTCAACCATTTTTAGATTTAAGGTACCCCTCCTTAGATTCAAGGTGCTCCTCAGAAAATGCCAACTCTTAATTTTCACTCATTTTTCGACTACAGAAAACCAATAGAGCAATTCTTCTGTTGCAAAGAACTCAGAAAGCCCAGAGTAGAACAAAATACTTTTAACACTGTGAATATCTATTTGAAATCTCTCGGTTTAGCTTGTGAATTCTGTTTGCACACCTAACAGTGATAATGTTATGTGGCATATTGGGATACCTTTGAAAGTATCTTGAGGCCACTGGCATAACTAGAGCAGGGGCAAACAACAGAGAAGGGCGTGAAAAAAACAGCCTGTGCCACAGCCATGTGATTGTGATTGCAATGGCAGCAGCAAACAGAAGTTGCTACTGCCCCTGTGTGCAGCAGCCACCCCGGGCACTCAGCCACATTCTTACTTTGGTGCTCAAGGCACCCCAGGGTGCTGTAACACCCTGCTTCAGAATCACTACTTTAGAAGCACTGCCTCAGTGCCATCCCCATATGGTCTGCCTGTAAACTTCTTCTTTAAAAACAATCATTGATTACTATCACAAATGTTTTTCTGAAGGGCTTTCATTTTTTATAAAGTGGCCATTACAGGATGCCTCATGGGGTTGGGAATCAGAAATTCTGGTTTTTGCTTGAAGTGGTTAAAGTGTTTTCTCTTTCACTCTCTCTCTCAGTTGCCTCAGATCTTTCCTACCACCAATACTGTTTATAAGAGCTTTACAGAGAAACCTAAAGTAGTCATCATGAATCAATATGCATTTAGTATTGAAATATGCTGAAAGCTAATTCAAGCACTTGTATTTTGCTTTCAGATTACTGCAGGTTAAAAAAAGAAAGATTTCATAATACATTAGCCACTTTGTGACAGCAGCTTGTCACCATGGTTGAAATGTGAACTGTGTCCAGGCCTGTCCCTGAAACTTGGATTCAGATCTCTTTCTTACATAACTTACATTATCAGGAGGTAGCTAACAAGTGTTATGGTTAATAGCATAGTCCACACAATGATTTAGAAGTTTAAGTGATTTAAAAGCAAGAAACTGGATGAAAAAAAAAATGGAGATTAGGGATCCCTATTTCACAGAAAGAATAACACATGAGACATCGGAGAGAAAAAAATACCGACAGAGAGAGCATCACGGAGCCTCCTGCAAAGAACTGTCACGTTTAAGGCCCCCAAAGTTGCTCCATTTCTCTCTGTTAGAAACATAAATTACATTCTCTGGGCACCTACACATCTGTAAAAGTCCGTGTTAGCTACAATATTCTAGCAGAGTGTCTGCATCATCTGTAAAATGGCTAGACTTGGAGAATGTTGCATCTTGCCTGAAATGTCAGCAACATGGTTCACAATTCTAGGTTTGCAGCATTTTCTCTTCTGCACAAGAAAAGCCAAGTTTCATTATATTCTGGTGCCCGTCCAGCCCCAGTGATTCTCAACCAGGGTTCCATGACACCCTGGCGTGTCTTGAGATCCTTTCAAGGCTGCCACTGCAATATTACCACTGTCAGGTATGCAAACATAATTCGCATAATAAAAACATAGATTTCGTATAGGAATCAATAGTGTTAAAAATATTCTGACCTGTCATGGAGTTCTGTGCAACAGAAGAACTACTCTGTTACTTTTCTGTAGTCAAAAAACAAGTGAAAATTAAGAGCTGGCATTTTTCTAAGGGGTGTCTCAAGTCTATATGGGGGTCCCTTGAATCTACTGAGGGGTGTATTCAGTCTAAAAAAGGTTAAGAACCTGTCTTGTAGCCTAAGTCAAACAAAATATACCTGTAATTCTTTTTTAATCCTATTCATTAGGAGTCCTTATAATCAAAGTGTGTGTGCCCTTCAACAATATTTGCTCCAATCTACATTTCATGAATTTCTCAGAATCTTTCTTGTAATGAGATGCCCAGAATTGAATGCAACTTTCCAGCTGTTGATGTATCAGTGCCTATTCAAACAGGCTATTACTTCCTGTCATTGTTGGCTTTGGATTTCTTGAATCTTTGGTTTAATATTATCCACGTGGGTGGACAAGTTCTGCATTGTGAAATGTCAATGAGCATTTTCATCAAAACTGCTTTTGATGGAAAAAAATGGCAACAAACTCAGTGACATTTTCTCAACTTCCCACCTTTTCCCTAGCTACCAATAATACTGTATTCTAGTGAAACAAAAATATATATGTATTCACTCAGCATAGAAGCTATTGGAGATTAACAGTATGAATTTTGAAAATGGTTAAATTGGCTGTATAAACAAAGAAATTTGTTTATCTGAACATAATGTAAAAAGAACTTGCTTTGCAGGTCTTGAACAAGACATGAATTACCATATGTTTTCTCTCACAGCTCAAAATACTGAACACACTAGGCCATCACACCACAGAGATGACAATATTGGTTGGAAAGCTGTGGAATACTGGGAATTTTTCCACAGTCTAAGAAACATGTGTACTAAATCTTCTTGCATTAATCAACTGTAGAAACTCAGAGTACTTAATAGGCTGCTAAAAATATTTATTTGTATTTGCTTGTCTGTTGATATTGCATTTTTTCACTGGGTTTTGTTGCATTAGAAATTTACTTAAGGTTAACTCTGGTATTTCTCCCTTTGTTTCTACCATGTTACTAAACACCCATATAAAAAGTAACAGGTGGCAGGGTACACAGAAATTCCCCCTAATTTGGAAGGAATATAAAAAAGTGTGCATGCTATGACAAGGGAAAAGACAAAATTACAGAGACTTCCAGTTGTTCATTTATCCACACAGTACACATACCCTCAGCCAGCAGGAGTGAATAGTACAAAATGGGTTTGTGAAGGTTGTGATAAATGTCCCAGTTCATTTCAATGGAAATTTTGTTGCTAGAGTTTTGGAAATTATTCTACCCGATTTTTTGTGTCTCAAACTTCTTGTAGACTGTCATGCCTCCTTATTTTAGTGACAGAAGTCATAATTTAGAAATTATCCCTAAATCAATGGACTAAGAAATCTGGGAATTAGAAGATGGTCCCTTAGTTGGGTGGTAGTTAGTTAGAGACTAAAGATGCTCTTCTACTGCTCTGCAATAAAACTTGTTATTTAGTTTTTCTCATTCAAGAGTGACCATCTTCACTGAACCCAATGATCATTATAGTTGCCATCAGTTTTAATTGAAAAGTGGTGAGGGAGAGGGGAATACCTAGTACATGCATATACTATTTATTTTAGCCTTGTGAACTTCTAGGCTAGGGACAATTATACATAAAACGGTTTAAGTGATCAGAAACTGGTTTAAACCTGTAACAGAACAGAAGTTCAGTGCACATAAACTGCTTTCAAAATGGGCAAAACCAGTTTAAGGTAAACCTGGTTGGATGTAGTATTAGACTTAACTGATTTAGGTCAAACTGGTTTATTGAACTTGTCGCAGATCAAGTTAACTCACAGAACTTGATCTGGGACAGAAGAACTTCCTGGTTCAAGTTAACTCACAGTCCCTCAGCATCCCAGAATGCTTTGCAGCCCTGGGCTATGCTGTCTACTTTAGCAGAGCAGGGACTGCCTCACCCCTCTGCCTGTTTTCTGTTTGTGTCTGTCAGCCTATGGGGACAGGAGTGGGCAGGGAAACAGACCCCCAGCCCTCCTAGCCAGGGTCAATGCAGCATGTGGGAGGAGGGAAACCCTTTCTCTTACTCCCCCTTGCTAGCTGTCACAGGAGGGAGGGAGGGAGAAGAAGTCCTCCCAGTCAGGTGCCTGCCCACCCAGCCTGGCATAGGGGAATTGGGAAGCCTCTGCCTTGGGGGGCTCCCCCGCACCCCAGCCTAGGGTCTCCCAGCCTGAGGCAGCCCCAGGGAGCTGAGGGAAATTCTTCCCCTCTCAAATCCCAGGACTGCTTGCCTTGGCTGCTGAGAGTCTCAGGGACAGCCCAGGACAGCCTTAGGGAGCAGAGGAAAATTCTCCTGCTCCTCTGCACCTGGTTTTGGCTGAGCTGTTGTGAATCTGAGGCAAAACTTTTTGTAGGGGAGTGGAAGAATTTCCTTCTGCTCCCTGAGGGTTGTCCCACATTATCCCTAAGACTTGCAACAGCTCAGGCAGGCAGCTCTGGGGTTCAGGAGGGGAAGAATTCCTCCTCAGTTCCCTGAGAGACCATGGGCTGGGGTGGGGGAAGACCCCCAAGGAGAGGGCTCTCCAGTGCCCCATACTGGGGTGCATAGGCAGGCACCCAGCCTGGATGACTCCTTCTCCTTCCTTCCTGGGGCAGCGGCTGAAGCAATCAGGAGCTGGGAAGAAGGCGGGGGGAATCTTCTGAGCTCCCCAGGGCTGCCTGGGCTGGGGAACCCAGGCTGGAGAAACCCCCCCAAAAAGTGGGCCAATACCTGGATAGGGGGCTCCTTAACCACCTGTGGAGGGACAGCAGGGGAGTAGGAGCATGTACTGAGGAGACAATTGGTGACGCTTGGCTGGGCTGGAAGTGGCCATCTAGCTGGGAGATGTGACCCAGTCAGTGCAGGCCTCTGTAGGCCTTGCCCAATTGAAAACTGAATGTCATTTCAGTTGTTTATCAGTTCAACCTACACAGCTTAGAGGAAGCTGCCTACATTGAATCTATTTTGCCTCAGGCTTTTTGACTGCCTGTACTAAGTCCTAGTAGTCTATGGCCCCAGTTTGAGAATCAGTTGATTCAATCTGCCTCCTCAGGACATCAAAAATATCCATCATATCTACATTTTGAATTTCAGATCTGGAGTTGCCCAGTACAAACTTGAATTAGGCTCTGATCTACAGCCCTTTGAAGTCAAGAGAAGCCTTTCCATTTTATAACTGGGATATGGATCGGACTCATAGTTATCAGAAAAAACTATACTATTAAAAATACTGATATCTCAGTAAATCCTGAGAATCTACAATAGTTGTATTTCTAGTGCAAAGATCAAGAAAGCTAAATAACAACTTCTTAACAAGCTACTCACATCCTCTTCAGTGATACCAATTCCTTGATTGTAATGTGGAGATGGTGAATTACTTGCATTCTCTTTTTTGTCCTCTGAAGGAACTACTTCAAAGCAAGTTTTCTTCCCATTCCACCCCCTCCTCATGATTATTATTTTTATGGCCAAACCCCTTCAATAAGTTCAGTTCTTTCATATTTCCTATCCACTAAAGGTCCAGACAGAGCAGCTCATAAATTTATGGCTGCTGGCATCAAACAGTATAAACAAGAACTCAAGTGAAAATGTTTGAGTAGCAGAGACTGATTCCAATTTTCTCTGGCTGGATGCCATGAGTTAGGATATGCTATAATTCATGTAAGATTGCTATCACTCTGGTTTAGCATGGCTAGAACAAAATGCTTCGTCATTAATACCAAATTGTTTTGCACACCATCTCTTACATTTCCATATCCTCCTTGACACATATTGTTTCTATTTCATTTTCTGAGAGGACTTTTTATGTTTACCCCCAAATAAAATGCAATAGCCTGCCACTTACGAGTTTCCAGCACATGTATGGTATCCACAGCACATTCCAGCCAGGGCTTAGTCACATGTACAAGCAATGGACAATCCTCCTGACATTTCTGTTCTCAAGTTCTGGCAGGGTTCAGGATGAGTATATATTAAGAAAATCAACATGTGTACAACTAGCTCTGACTTGCAAGAATTTAGCATGGCCCACTGTGACCTCTGACTTTTACCTCTCAGAGGCCTCGTTTACATGAGATGCTGACTGTGTTGTAGCCCAAGACTACTGCACAGCTGCACTGCATGGTAGAAAGTGTGATGTGACACCATGTGACTTCACAGTAGTCTCAGGCTACTGTGCAGTCAGCATCACAAACAAGCCATTCCTTGGTGCTACTGTGCAGTAACTCAGGTTACTGTGCAGTCATTTAGTACTTTTTTATACAAGTACTAAATGACTGTGCAGTAACAACTGAGCAGTCAGTGTCTTGTGTAGATGCAGCCAGAGTAGTAGCAACTTAGAAACTTTGCTCATTTGCAAATACCTTCACTGGTATTTTCTGATATTCATGTTGGAGAAGACATGACCTGAAGACACAACTCGCACAAGCTAAGGCCTATAGTGCATATTTATTATTAAGCTGACTGGGGAGAATGCCAGTGCAAAACTATCTTTTTATGAAGCTAAAAGACATCATAGAGTAACTATAGTTTCTGAATTTGTATAATGTGTATAATAGCTTTGCTTGTATACAGAACACTACATATGTGTATATTCCTACTTACACACACACACACACACACACACACACACACACGGAATATCTACACATGCAAATTTAATGTGCAGTAACTGAAATTACTGCACAGTCCAGGGGTGTCTACATGTGCATGCCTGTACTGTGCAGTAAATATGGTAACTTATGCCATCTTCAGCGTAAATTTGATATCTGCATCATGCAGGTATCAAATTTATGCCCAATTAGTTACTGTGTAGTAATGCATGTGTAGATGCTTTATTGCACAGTAATGCTGTGAGTATGGACTGACTTGGGATTAACTTTAGTCCCAAGTCAATCCACACACAGTGTTAATGCACTTTAATGCCTGCACATGTAGATGCCAGCCTCTTCCCACTTACTGTGCAGTAATTTACTGTGTAGTAAATTTAAGCTGGTGTAAATGCATGTGTAGACACACCCAGTATATTACTATTTTCTAGACGTGGTCAAAATTTTTCAAATTTTTATTTCTGTTTTGGAGAAAAATATGTGGAAATGTTTCATGGAGTTTTTGTGAAATTATTTTGTACTTTACATATTATATAATAACGTACAAGTAGAATACTCCCCTCAGCAAATCACTCATCCTGAGACTAAAATCTCAGGGAGGATATGTGACAAGCAATCTAGAAACATAGAGCTTGGTGCAGCCATATAAACTAATTTATATTGATTTATATTTTTAAGGATTTACATGACTCTTGTACTGTTACCTCATTAATATCTCTGTTCCTGTTTACTGCTGACTTTCCCATGATCTATATTACTTTTCCTAATCCTTTCATTTTACTACTTTTTTCATGGTCAGTCAGTGCTGTCCCCTCTCATGCTACCTGGGACAATATTTCTCCATCTTTCTTAAATCCAGTTTTTCAGAAAGTCATCTTTTCTTTTCTCTTCTGACTCTTGTCTATGTTTGTCCATTTTGTGAAGACTCATTTATAAAAAACCAGATTGAGAGTACATATTTCAACACAGCATGGCAAAATGCTGTATAAATTCACTCTTATAAATAAGGAGAAATATGATTTAAAAACCATATGGAAATACACAGTCCCTTCAATATCTTTATCTTTGTCTGATAAAGTAGGTGGTATTTCTGTTGCTGCTGTTGTTTTCAGTGAATAAATTTTAGTAATATCAATAACGTCTGAATTTTTATTTGTGATTCATAGATGAGTTATGTCCTGGGCAATTTTTTTCTAGATGATATTGATCACCAATTTTATAGGTCACTTACAAGGGAAGTGTCTCTTTTTATCCAGATGCAAAAGTAAAGCGTTTCTGCATGGTCCCCTCCTGTGATTTGCTGAATTTACTGTTGAAGCCCCTAGGGTTTATATTTTTATGTACAAAAGAGCCACTATCCTGAAATACAGGTTTAATGTGCTGGAGCAGGAGTTGACGCGGTATTGTGCATGGTGGCACTGTAAAGAAAGACTGGGTTGAAACATGTTTGCTCCTGCTCCAGCAGAGTACAAGAGCTCCCTTGAGAAACAATATAAACTTACAGCTGCTGAGTTCAGAAACAGATTCAGAAAGAAAGCACGAAAGCAATGAAACAGATTCATGAAGTCATGCTATTTACTGAAAGTTCCCAGATGTCAGGGATGGTGGAACCGGAAACACACACTATTTCTCTCCCACTGTACCCCCCAGAAAGACAGAGATCAACATGGATCAGGGATTTTATCCAAACCTGCTCATTTCTAAGGCCAGCAGTAATGCTGAAGTTTCTCACTGTGGGGACTGAAATAATTGTATACCCAAGATTAAGCGACATACTGTGTCATAAGTGATCTATGTTTATGGATTGCTGTAGGTTTATGGATCTCAAGGGGTTCGCCCAGAAAGTTAGTCTGGAACTCTGCTTAGGGTAAAAAAAAAAGAAGCTGCTTTATACAAGTTAGGAACATATAGCAAGAAAGTTCTGGCAATGAACTTCATGAGGTAGGCCTAGAAAATTTATAGTTCCACGGGGCTCTCTGCATCCAGCTACTCTACAACCTGTTAATTAATTATGTATTTCTCCACCTTTAGCATAATCTCCCTGGCAACAAGGCATCCTGGAGTAAGCCTTAGTGATAAATCATGACGGTAAATCTCTGAACCAAACTGAAAGGTAATCATTATCAGAGTTCAGTGGTAAATCTTTGGAGACCACGTAATACTTGCAGGGGTCTCTTGTCTTACATGAGAACATAGGACTAGAAAGGGCCTCTCAGGCCATCAGTTCCAGTCTCCTGCATTTTCAGGCAACCTTTTCTCTGCAAGGGTATATAGAACTATCTCCATCAGTCCCCTTTGAACACCACAGTTATGAAGCAACCTATTAAAAAAACCCCTCAACAACAGGGCATGGGTGTAGAGGAGGGGGAGTAGGGTATTGCCAATGCTGTACCTGAAGGACAGGGAATTAATTGGGTCAAAATGTGCTCAGCTTCTATCACTAGTAAGTCACGTCTAACAGTTTTTTTGAACACATTTGCCTTGGTCTCCTCAGACCATTGTGAAGTCCTTATTGGCTCAAATTAGACTGAAAAAGCAGTATAATATAAGACATACAAAAAATTAATCCATTAAGGCTGCATTTGATGGAAACATACTGCATTTTATTTCTGGATCTCTCCAGAAGCTTTTTAAAAATGTCTACTTGTCCTAAAACACATCTAACTCTAGAAAATATGTGGCTTCTAGAAAATTAAAATCATGACAAAAGACACTGCCTGTATTCTTAGGATACCTTGTGACCTGTGGGTGGTAGACCTCCGCAGCCACCCACCCCACACAAAAACACATGCCCAAGTTGCAACAACATTGTTTGATCCCAGGTCAGCCTCGTCAGTCACTTTTGGACCCACAGATAAAGCAATCATGGAAGACAATCATCCTCGACTGCAAGCGTTTGCTGATATGGTAGTTAGTCAGGTAAGTCTTTCCACTGAAGTCACCTTGAACAGCATTTACAAAGGTCAATAATAATTTGCTCACACAAGGAGTTTTGCTGCAGTTAATGGACTCTTTGTATGAATAACTTCTGCACAGCTGGAGTACAAGTTGTAAAATTAGGCCCAAAATCAGCAGTCTTATACGCAGGAATATTTTAATGTCTGAGGTTGGCTAAAGCATAAATGGCAAAGTCGGCAAATTCTTTATTACTGGTTGGCCTCAACTGATGCTGTCCTCTGCTGCCCAAGATGTCTGACCCCCCTCATATGAAAGTCCTTACCTCTGCTTAGCTGTCCGTGTAATTTTTACTCATTTCAAAAAAGAAAAATTTCTGAGGCTGAAAAATACAGTGTGATAAATTACCCATTAATAGCATAAAACTCTATTTCCAGGAAACAAGTTTAAAGGAAAATTTCTGACATTCTGAGGCTGAAGCCAGAGGTGTCATAACTTTGAAAGAGGAATGAAAGAAGCACTGTCTCCAGGTGCACCAGGGGTTGTACCTCATTTCATCTGCTGGGGAGACTGTTTAAAATCTTTGGTTGCAATCCAGAACTTTTCTGGCAGTTAGCGTCCTGTATTAAAAATTTATAAACCACAAAAGACCTTTTCTTACAGAAATGTTAATTCAGGATGGATAGCCTGAAAAGACTTAAAAGAGACAGTCATCAGAAGTGCTTATGTGGAAAATTGGATGTAAGTAATGCTTTTCATTTCACCAGAACATACTAAAAATACAGTGAATGTGATTTCAGTGGGAAGGGAAGCTGTACTGATTAAATTATTTTTTAAAGAGTTGGGGAGAAGAGCTCCAAAACTGCCAGTTAACCTGTGTGAGGCAGCACTTCTACTGGGAATCTTCCTCCTCTTCCAAACAGATATGGTGATGAATACCAACTGTCATTTCATTTGTTTTCAAACTGTATCCACTCTGTAGTCCATAACTGTGCAGTCCAGGTCAGAATTTATGCATACTTAATGACTTTTCACACTCACAGCCAGTCTTAGCAGGTGAGGATGGTACAGAACTATGGAGAATAACATGACCTCAGTCTATTTCCAGTTATCAACCTCTGCTGAGTTAGCTTAGGAACAGCTATCTTTGGCTTCATGACAAGCTCTTCCAAGATCTGTACCTCTGTGAATATAGCATAATACCTGCAGTAGTGGAGGTGCAATACTATGCTAGGAAATTTGAGATGGTTGGTTAGTGCTTTTCTAGCAAATGCTGTGCTACTTCATTTTGGGTAGAATATTCTCTGCTCTCTCCTTGCTGAAAGACACCATGTTATGGGAATGACTTGGGAAGCAATTGGGTGCTAGTTAAAATATTTCTCCATGGCTACTTTTCTTGCATATTTAATCATAACCTATTTGCTACGTGAGGTGAATTGACCCCAGCTTCACTGCAATGGTATATCTACTGCAATGGTATGTCCACATTTAAACCCATATGCTTTGGTTCAAAAGTAGAAATGCACTCATCTTTCAGGTGCACTGGTTAAGAGGATTGTTAATTCACTGAAACAAGCTATAAGGATACAAACACTTTATTCTAGCATCACTATCAAGCTGGTTTAACTAATTAAGTTGGTGCAAATGTTTGCCTACAAAAAGTTTTAAGTGCCATAACCCATTTTTATTTTTCTGTAGAGAATTTAGTGCCGAAATATTGAAATAAATGGCACATTCCTATTTAATAGAAATATTAGTGAATGTAATTGCAAGAGAGAAGAGGGGGCCAGAGCCCCATACACCAAAGTACACAGCTACTTACAGACATTAAAAACAAAACAAAAACATCTCACTTTACTGTAAGTAGCAGCGGATTAGTTCAACCTGATTCCATAGTGTCTGTATAGATCAAGTGCTTCAGTGGGGCTTTTCAGTCCTTTTATATAATAGCTGATTGAATCAGCTATTAGATAAAACTACCCAAAAAGCCCCACTAAAGTGCTTGATCTATACTTACATTGGGTGACCTGGGTCCAACTAATGCGCTGATACATTTACACCTTACAGACAAACCAAAGTAGATATATGTATACAGACAGATAGACAGACAGATAGATGTAGAAATTGCAAAGAGGAGATGCTATCAGAAATATGACTTCTGTACTATATTAAAATGTCCTAAAATGCTGGAAATTGCATTCTTTATTTTGAAATATCCTGTTTTATTTTGTGTTTTTACATCAACACTAGTACCCCATCCCGGTTAATTCCATAAGGTAGCTTTCTACAAGGTGAGCCCAATGGCCTGAAAGGCACAGCACTTGAATCCAGTCCTGAGAACCAATGGTTTTTGTGTTGTTGTTGTTTTTTTGGTGCCTCAAATCCACCCTGAACATAAACACACGAAGATTTAGCCTACCTACCTTTTCGCAACAGCTGAGCCAGCTGAGGAAAAAAATTACTCTTGCTCTGGCCAATTTGAAACTAAGTCCTCTCTAGCTGCAGGTTGCTGTTTGCAGAATGTATAGATACATAAACCTAGGTACATTTGTGGCTCAAACAAATGATAAAGTACATTGACATCACAGAACCTCTTTAATCCAAAGTAAACCAAAAGGAGTCCCAGATAATCCCTTGATGTTTCAGTGATGAAGTCTGCATGTTTTCCTAATTGTAGATCTACAAGAATAAGGGGAAATTGTTTGTGGGGAGGAGGGGGGAGGCAGTCTTCTCAGACTTAGGCTGCAATCTACAGGAGATCACTCCTGCCTTTTCTTCTGTACTACTTATAGATATGCTAACCATAAGGAAATCTGGGACACCTGGGACACTGCCCACCCCCCAAGTCAGTGGCACTGCTGCAGGCAGAGGCAGGGGCAGGCAATGTGGTGCACCAGGCAGGCAGACAGGCCTGTCTGCCTGCCTGCCTGGTGTATGTTGCTGCTCCACATCACTCTGCCTCCCTGCCAGACTATGCTTCATGCCCCTGCATTTCTGGGACACTCATTTTAATTCTTACCAGCCAGGATGAGCTTCTGAAATCCGGGACTGTCCTGATTAAATCAGGATGTATGGCCACCCCACCTATAGAGGAGTACTATCTACTGACACTGAAAATATAAGAGCACCACTTACTTATCTCATAGCACTGCTTATAGCACAGCTATTGAACCCATTCCTAAGAGAGCCAGATCATTGCTCTCTTTGTTTCAAAACTGCATACAGGACCTTAACAGGAAACATTATTCTAAGAGCTGCATTAAAGGTGCTGGGTGAGCAAAATAGCTTAAACATACAAAAGTGTGATTATACACATATATGCTTCTCACACCAGCATCCTTTCTATGCATCCGCACCAAGTTAGCCACACTCAGTCTCTAATTTTTCACAATTATAAAAATATGAGACAGGAAATAGAAAGCTTAATGGTCTCTGCAGCATCCTACATCTGGTCACAATGTATATCCTGTTTATTTTAAGTATACACTTAAAAAACTCAGAAATATAGGAAATTACCATTCCAACATCAGAAGAATTAAGGTCTTTTATAGATATGCAATATAAGGAGTAACATTGCTTCAGTAGCCAGCTCTTTTTTATTTCCTGATGCATTTTCAGCACAAATTATGAATTTGTACATAGGTTTTAGGAGAGATAAAGAGTAAACTTAATGTTGCTTTGAATGTATTTTATTTGTTGTATTTATGTTAATTAAAGATGCCTGAGTGAGCTTTAGATGCCTGAGTGTCTAGTGACTCTACTCTTGGGACAGGGAAACATGAGAAGAGCAGAGTCTTGTTATGAAACAGACTCTCCTCTTACCTCAGAGGCCCTCTTCTCCCTTCCTCTGATTTATCCCTGTCTGTTCACTTCTTCTATTTGCAGAACTACAATAATGTAACTCAGCCTTATTTGATCACAAGTTGCTGAACTTGATGCAGGAATTGCTTGGTTAAATTCTATGGCCTGTTTATGTAGAAGGTCAGAATAAATTATCATAATAGTCTTTTCTGGCCTTAAAATTTATGATACCTATGAGATCGGGGGTTCTGTTTCATCAAGCTTTTTTATGTTATACTATGTAGTAGCCCTTTGGGGTCACAGATACAAGTTATACAATGTTCCTCCTTTCTGTTTGGAGGGACCTAGCTAGAGGACACATCTACATGTTGCCCTGCAACAATGCTGTTACTGCACCATGCTTTAGTACTTCCTTTTGGAAGTACTAAAGCACAGCACAGTAACTACCTGTACTGTGGTGCACATGCTGCACACGGTTATTTTTAGCAGCTACTCTGCTGTAGCGACACTCTATAATGGGGCAGTGCACCACTATGGCAAAGTAGCTGCTGGTCACATGTAAACAGCTGTGGATGCTATGTTGCCATAGTGCATTGCTATGGCAATGTGGTATCACATGTAGATGCACCCAGGGAGAGGCTTCTTGATGCAGTAATCTGGTTCTTTTCACTCACACCAGTTACACAGGTATAAAACTAATTTGAGTGCAAGAAGACTCAAGATGCAGAATTTGTAATGTATTTTGTATCCACATATAAAACGGTTGCAGTCATGTTTAAGAAATATGTTTTAGGTAGAACTTCCAACTAAACACAGTTTATATTCAGTTGTGGTTGAACTGGGTTCAGTGCAGTTTGCTTGGGCCACATGCATTTCCTTGGGCTTTGCTGGGGGGCTGGAAGGAGAGTTGGCTTGGTGCCAGTACCACCCCTGGGCAGTAGAGTTCTGAGGGTGGAAAGTTTATCCACACAGAGCAGGCAGAGAGTCATGTGCCCCCCCTGAGATTGGCTGCCACCGGCTTCTGAGGGTGGTCGCCACCCCCACCTCGTTGCTAATATGGCCATTGGCAGCTGCATGTGGTCTCTGCTCACTTCACGTTGCTCGCCACCTCTCCCCCTTGCCGCCGACACCACCACAGCCACCTGTGGGCAGTCCCTACTCGGCCTGCCCTTGTCACCGATGCCATCGTGGCCACTTCCACATTACTCTTAGTATAGCCTTAGTGTAACCTAAGAGTAACATATATGCTAAGGCACTAGCTTAAATCTTGGTTTACAACCAGGATTTTGTAATGCTATTTGGCTTTTCTGAACTGGCTTGCTAAATCATGATTTTTTTTGCAGGTGAGCAACAAGGCAGTTTAATCTTGGTTCAAAATCTGAACCAAATAGGACTACAGTTTTTGTGGGAAGATGTGACCATCTTTGGCATGGTTTCTGCTAGTTCACATGGTTAAATAACCTCCCAAATGTCCACTGATGCTAGGCAGGGAAGTGGTGTTAGCAACAACCATATTGGATTATACTTTGAGCAACAAAATGACAGGCAGGAGGGTAAGTCATTAATTGTTATTTCCTAGTGCTAGTTTCTGGAAAGTGATCAGTTACAAAAGGGCTAATTAATTTATTCGGGAGCTAACATCTGAAAAGAGTTGTCACTAGTTGGCAGTCATACACTTTCTTTGCAGTCAAGACAATTTCAGACAATAATCTTGCTTTGACTTTTTTCAGTTTTACGATATTATTATAGTTCTAATTAGCATGTTGACTTGGTTTTAGACAAGTAGTCAGCGCAACAAAGTTCAACAGTCTCATGAAGCTGTGCAAGGTTTTTAAAAAAAATACAGCTTTCCTAAGTGGTATTCTTGTGGGAATCTCAGTATTTTTTAAGTCTTTTGCTTTAACAGACTGCAGGCCTCTTTCTGCTGACACTGGTATATACTGGAGATATGCACTGCCTCTGGCATCTGCTCCATCAGGCAGAATGGAAAATTTAATATTCTTTGGTTCTTCACAGTAGTCCTTAAACCTGGAAAAATGTGGAAGCCTTCAATGACCTCACCAACCTCCCAGATAGGTTCCTGTCCAGGCTGGAGGATTCAAGTGGCTTCAACTGCTGCATTTATACATAAAAATTAATTTTCTTCTGACACCACGTAACAAAGTTGCAACATACAGCAGAACTGATAAGAATCTAATCTTTATTCCCGGGACCAATCACATGACATGATTACACAGGGTCACACAAGGTTGATTTTAGAGCTAGCTGAAAATGATGAATTGACAAAATGGAAAGATTCCAAGGAAATGTCAGTTTTAACTAAAATTCATTTACAACAAAAATAAATCAAAACATGTTTTGACCTTACTGGAACAGCACATTTCAGTTTTTCATTTCAAAACAACTTTGCTTTTTCTGGGATTCTCTACAGCTGTGCAAAAAGCTTACAATGAAACAAAACCCCATATGAAACGAGCCTGATTTCAGATTTCTTTGCAAAGTCAGAATTGCCGACTTCTCACATGTCTTGAATGAATCTGAGGGCATTTATAATTGTGCACTGAACTGGTCATCTAAAATTCAGAATTACAGATGATTTTTTTTTAATGGAAATTAGGCAAAGCTTGATTTTTTAACATTTGGTTTTGACTTATGTTGAACTGAACCCAAAAGGCAGAGTAAAACTAGTGTGAAAGCTTCAAAGAAAATATCTGTGGGAAGCTCTGCAAACTGAAACTGCTGGGCTTTGCTCAAATCCAGTTCTTTTCTTCTCTCATGTTTCTATCCTTCCTCTTTTTCCCTTCAGTCTCTTTTCCTTCTTTTCTCACCTCTCTCTCCCTTATTCTGTCATCACTTTCACTTCTTTTTCCTGCGTCCGTGAAAAATAGAATGTCTTTCCTTTTCACCACATTTATCACAGGGCACAGTTCTTTAGTTCTCCTGCTTTGGCTGTTTCAGATTCACTTTTGGCAGTATACCATACCACAGTGGGTAGATCATCATGTATCAGGTGTCAGTGATCACCAGGATCAGATACCAGTACATTTCCTGATAGGGATCTAGTACTAGAGACCATGCATCCAGGATCAGATGTCAGAACTGTTGCTCTGAGAAACCAAGCATCATAGATCGGGACTTTACCTTGCAGGGATCAAAAGGAAAAAAAGAAGTAAATGGGGAGAAGATATCAACTGTCAGAGATTAGATGTGCAAGACAGCAAATCTCAGGAGTTCCAGCACTGGGAATTTAGGATTAATGAACTGTGTAGACACACAGGTGGGTAAATGCCAATTTACTTAGGCAGGAGCAATGCACAATCCCAAAGAATACCAAAACTGGCTTGGCCTGTAAAACACATGGATCTGGTTAGGCAGCATATATGATAGCGCTTCAAGGATTATATTAATTAACCCAGGTCTCCAAAAAACTTTAAAATGTTACTAAAAATGTACGTTGACTAAATCTAGCTCTGGCAAAAAGTCCCAAACTGCCAGTTCTGGAGTCAGACATCCTCTGTGTCCACATCATAGTGTATTTAGACTCCCAGACCCAGGTGGGACTGGACGCTGCAGAGAACCATAAAACAAAGAAAATGGGAAATAGTACTGGAACATATTTCTGGACCCTATTTCTTCTTCAGAAGTTTTTTCTGCATTTTGTATTTAATATGCTCTAGACGAAATGAATAGACAGCAGTGGAATAATTCTGTCCCCCTTCACAGAGCTCCCCCAGCCCCTTCCAGAGCATAATCACTGAGCCACTCTCCTTTGGCTTGTTCTCTTCCTCCTGGCCCCACACATCTTTCCCTCTTGGCTGCTGAGTGGATCAGTTGCAAAATGACAGGTGGAAGGTACTTCCCATAATGCCTGACCCATGATCAGGTTGATTTGCTAGGAAATGGGACATGTTCAAGGTTCAAACTCCATCTGGATAAAGGGGAGGCTTAGAACCTTACTCTTTACCTCTCTACAGGTGAATTTGTATTTGGACCTGATTCTCCATGGGGATGCCTCCTCCACTGTGGGAACATACCTTGCTGCATGCTAAGGAGTGCCCATGAATACTAGAGCAGAGAAGTTAGTGAGCTATTTGCACACACTGTCTTACCTCACATTGACTTCCTACTGTAGACAGGGTCTTCATCAATGAAGCACACCTATGTCACTATAGGTGGCAGAGGGACAGCATGATAAATGCCAGATAACTTTTACAAATATTAAGAAAGGTCTGACTCCTGACATCTTCTAAAAGATGTTGTCCTAAAATGTAGATTCTGCATTCTACTATAAGCCTCTCAGAGATACAGTCTCCATTTCTCTTTCCCTCCATCACTTACAGTGCCAGTGGGGAAACCTTTGACTATTTAATGGGGAATGGCTTACATTGTGGGACTGAAGAAACCAAAGAAAGGCTTGAAACCTTTTGGTTTGGATGAGTACTGCACCTGGCTTTTTTGAGGTTTCTCAGGTCTTCTGGACACTTCTGAGGATTTCAGAGCATCTAATGACACGGAGGCAGATGTCCACTAGATCCCACAATTGTGAATGTGATGTGGGGTGGAATAGGGTGCCGTACTTCTTCTCGATGGCCTTCTGTGTTCCAGTAGTAATGCATGATGCCCAAGTTCTCCTCACCAAGCTACAGTCTCCATTTACTAAAATTTAGGATTGTCTTGTTGAATAAGCTTGTTTTCAATTAAAAAAAAAAGCCATTTGTTTTTGAATGGCAAAAAGAAGAAAAGCCATCAAGGCCACAAGTGTAAAAAAGAAAGGGATGGATTGAGACAAAAAGCAACTCATGCTTTTCAGTTTCTTCTTTAAGACCAATACAGTAAGCACTCAAAACCTGAGAATCTTATCTCATCCTCATGCCTCTGCTAACTGTAAATGGAAACCTTGGAAGCTTTGTTAAGATGGACAATGATTCACTGGTTTGCTGCCTTGGCAATGTTGCAGTTAAAGTCTTTCTCAGTATATCTCTGCTTCCAAACTCAGCCATAATGGGGAAGCACAATTTGCCATGGTCTATGTTAGTTTTTATTTTATTCAAAATGATGTGTGCATCTATAGTAAACATCATCTTCATTGCTATGATGTTTTTTCATCCAAGGACGGCTGAATGGTAGTCGTCTGAGCTGTCACTCTGATGAGAGGCCGTACTTTTTCTCTGCATAACCAAGGGAAGCAGGCCTTGTTTCAGCAGTGCTTCATTTCGACTTGGCCAACAAAACTCAGGTAGGTAGAGCTTTCAGACAGCTTTCTTTTAAGATTCAACTTTATTTTAAAAACATTAGTCACAGACTTGTCAATTCTAGGCCAAAAGGGTCCACTATAATCATATGCATATGGTCTAATCTCTTGCATTATGGATTGCAGATTATCCTGCAATTCTCAGAAAACTTCAAGATGGTGCTGCCTGTCACAGCCAGTATAACCCTGTGGAAGTACTCATGTGAAACTCTCAGCCCACTACATTCATAACATGCATGCAGACTTATGTTTTAAGACTATGACGCATTTTGCTAGTGCTTGGTATTTAGGACTGGGAGCATATGCCATCTATAAATCCCACCTATTATTAGCACAGATGAAAGAGCATGCCTGAAGCCATGTATGGATGTGAAACAATAGGAACCAGGTGGAGTTGTTATGGCTGACATTCATTTCATTGTACATCATGTATACAAATCTGCCTAAAACTTAATTTCCTGCAACTACTGTCATTTCCCAATGGGCTTATATATAGACATGCTTGCAACCCATGCTGCAGGAGTCAGCCACAAGCTGCGCCACTGTGCTTTGAGTCACAGGTTCGGGCCTTCCTTACACCCCACCTGCTGCTCTGCTGACAACTATAGACTCCTTAATTTTCATTCTGTGCTAACATAGTCAGCATCTCCTCAGAGGTCCAATAGTTCTTACATGGTCATGAAACTTGATGTCTGTGTTACACTATGCAGAGATTACTGGTGAAACTTGACAGGGAGAATGGCACATGTTTGTCACTTCAGGAGCCGCCACCAAGACTAGGCCTGTTGTTAGCTTATCAGCCTGACACCAGCATGAGCCCTTTTTGTCTGCCTTTCAAATCAAATGAACAGGCTATTCTTAGGCTTTGCAGCATGCAAGAAATATGTGCTTAATTTCCAAGGGGTTGCACTGTTCTCCAGGTTCACTCGGAGAATGGACCTGAGAAATTTGAGGAGGTGGAAGAAGCATAGCCAAGATAACATCAAAAGCTTTGTAGTACTTAGGGTCTTAAGGTAGGGCAACTTAGAGAACAACTAGTTCAGAGAGGCATGAACTTTCAGATGCAACAACTTACTTTGTCAAATACCATCAGACTGCAATCTGCCTGCAATATTACATTGCCTCATGAACAAAACCTGGAGAAGTAGGCTGCTACCTATGAAAGTTTATGCCTCTTTGAACAGTTAACCTCTAAGGTCATTTATACACATGGTCTGGGAGTGGGGATGCTTTAATTAGAGCAGCTCTGAGAGCAGCTCAAACAAGCTTTAGTTAAAGCGCATTGCCGCCATTTTTCGGTGCGGGGACGTTGATACTTATGTTGCTGGAATCTGCTGGAGTGCGGTAATTATCGTGCATCAGCCAACTCAATTAATCGAGTCAGCTTCGATGTGCTGTAAATACAGGGCATCAGAGCAGCCTCCCTGCATGTGTATAGAAGCTCTAAGGTGCTATCCCACCCTACCTTTTGTCTGACTTCAGACTAACATGGCTAACCACCTCTCTTAGGGTTTTAAATAATTCTTTTTGGCCATGCCTACACATGTGCTTTACTGTGAAGTAGACTAATTGGCTGTGGAATAAAGCATCACCATCTACACATAATGGTATTAGACTGCAGTAAACTAATTTCTACTGCTGTAAGATAGTACTGTCGAGAACAATACTATCTTGGGCTGGGGTAATTTATAGTGATTAAATGCATGTGTAGACATTGACCCTGGGTGTAAATTGTGCCCAGTCAGCCCAGCTAGCAGGGACCCAGGTTTCTGCCTGCCACCTAGTCACACAGCTCCACACTTGCAACACTCTCATGCTCCAGTGAGCACCTCCACTACCCAACATCAACACTTGGAGCCTGCAGCTAAGCGACCCTGGAGTAAACTGCTCTGCCTCAGCTCAAATTGCTGCTGTTCTGGGAGCACATGTAGACACTAGGGCTGTGCAAAGCTTCAACTTAATATTCAATTCGACAAATATTCAACATATTCGACCTTGAAAAGTGAAAGTCGAGTCGAATAGCAGCTGGTTGAATAGCTGTCGAATCGAATACCAGAAGTCAAATATTAACAGTGTGAGTTGAATATTAACAGCGCAGGTCAAATATTCGACAAGGGTCAAATATTCGTCAAGGGTCGAATATTCGATTTGCCTATACTGGATTCCCTGTGGGGGGGGAAAGAAAAAGGAAAGTAAGGGGATGGAGGGGGAGAGGGGGAAGGAGTGCTTTCATGACTGACATGTGTGGCTGGCCAGTGACCTGTCAGCATTCTCTGAGGTCCCTTCCAATCCCAGCACTCTGCGGGAGGGCCAGAGAAAATGCATAAAAGGCAGCAGTTTTTCAGCTCCCCTGCTTTCTGCCTTGGGGTCAGTTTCTGAGCTGTTCGTGCTCTCCAGCACCTCTGCGTCAGACCATGACAGCTGGAAGCCCTGATTTTCAACAGATTCCCTGCTTGCAACGCTAACAACAGGGATTTCTGACAACTTGGTGCTTTTATTTTATAACTACTTTTCATATTAGTTTACGCTTACATTGGATAGGGTTAGTAGTAGCCTAGGATGTATTCTATATATAGGAATTAGTTTATATATTATATTATATTATATATTTTTTTATACAACATTCATTCTTTCCACCACACCAACGCTTCTCAATATATTATCTACACACACAAACACATTTACATAACATCCAGAAATCTAATCCGCGGCACACAGTACACTTAGAGGTTCCAGTATACATACGAAGGAACACATTGTGAAGCAGGGCGGAAAGACAGGTGGCCACACTGGCCAACCTGCACGAAGGGGAGCAAGGGGTGTTGCAAGCAGGAGAGCTGCAGTTTCTCCCCCCACCAAACTCAGACAGACGCAGCCTGTTTCCTCTCGCTACAAGGGATGAGGCTGTTACAAGCAGTAAAGAGAGGGGAGCAGCAGCGCCACCAGAGCCACTGCCAGTGCCTTAGACTCTCTCATGTCCAGACACAGCAGCAACAACCTCTCCCACCATAACTGCAACCAGCACAGCAATGCACTCCACACCTATGTCACTGCCTATGCTGACCTTCTGGTGCTGGAAGAGCCTGCACTGGATCTGGATCTCAGTGCCCTGGCAAGGGAAGTTCTGGGGAGGGGGAATCAGTCAAGTTTATGCTTGACACCCCTCAAATTTTTTTCCTTTCAAGCCACGAGGTCTTTCCCAGAAGGCACTTCAGAAGGTGCCTCTGTACAGGTGAAGTCAAGCAGCTCAGCTGAGTCTGCTCTTTCTCTTGCTGTGCCTCTGACTGCTGAAGAGGGGGAGAGTTCAGCAGCATCCACAGATGCACCTGCATGCCAGAGGGAAAGGGCTAGTACTAGCATGGTCTGGGATCATTATGAGCTGGCAGATGATCCCACGTTTGCTATCTGCATGCACCACCGAGCCAAAATCAGCCGGGGCAAGGAAACAAAGTGCATGACCACCTCGGGGATGCTGAATCATCTCTGCAGGTACCACCCCTTTGCCACAGGAACGGCCCCGCTCATGCCACAGCCCCCGTCCCCCCACAGCAGAGGCAGGGCACCCTGGAACACTGGGGACAAAAGGGACCAGTTGCAAATGCATGCAAGGTCATCCAGACCATTGGGGAGATGTTTGCTCTGGATGGCCAGCTCTTCACCTTTGTTGAGCGGTCAGGGTTTAGGCAGCTCCTGGCACTGCTGGCTCCATCCTATCAGGTGCCTGCACGCACCACCTTCAGCAGGACGGTGGTGCCCTCCCTATACGAAGCATGCAGGGAGCACTTGAGGGAGGAGCTGCACAAGGCAGGTCCGCAGGTGACCATACACTTCACTTCGGACATCTGGAGCGGCCGGGGTGGAGATCATGCGTACCTCACTCTCACAGGGCACTGGCTGGTCAGTCAGGCCGTCGGTGGGCTCTCCTTCAGGCTAAGGTGATGGATGAGTCCCACACAGTAGCAGAGATAAGGGGGGCCATGAACCGCATGGTGTAGGCGTGGCTGGGCATTGGGCAGGCTGAGCTCATGCGCAGCTTCATGGTCACCGACAATAGGGCCAATATGGTCAAGACAGTCCATGATGCCAACTTTGCTGGTATTCGCTGTGTGGCACACAATTTACATCTGATTGTGAGGGATGCCTTGGAGGGGGACAGGGCTGCCAGTGATGGCGCCAGCAACACCAGGAGGCTCGTTTCCAGATGCAGGAAGGTGGCAGGCTACTTCCACCGGAGCATAGAGGAGGGAAAGATGCTGCGGGACAAACAAGCAGAGCTAAATGTCCTGCAGCACCGAAACATCCAGGATGCGGAGACTTGGTGGAACTCCACATACCTGATGCTCGAGAGGCCGGTGGAGCAACAGAAGGTCATCCATGAGCTGGCCTTGCTTGGGGAGATTGGGATCAGTGGCCCCCTGACCAAAGCTGAGTGGGATGCTATCTCCCAGATCTTGCTAGTCCTCAAGCCTTTCCTTGAGGCCACTGAGACCCTCAGTGCTGCTGATGCCTTCCTCAGCCAGGTGGTCCCCATAGTGAAGGAGCTCCACAGCCAAACGGAGAGCTTCCTGGGGAACAGTGTTCCTGGCTGAGGCAGGCAGATGTGCAGGCATTGGTGAGGCAGCTGAAGGAGGCCTTAGGAAAAGGCTTGAACCCTTGGGGTCCAACACAGTGGATATGCTGGCCACCATCTGTGACCCATATGTGGCAGCGAGACACTGAGTCACTGGAGGGAAGTACTTATTAAGAAAGTGATGGAGGCGGAATGGCAGAGGCAGGGGTGAAGTGGGACAGGGGGATCCACTGTCTGAACCTAGCCTGCCATCCACGAGCCAGTCTTCCCCTCCACCACAGGCACTGCCAATATGGGCTAAGGCTATAGCAAACATTAGTGGGTCCAGACCCACCAGACCCCAGAATCAGGCAGACAGCCCTCACACTGTGGTGTCTGCCTATCTTGCTGAGCCTGTGGAGCCCCTGGACTGCGACCCCCTGGCCTACTGGGAAACCCACAGCCCGATCTGGCTGGATCTGGCCACAGTCGCCCAGGAATACATGTCCTGTCCACCGACCAGTGTGCCAAGCGAGAGGGTGTTCAGCATGGCTGCGGATGTTGTGACACCCCACCGCACCTGCTTGGATCCTGGTTCAGTGGAGCAGCTGGTGTTCCTCAAGGTGAACCTCCCGCTGCCAGGGTCCCCAAGCGCCAGGTGCAGACAGCGCGAATGCCGCCCTCCTCCCTCTGTCTGAAGCACGAGTTTTGTCTGTCAGCAGCCTAAGGTGCAGTTTCCCCCAAACCCCTGCACCTATCACTGTGAAAGTTGGCAGGCTTTGTGGGCTCCTCAGGGGCTAGCAAGCCTGCAGTTTTGAGCTCCCTATGGCTTTCCACACAGAAGTCACAGGAGGTTTTCTCTCAAGAATTTGGGGTGCTGTTTCTCCGAACCCCCTGAACCTATCTTGCTGAAAGTTGGCTGGCTTTGTGGGCTCCTCAGGAGCTACCATTTCTGCAAGTTTCATCAAGTTCGGACAAGAAATGCCAAAGTTATAGCTTGCTTTGACCTTCCCCATTATAGCCTATGGGGAAGTCGAAACAGCTCGAATATTTGACTGAGCTTTGACCTCAAGTCGAAGCGGATCCACTTTGACTTGAAGCAGACAGCAAATCGAAGCAGGACCCAGTTTAATTTTCGATGTGGCTGTTGAATTGAATATTACCTGCTCTGCACAGCCCTAGTAGACACTGCACCTAGTAGTAGTTTACTAGCTCAAACTGCTCTGGAGTTTATTGCTCCAAATTAATTGCATGTGTAGATGCACCCATCCACAAGAACAATAATTCTCTTGAATTCAAATTCAGAGAAGGTAAAATTTTGGCCAAGAAATCTGTATTAACCCTATCCTGTCACAACAGTAACCAAAGTATCTGGGGGCACTTATACATAAGTGGAGAGGCTGCTATGACGTGCTGGAATTCCAGCACATTGGAGCAGACTGGATTAAGTGACATACTCCAGCACCCTTCTGTGTCTCATGTGTCACTGTCCCCAGGCTTAAAAATGGTGGTGGGAGCAACTGAACTGAACTTTATCAGACAAGCTTTAGTTTAAGCGCCCCTGCCACCATTTTTAAGCATGGCGACACTGATACAAGAGATACAGTGGTGCCTTAATTAGAGCGGCTCTCAGAGCTGCTCTAATTAAAGTGCCACGCCTGCCCTCCACCCCATCCCTGGAGCATATGTAAAAGTGCCCGGGAATTCTCACACAGACCAGTCAGGGCAATGATTTATAGAGATGTACACAATGCAGTCTACAATACCCAGTTTATCTATCTTGGAAGAATTTAAGGCTGAGCCAACCCTGTTAGGATTTTATGGAGTACAAGTACTTCAAGTTTCATACTTAAGTTTCAGAGCGTTGCACAGGGCAGATCAGCCTGGTGACTTCATTGGCTACTTGAAGGATGAACTAAAATCTTTTGCTTTATTAATGAAGGTGTGGTCAATATGTTTGAGGATACTTTGTGCTCTCTTAAGTGCCTCACAAGAAAGTGATCTCTTCTAGGAATCTGAGGGTGTATGTTGTAGCCACCTTTTTTTTTTTTTTTTTTTACAGCAGAACTGAACTCACTTGCAACATAGATATTAATTTCAGGTTTAGTAAAGCGTGTAACCCTATCTCACAAAAGGTGTATTTTTCATTCCACAGATATTAAATCCTATGATAAAAATCAACAAAGTGCTTAGAAAAATCAGCAGTAGCTGCCACTCCTCTTTTATGCATTTTAAGCCTAGTTCCTTGTCTCTGGGTGCTGTTTTCTCCTCTGCCAGGGTATTCCAGTGAGACAAACAGTCTCCACTTGCTACTCAGAATGTTGGGTTGTGCATTTGTAATTTTACATTCACAACAGCTGCCTGAAATCTGATTATTTTCGATCCTACGCATACATACTGCAAAGCAAACTTTCTTGACATATGCAGAGTAAAGGAATGAGTGTCATGTGCAAAAGGCAAATGATTCCTGTAGCATATGGCTATGTAAAATTCCACTGGGACAAAGCCCCCTAGAAACTATGATCGGAGAGACCAGGGGTTCAGAATTAGCTACTAATTTTAACATTTTGTTGTATAATTCCTCGCCATTTTCATTTTGGTTTTTATCACTGGGCTTGTACGCAGCTTTGCATTTTTTCATTAGGAAGGGACAAAGAAGCTAATGAGTGACATGTAAACACTGGAGAAGGTTTGAAAATAACCAGGAATTAGACAGCAATAACAGTCACTTTACTAACAAACATTCATAAAACAATCCAAATGCACATGATACCTTGTAGGACATAGAAAAATCTTGGTTGCAATAAGCTTATATTCTAATGTCAGACAGTTAGGGCAAGACCCAATAAAGCATTTAGACATCTGGGTTCCTTTTATTGATATTTTATTGGTTCCTATTTATTAATCAATTTATTTTCTGACTTCTAACAGGCATTTAACTGTTTAAATAGGATTTACATGACTTTTTGCATCTGGACTTCCTTAAGTCATCCACACTATGTATGTGGGGTTACATGATAGGACTTTGTGGGATTGAGTTCATAATAGAGGAAATCTAGAAAACAAGAGAGAATCATAAGCCACTGTGTGACAGACTCCTGGAAGAAGTGAGTGAACTTTAAGAAGGAAAGAACAAGTCTTTTGTGGATGGGAAACTATACAAATATAAGGAAGCTTTTGAATGAAAATACAAAGGTAGGAGGAGGAGCTGAAGGAGGTTGTATGGATAGAAAATTAGGGAAAAGATGGTTTGTATTCAGGGAAATTACAAGAAATTGTGCAGCAGCATCCTTCTTTGAAGATGAAGATATAGGAGAGAAATAGATACAGATAAAAACAGATTCCATAATATAAAAGTAGCCGGATACAATCAGTGAGCGTTTAGCAAGCCTTGTGCTTTAGGACAATATATGGCAATGCTGTGATACCAGTTTCACTCATTGGGATATATGCACACACAGCAACAGGATGCTGCCAGGCAAAAGGGGAAAACAGAAGGAAAACCCAAGGAAAAAAACTGAATATAAAATACCTTCTGAGGTTGAAACCTGTATTTTCTGCAAATCTTCACAGTGGTGTTGTTTTCCTACAAAAATGGTTTTCACCACTAGAGGGCACTGTAAATGTTGGTTATTCCTTACAAGTCCCACGGTTCTCTGGAAATCAGATGTCGGAGCCTGAAGCCTGCATCAGCGGTGATCCATCAGAGGATCACTTACTTGCAGGCATCTCTCAAATGCTTGATTAAGCAGATGGATTTTCTTCTTTTTACTGTATCCCTGCTCCAATGTATTCTAAGCAAAGCAACTGGCACATTACTGGAGATTAGACAAGTGGCCATGTATATGTGGCACTCAGTTAACCATGATCTGGCATTTGCCAGACTTCGTTTCTATCTTTTGTTCGCCGTAGGCATACTATATATTATTTCAGTACTAGCTAGTTAGAAGTGAAGATGTGAAGGAAACCAAAAGTTTTTTTTCATGAAACCCATGAGTTTCTTATCTTTTTAAGAACTGAATACAGGATAATTAGATGCTTCAAATGATAGGCATTTGGGAACACCAGAAAAGGCTGGTGCATGAGAAACAGAAGTGTCCTGCAATATTCTGAAGAGGTGTCACCACCAGCTTGTGTGTGGTGTCAGGCAAGTGGTGCAGTTTTTCCTGAAATTGCTCTCTGCATGAAAAGCTGTATCTTAAAATACAATTTTTTCATGTTATCCCACATACAATACTGTAGACCAGACCTGCAGCACATAAATTGTCATAGCTTCCTTGGCTTTACAGTGATTTTCATCACTGGAGGGACTGGTCCCTCAACCAGTTCCACAAAGGATGCAGATAACATTTGCCTCGGCAGTTGCTGCCCCACTACAATGAGGCAAACAAAATCCAATCTATTCACATATGAGCTCCTCTGCAGTCAGGGCAGCCCAGACAAAATGAATCATTCTGCTCATGCCACTACCAGTCCAAGGGTCAGTCTTTAGTTTGGCTTGTGCTCAGAGAGGTTCCAAGAACATTCTGTTTCAGGGGCAGACTAATTCTGTGCAAGGAAGTCAAGGCCAGGACAGACAGAAGATAATGCATGGACTTTCCACATCTTGTGTCTGAGAACATATTTCTGCCAATTCATTATCCAAATGACAGTGCCAACTGTGCCCTTAATATGCAAAGACACCAGGTATATGGTGCTGAATTTGCTGAAGGTCATAGAAAACATGGAGGGAAATTTGGAGGCTCCCATCACGATATATTTGAAGAGAGAGGGGCAATCTGGATCCCTGTCAATATAAAGAAATAGGTGACAGCCTTCCTGTCTGTGATCTGCATTATCTTTTGGCTCTCTTTATAATTTTTTATTACATTCTCCTTCAAAGCCTCAGTTGGGATCCATGCAGGGCCCTGAGAGTGCAGTCAGTGGAATTCTCCCCATAGCAAAATGTTCAGCCCTACAGAGCAAAGGTTAAAGATAATACCTACTTTGCAGGCATTATACTTTGCAGTATGATGCCTGCAAAGTATAACTGACTGACAGTGGCTAGATGAAGACTATACTCATTCTGCTTGTCTGCTTAAATCTGCCATCTTCTCCATCATTTTATTTCAAAGCCTTGTCATTATCTAGATGGAGGTCCTTGATAGAGGGACAGAGACAAGCATTTGCACTAGAATTGGTACTCTTTGTCACAGCTTCAGTACAAATAGATCAGTAGATTAATAGTAGTAGTTAATTAATAGTTAATTAGTAGTTAGTTAATAGTAGTAGTTAATAGACCCACATCTATCAAGCCATTGAAGAACATGTGCTGCCACCACACTAAACTCTGAAGGCTCCACTTCCAGCACAGATCATGGGGAGTGGGGAAGCATGCTACCCCATAGCATGCTACCCATAGCTCCCAGTGGCTCCATGCTGGTAGAACAGCCCCCTCCAATCCCAGGATGGGAGTGGAGGATATGGAGTGAAGCCAAAGCTCCAACTAAACTACATGGCAAGGGGACAGCTGGTGATGCTGAGGGGAAAATGGTCCAGGCCGCACAGGAAAATTTCAATTGGCCTTGAGTAATCAAAGTTAATTGAACTGTTCTGCGGCTTTTGCTCAGCTTCCAGGAAAAATATGCAGCCCCCTCCAGGGAAGGCTGAAGGGCTAATACTGGGCTGTGGGGACTAGGATCAGGTTGGCAAAGGTTGGTGGAAAACTCCCTGCAGCCCAGCCCTACCTCCCACCCTAGGACAGGACTGCAGGGGGCCTGAGAAGGGAAGCCATAGCCCACCCCCATGCCTCTTCACCTTAGCTTCATGCTTCCACCGCTGCAAACCCCTCTTTCCCACATCCTATGTACCCAGAACAGAGATAAAGCCCAGGTGTCCTGGTTCCCAGCCACATCCCTACTCACCAGCCCTCTCATGATAAGTCAGCTGTGCAAGAAAGAAATGGTATTAATCCTTAACATGCAACTGCTCACAGCACGTTCTAACTTTAACATTGCTTAACAGTCTACCAATTTAGTATGGTCCAAGTATAATGTGTAATTTCATCCTTAGCTCATACCAGGTAATGGAAACTTTATTCCATTGGAGAGAGGAGAATTTCAGGTAATGGAAACTTTATTCCATTGGAGAGAGGAGAATTTCTAATTTCTAGGTGGACCAGGAACACTTCAAGATTGATACATGCTTTAATATCAGGACTTTATATCTGTGACACTGCTACGTAGTAATTCTGGGCTTCATTTAATCCCTATTAGCGTTAAGGGAAAACTCTTGTGGAGTTCAATAGGAGTTGTATTAAGCCCTAAAGAAGCACTTATTTTGGATAGGTAAGAAAAAATACCAATATGCATACAAATTGGTACAAATAATGTGCAAACATTTCTACAGCAAATTAAAAATAGGTTTTTTTCTCATGTAATATATGGCATAAACACACAGATTTCACTATAATTCCCTTAAGAGAACCTCCCCACTTTCTCTCCATCTATATGCACACAGAGATCCACTCATAAATGACTACAAAAGACCAAAATGTAAATGCATTATTTCTGAAGACATGTGGAAAACAATGTTTTTATACTTTTGAAACCCTGATTTCTGTTACAGTGTCTGTGAAAGGGTTTTTGGCAATTAGTAATTATGAACAGTGAGCAAGTTTAGGATGTGATTCCAGATGCAGGAGGTGACTGAGACATAAGGGAAACCTGGCAGGTCTGGCGATGTGGATTAAGTAATTATTGCCAACACATATTATTTCAATTAAACGTTCTACTGATTTTGGAGCCTGGATACAGTGAAGAAACCAGATTTCCTACCACAGTGACTGGAGACAGATCTCCTTTCAGAAATCACTGCACATTTTTCATGGAAGAATGCAACTCAATTTTGTCTCAGCATGGACAGCTGGTGAGTCAAAATTGAACTGCTGCTGAAAATCATGTTTACTGTTGCTGGCTTCCAACAAGTCTCAATCATACTTGTTGAAACCCTGAAAAAAAACAGTTTGGCCTAGTTTATGAAACCAGTTCAAAGGAACCATTGATGAAAACCATTTTCAGCAATGATTCAGTTTCCTCATGTAGACAGAGATACTATTCGGATTCAGAAAGAGTTAGTTACCTTGAAGAGAGTACTACGACAGATTAAAAAATCTGGAATTACTCAGTAGCATATGACAGTGTTCTATTCTAACTTGGGTGTGAACACAGTGTATATTGCAGGGGTGCCTAGATACTAGTTGAGGGTTCATACATGAATATGATATACATTTAGCTTTTCAAAGGAGATTAATTTGTAAGTATACAGCACTGTGCAAAGCAAAAATAATAAAGGGGTTTATAGATCCTCTTTTTAAAGTCACTAGAAACCTGAGCACCTCAGTGTTTGCCTGCTCAGCCTGAGACAACCTAGAGCTAGATTTTTCCAAAAGAAGTTTATTAATATTTTTTAAATATTTGGCTCTTTTAAAATGTACTAAACTGGACATTCAAAATTTTTCTGTCACTTCAGATAACTTTAACTATGTATTTTCACTGATCCCAAACAAAAAAAAAATCAATTAAAAATGATAACTGGCATAGCCACTTCATGCATACCACTTTGTTTGCTGCTTTCCAAAGGAAAAAGATGCCTCACTGGTTTCAGAGCCACTTGTAAGGAAGTGACATAAAATCTCTTCCATAACTCATATGATGCAGATAGAAGCAGAAGGTTAGATTCTCATTTACAGGAAGGCCACGTTACTCTGCTAGACTAGTAGAGTGGCCTCAGTATAAAGTGAAAATTAAGCCTAGGGGAAAAAACAGAATGCTATGTTACATAGTATTCTGTTGATTATGGACAGTCACAGACGAGCAATACTTTAAGCAAAGAGACACAGGCCAAATGGCTTCAATAGCAATGCCATTTAACCTATGGGATGAATATTTTTCCATCCCTTCATAAAATGTGAAAATATTCATTATCTCCTTCTACTGTCCCTTATTTTTTCTTCAGCTTTACATTTCTATATACTACTACACATTTGTACCAGATTAGCTAAGTGTTTGATACAAGACTGTACTGGTACTTATGCAAACACCACATTCACCAGTATACTGGGCATGGGGAGAAAGAACCAGGACATTCTATTCTGGGAAAAAAATTGTTTCTGCCAGTTTAACTAATGGAGAATCTGCTGGTAGATTTAAGGCTTCCTGTGCTATGCAGTTACTATAATCTCATATATTGAAGCAGAGATGATTTAATCTACAAGGGGGCAGTGTAACCTTCCCCTCCCCATAACCAGTACTTTACACATACATTAAAACTGGTTCATGTTCCAAAGAGTATTTTATGAGGAAGGATATAACATGCATATCATCATGTTTTCCCTATAACTTTTTCTGTATCAGATTTCATCTTTTAACTATGTCCAAACACATACCAAAGATGCCAAGGACTAGACTTGCTTGAAAGACTGAGGAGGTGGCATATTTCCAAGAGGAGATGATAATTTACATTGCCCTTGCAACTTCATCTGTCTGACACACACCAAAAGCTCTGGGCTTTGAAGAGAGTCACATCCATGCTTCCTTGAATGGAGAGGCAGCAAGTGAAACAGATACTCTAAGAATAGGTTTAGTAGTGTGTGGAAAAAGTAGTGGAGTGTCTGACCATGCCCTATGTGGGAAACAAAGTTGCCTAAAGGTGAAATTTTGCCTGTTTTGTAAAATCAAATGCTTCAGTGCTTTGTAAAATAATTATTACAATGCATTTAAAGGCTGCTGTCAAATAAGGCCCCTATGTGGAACTCTTTGTCCCGGCACCAGAGTTCAAATAGTACAGTAAAAGGCCAGAAGGAGGAACAGAGGTACAGTGGAGGGGTACCCAACATCATGCAGTAGATTAGTGACACAGCCATAAATAATATACACGTGCAAGGAGGTTGCTCTGATGCACTGTAATTACTGTGCTCCAGCAGACTCCAGCGTCATAAGAATCAGTGTCCCCATGCTGAAAAATGGTGGTGGGGTGCTTTAAAATAAAGCTCATTTAGTTCAAAGTGCCCTGCCACAATTTCAGTGCAGGCACACATGTGATAGTCAGGGTGCTTTAATTAGTGCAGCTTTCAGAGCTGCACTAATTAAAAGGCCCTGCCTAACAGAGCATATCTCTAAATGCCCCAGGTGTCCTGTCTCCCCGGCCATGCCCCAGCCAGTAGAGGAGACTGTTTCTTTGAATCTTTTCACTCTAACTAAGGCCATCACACCAAAACATGTTCCCTTTACAATGTAAAATTCTTAACCATCACCCTATTTCTTATATCTGCACAAAGATTCTCTGAATTGCATCAAATAAAAGGTTTTATGTTATTCATCAGAATTTGCCAAGCATCTGGGAGATCTTGGCTTTCACAGATTCTGCAGTTGGTGCTATTTAAGAGTTGTGTAATTCAAACTATTTAAGAATCCAAGTTGCATAGTGAGAAAATGTAATTAAAGTATTAAGTGACACTACATGAAAAATCCAGGCTTACAAGACTAATTAGGAAACTCTTGCATCTTATCTTTTTAGCAAACAAGCAGATAACACATAGCAAGGAGTGTATGCCAATCTTAGAGCAATTCAAGATAAATGCTTTAACTTTTTTTTAATTTGATTGACATGAACATTTGCAAAGGCCTGAATTACCACCCTATCATAGGATTTGTATTACTGAAGTAATAAATACATAACTTCTTTCCACTCCCTTGTGCCATGGGAATTCCCCAAGGCAAAGAAAATATAGGACATCTATACACGACCTTGTATGCTACTCCCACTCCGTGAAGCCCCTTGGTATAGCTGTGTGTTGAGGTGGGAAGGTTCATTTTGGAAGTTGAAAGGCAAGTAGCTGGAGCGTTCAGCATTCAAACAAATCTGAACTGCAGAGCAATCTACATGCAGCCTAGTAAGTAGGGTAATAGATGCTCTAACTTCTTTGTGGAATAGTACTGGCCTTTGGAGGAGCCCTAAGTAAGGGAGGTATAATGCCATTTATAGCTCCTTCCTTCCTAGACTGGCCCTCCTGACAGCATTACTGATATTTATCTGATTCAGCCGGCCCAGCAGAAACACTTGCATGTCCATGAGCATCTAGTAGCTTCACATGGCTCCTCTTAGCAGCTGTGCTGGCACAACACAGTGTGTTCCCTGGGAAAGCACCAACTGCTGAAAGGAAAGCTAAAGCCAACAGACAGTACATGAGTGCCTACACGTGTTTTGTGCTGGCTGACACATGACAGCAGAAGCCACCTTTAGCTTGGGAAGGGTAGTGGAATTCTGCTGGCAGGCGCAGAGGAGATTTCTGCTACCATGGAGGATCTTTTAATGTAGACGTAATCAGTTTTAGAAGTTTGTTCATCTTCTTGAAGCTTTCATGGGAAATTTCTGCTCAGGAGGGTGAGAGACTACATAACAGCATTGGCTTAAGCCCTGAGCAGTGCAAGTAGGCATCACGCAATCTTCCCCATACAGTTCCAGACTGGACATCACTTAAGAAGACACTAGCATCTGCACCAACTCTTAATTGTTTTTGTGAGGGGTTGACAAATGTACTAGCAACTTGGATAAAATTACCAAATATATTTATTTTGATGTGTGGTCTAAACCTCTGAGTAAATTCCTAGCTACGGATTTTAATATCCTTTCTTTGATATAACCTCCTGATATCAGTACTTCTATAATAAGTGACTGTGGCCACATCTACATGAGATGCTAACTGTACAGTTGTTACTGCACAGTCATTTAGTACTTGTATGAATAGCTATTCTGTAATGCTGGCTGCATAGTAGCTTGTGCCCTGTTCAGCTGGTGGGGTAGCTCTCACCAAGTCCCCAGGTGAGTGAAGAAGCAAGAGCTATTTAGCCCCAGTGGCAGAGAGGGGCCCGGTCCTGGCACTTATGATCAACTCCTGGCTCCTGGGGGGACCTGGGAGCTGAGCGGTGCCAGGACCAGGCCCCATGCTGGTGTGGCTGACCAGGAGCAACTTCGCGTCTACCTGTATTTGAAGGTACTAGCTAACTGCACAGTAGACTAATTTACTAGGTGTATCTATACCAGATGTAGTTGCTGTGCATGGTTACATGGTGATGCTTTACTGTGCATTAGATTAGTCTACTGCACAGCACTACATCTGGTATAGATACACCTACTGTAGTCAAAGAGTAGTCATGAATTGCTTCATGGCTACATGGAAGGAAGTGTTATGGGGAAGAAGAAGAAGGAAGGGATCTGTCCTATGTCCTAGGTCTTATCCTGTTCAATGTCTTCATTAACAATTTGGACAATGGAATTGAGTATATGTTAAGTAAACTTGCAGAGGATACCAAGCTGATGGGGCAGCAGACATTTAATGAAGTATTAAGATTCATAATGACCTGGAGAAATTGAAGAAATACTCTGCAATAAATCCAATGACATTTAACAATGACAAGTGCAAAGTACTGTACTTAAGCTAGAACAATCAAATGCACAAATACAAAAGGGAAACAACAGGCTAGGCTATTGTAATGCAGGAAAGCAACTGGGAGTTAGTGTAGATAGCAAGGTGACTATAATTCAATAATGTGTTTTGTTAAAAAAAAAAGCTATCAACACATACTAACTAACCAAATGTATAAACACCCATGCTGCCCACAAGGCAATGGAAGTGATTCTTCCACTTTATTCAGCACTGGTATGCCCTCACCTAGAGTACTGTGTCATTGCAATTCAGGAAGAAAGTGGACACACTGGAAAGAGTTCACAGAGAAGCAGCAAAAATAATTAGAAGTCTAGAAAACATGACAAATGAAAAGAAGAGCTGGGATTTTTTAGTCTAGAGAAGAGTAGATAGGAAGTTTTGAGAACAATCTTCAAATACAAAAAGAGTTGTTTTAAAGAAGATAGTGATCAACTATTCTGTGCTCATAAAGGGGATGGGATGGGACAAGAAGTACCAAGCTTAGATTACAATGAAGTAAATTTGTTTTAGATATTAGGAAAACATTTCTAACTGCAAGGGCGTTTGGGCATTTGGACAGATTTCCCCTCTCTCAGTCACTGGAAGATTTTGCATGCATAATAAAAAAACAGTTGTCTGGATCAATTTAGTCAGGGATGATCCTGCTTTGAGCAGGGGATGGACTAGATGATGTCCTGAGGTGCTTTCCAGCCCTGTGAATCTATAGTATAAGGAGCTATATAGTTAAGCAACCATGAAAGGTCAAATGAAAATGATCCTGCATCTTTCAGAGCCTCACTGCCAATTATTAATTAAGCAAAAAGGCCACAGTTTTCCTCTATAATCCTCAGTTGCAGTCAGCATTTAATATATGAGTTCAACAGAATTAAATGAGGGGCACCATTGAAATTAAGTCGAGTTATACACGTGTCCTTTATAGGAATACTTAATACAGGCTTGATTTAGGGAGATCTTGTCTGCTAACATTACGTAGCCCTATATCCACATAGTTAGCCTGGAAACCAAAGAGAGATAGAGAGAAATACGGAGTTTTCGGTCTTGGAACTTTAAAAAAGAATAATTTTAAGTGTATTTCAGTTCAGCCCTACCCTTTCTCTACCTTGAGAGTACTGGTCCAATTTTATTTTTGTTTACTCCAGAATAATAGTTAGATTTGTAAATTCTAATCACAGACCCTGAATACAGAGCATTAACACTGTTAGAATTTACATCAGTGTCTAAAATGGACAGATTGTTTCAGAGTAGTTGCTTGCTATTGTAGTACTTCACCACTAGGTTTGATGGGGAAATGATAAACCAGGATAGCTCTGGGCTTGTAATACTTACAGTTGTATGGTTTTACACCGGATTTTTACAGGGTAATTATGCACTAGATTCAAGTAACTTACATGTGTGTGACACTGCCATTTGTCTATTTCTTGTTTACACTAGTGTAAACATTGGTTACCTGGTCTAAGTATGTTATGGGTCCAAGCCCATATAGAGCATAGGTGAGTTATATCAACACATTACTACATCACTTATCCCAATTCTTTGTTTCTGTCAGAATGAAAGGATTTAGAGAAATGCTCCAGTTTGTAGGTATGTAGCTATTAATACTAAGTTAATCAAGAGGAGTATCTGGAACAGTAAGAGTTACTTAGAAAGCAAGGATTGATTGCTTAAGTATCCCATCCATCTCAGAAGAGGTAGATCTCCTGCTCAAAACCATACTCTGAGCTGAAGAGTAACTCATAATGGTCCACCTTCTGTCTTGGTCAAGCTAATTCTTCAATTATATAGTGTTCCATGACAGCAAATTTTACCAACTCAGGAGACATGCATGACCGTCTGAGGGCAGAATTTGGTCCAATCTGTTTAATGGGGGGTGAATGAGAAACCTAATGGAGGAGTTAAGATTAGTAAAAGTGTAGAAGGAGAAAAAACCCAACAAAGAACTCTAATGACTTGACTGTTTAAGGGGAAAATGAAAACCATCTTCTTAGGATGTTTATTACATGAGAAGAGTCATTTCTGGTCTGATGCAACTGAAATGTGTCCTCTCCGAGGTGAAAAGCCCATAGGTCATGATCCTTGACAATGCACCCAGCATCAGAATGTCATCTGCATTGCACTGTGACCATCATTCCGCATGTTTGCTGAGACACCATATGATGATAGTGCCAGAAGGAAAGGTCATGGTGGGCCATCTAGATATATCTTCCAGTGTATGTGACAGGTTGGCTGATTGGATAAGTGCAACAAGACACTTTTGAATGTTTATGGCCATAAATAAATAAACAAACACATTCACGAGAATAATGTTCTAGAAGAAGAATGAATTTACAAGATCACATATCACAAGATGACTCAGGGCATTTATCTTTCTTTCTAATTCAGGCTGTATTTTATGGGCATAGAAGTAAGTACCTTGTCCCAAAGCAAAGGCCAGGATTTAATGTTTGTCTTGAAATAAATATTGATAACCTTGCTAGATGAAAATGATTTTCCCTGTTTACATCTTATCTGCTGATAAAACACTCACCCTGGGAGCTCAAGGAGAGAGATACTCTGATTGAGGAAACTTGTGTACCAGTTAAGTGGCAGAAAGTTCTGAAAAACATCTAGGAAATGGTTAAGTGTGTTTAAGCTTTATTTTCCCTGCTTTGATACTGGTTTCACTAACTAAGAAAAATCACAATAACCTTATGCCATTGATATGAGGGAGCTCTACAGACTAACTGATATTTAAGAAGTGGCTTGAAGGAAAGCTGAGATCTGATAGGTTGACGGCTCCGAGACAACATGGAATGCTTATTTCTCAGGCTTACTGTAAAATAATTTGGTCCACTGACTAGGACGCTGAACAGAGAAACAGATAACTGGATTCTATTTTATGGTTCTGCCACTGACCTACAGCATATCCTTAGGGAAGTCCCTTTACATATCCTTCCATTATTTTTCTGGCTTGTCATTTAGACTATACATTCTTCAGGATGCACATTATCTAATTACAGTTCTCCCAACCCAATCTCAAATTGAGGGCTCAACATACAGATGAAGTACAATTAATAGTAAAGCTCCTTCAGTACCAAGACGATTACACCTACTGAATAGACAGCCAAACACAAAGGTGATGAGGGCAAGCACAGCACAGTACCCATATGTTCAACCTGCATACCTACAAATATACATAACAAGACATACATAGGCCAGTGTGTCTGCATAGCCACCACAAGGTCACTATTCCATCCATATTACCAATCAGTCTTGTCCATCTCACATGTTATCTCAGTCATCCATGATCTGATCCTAGTATATCTGCTGTAGCTCCATGTACAGAATGGAAAAGGGGCAACGGAAAGTTGTCATGTATAGCTCTAGATTCCTTATTTTCTGTTCCCTTTTTTCTTGCTGCTTTGGGGAAGAGCTTAGGAAATGAGGGAATTTGCTTCCTCCATGCCCTGTTTTTGGAAATCAAGGCATACCAAGTTTTCCTACAGAGGACAGAAAAGCAAGGAAGTCCTTTATCTATCTTTTCATCACGTCCCGTCTCATTGGGAGTGCAGAGCAGTATCTTCAAATATGACTTCAGTGATGTCTCAGGTTATCTTGCTCTTTTTAGCTGTACCTTGCATTTCAGATAGGATTTCTGGACTGTTACATGTTCAGAAGCCAAAATTCAAAGCATGCAGAGCACAGATGCATGTAGAGAACCAATGGCACGGGGTTGAACTTCAGAGCTGGATTTAGACTGCATGAATTATAGGCAACAAAGAGCTCTAGCCATCATTACAGGTATTCCTAAAGATCTTGTAAAATTCATAAAAAAAGATACAAGGTTTCCATAAAAATATGCATTGGGGAATCTAACCTATTTTAAGTGACACCACTGTAAATAGGAGCTTTGTTAAGCTGCCAGGTAGCAGAAAGCTCTTCACAAAGTATCAGCCCACTTGTCATTGTGTATTTACAGACATCTATCAATTCCATGCACAAAAATGCACAGACTATGTGATCATTTTGGAGGGATTACACACGTGGCTGTTTGGAGATACCAAGATTAATGTAAAATATTTTGAAATTTTCCATTTCCAGTTCCCTTCCTTTGCTACCCACTGAGTTCAATGCTCAAGTGTTCCCACTGACATGCCAGTGCTGATAACAGTGACATTTTCTGTACACCCACTGCAGAGAAAGCTCTTGAGAGCCAGAGGATAACTGACTTAAAATCATCATGGCAAATTATGAAAAGCAAAGACAAACAAAAACAGAAAACAAAACTCTTCTTTCTTGGCTTCTCTGAAAATTCTAGAAACAGTTTGACCTTTATATAGACAGGTACCATTCACATCAACTTCAGTAAGACCTACACATGTGTATAGAAGGAGAGAACTAGACCGCCCTCCTAATCCAGATTTCTCCAAGTGAAGTAACTGTTGAATGATGCAGAAGTATATCAATCTATCTGAAGATTTGATGTTCTGAAGCTAGGTTTAGGTAAGGGCTGGTACAGGTATGAAATGTGGATATGTGTGAGAAGAGGAAAAAGAGAGAGAAAGAAAGCAAGAGAGCCTGTGCAAGTAAGTAGAAGAACATTCCAAAGTGTGACAAAAACCAGAGTGGCAGAAGCTTTCCTGTCTCCCTGGAGGAGCCTTATTTAAGAAACAGCAGAGTTCTCAGAAGGGTGAACACTTTCTATATATTCTCAAATGTGAGAGTTAGAAATCTAAACTGAGACGTCTTAAAATAGCTGTATGTAAGCAAGAGTGGGCACTGTATCAGCATAATTTACATCTATGATATCCAACACTGATAGTTTTCCAGTCAGATGTTCTCTCTTGTGTACCAAGGGAGTGGCAGGTATAAATTTCTTTAAACCATTCTAACTACCCCAAACAATTTTTTCCATTTTTTTCTCTAACACCAGCACCCCTACATTACATGCCTGGAGGTAAAGGAAAGCACTAAAGCACAATATATAAGGTATCACAAGTTAAAGAGCATCCCAGCTGTAAAGTATTATTATCAAAACAAATATGGCCCAAAATTGTATATTTCAGAAAAAGATTTTACAAAGTCCAAGGCCAAGGCAAACAGTTTTCCTGATTCTAAATCTTTCTTTCTAAACTATTTGAACCCCCAAAATTTAAGTACTGTCATAATGTTTGAGGAAGCTTAATTGCCTACAGTCTGAATGGAAACCAGAGTAAGATCAATTGTTTTCAATTGATTAACAGAATGAAAGATGAAAATAGAAGAGTACAAATTGAAAAGTAAATAAAGGTTTAAGAGCTTTTAGTAATTAAATCTGGTTGAACTCTGGATTCATGAATGCTATATGTGATGGATAATATATTATTTAACAAGTTATTCAAAGGGTATTTTTCACACAAGTATCAAACCATACCATATAAAGCTCATATACAATTTCATTAAATAATCTATTTCTATTCCAGCATAAATGGAAACATAATAGAAATCTTTCACAATATATGAGCCATGTTTTTCTTATAAATGGAATTCACTGAGGAAGCCATTACCATACTGTGAAAGAACAACTTTTGTGATGAGGAAGGCATGAATATGATCAGAGTTGTTGTTCAGAAATTTTATAACTAAAAGAATGTCAAAGAAGTTAATAATGCTTTTCTGAAGAATTTAATTTTGTTGTTTAATTTCATTCTTTCCAATTTTGTACTGTTTTATGACTATGCATACAGCAACATCAAGACAGTAATCAATCAGTTGATCGTATATTACTTATTTTTTCTATTCTTTATCACTGTCCTTTACTCTCTTGCACAGACTGCTGTTTGTTCTTTCTGGATAACATTAGGAAAGGAGAATATGAAAAACTGAAATTTAGGGACATTTCAGAATTTAAATACTATACACCAGAAGTTAGATTTAAGACTAAATAATTCAATTTACAGAAACAGAACTGCAGCTATGGCAGTCTAATCAGCCTGACAATCTATATGCTAAGAAATAATGTGTCTTCTAAAACTAAATTCTTAGGTGTTTTTTCTTATGAAACATTTTCTGATGTAAATTCTTTTTAAAAATTCTGAAAATAAAAAATACATCCTGTCAGCACTGTACTCATTTCCTATCTCTTAATTATAGTATACTTAATATACAGTCCTTGGGTTGTAACAAATAATGTAACACTAACCTACTAATCACCAAATTAGCTTGTGGATCTTTGAGAAGGGGAATATTTTCATTGCTAATAATGGGGAAAGAATAAATGTCAACCCTTGTGGAAATCTAAGTATATGGGTTCTTCTGGGATCTTCTCTGTTCCTGCACTGGTCATGAGACAATAATACTGGATGGCTGACTTACTCAACCAGTAGGTGCCAAATGATAAACCTGAGGTGATCCTGTCTACCTCACCCAGCAGAGGTCAGTCAAGTAAGTGTTTCAATGGAAACTTAGAAGTAGCATCCATGGGGAGATGTAACTTTTTTTTTAGTAATAACATTAGACTGGGAGTTGCTGCAAATTATGGAAGAGATGACTGTGATCCAAAAGAAAAATGCTCTTACATTTCTCTATTTGTCTTTTTCCCCCTGAAAGGCCATATGTATTAAGAGGACAAACATTATGTACACACTCTAACTGGGTTTACAAGCAGCATTTGCCTCCTTAAAAACATCAAAGCTAACATGTGAAATGAATTGACCTTATTTAAAAGCATTTCTACTACCTGCATATTTCCAGTTGCAGAGGTCTTTCTGTTTCTTCCATGGGTAAGCACAGTCCATAAAGCGTGCCATAAGAATGATGCTAAGATGCAAAAACTACCTGCAATCCAGTCAGATTTTCCATTCAAGGGTAGATCCATTTTTTATTTACTTTGGTCTCTTGGTTTACTAAAAGTAATTTTGTAGGTGTTTTCAATGCCCTCCCCAGCTCTGTAAGCAGTACCTAGCTAGAGAAGCATAGATACCCTTGCAAGAAAGAGTGAATGCAGTCCCACAATTTAACACATTCCCTGTACCTATAAGGGAAAAAAAGTGATGGCGTAATGACAAGTGTGAAGCAGGTGCAAGAGCCTACAGAGAAAATGTGCATAGCATAGCTTGAAAGGTAATTTGCTCTGACAACCTAGAGCTTCTCAAATGAGTCAAATCTATTAGCACAATCCCTGGCATTTAACAGTTCATACTGTCAGTCATCTGTTAGCTGCTTTCTTCTTTTAATAAATGAGAAATGAAAAAATATATACAAAAAGCAATATTTGGGGACCAAAGGGAATGAAACATACACTATCCTGGTAGGTTTCTCAGTTATTTGATAGCAGAGGAATGTAGATTCAAACTGCTCCTGGTTTCATTTCAAGTTCTAGAAAGGAGTGTGTTCCAATGGATTTATTAACTGCTTTCCTTCCCAGTCTGCCTTTGTCCCTTCGTTCCACTCTGTCCCAGTCCACCACATATCTGTCCACATGCTGTCCCTCCCCTCATATCTAATACCCTTAACTTCTGCCAAATGTAAAGTCCCTGATCCAAAATACAGAGATGCTAGATTATTTCAAGAAAACAGTTGTAGGAACATTTTAATGTGGGCAAGCAACGCATTTTTCGTTAATACTCCCAGTAATGGCTAGATTGTTTTAGTTGAAATTATCCAAATAAATTAAGTTTAAAGCAGATACTTCAGAGTTTAGCCTAAGCACATACAGCAATAAGCAATTGAAAACAGCTCCCCTTGTAAATAGAGTGCAGAAAACATTTAGTTTTCAACAACAAAATTAAGAGACAAAAGGTATAATACAGAGTTAATAGTTGCAGTCTATTTGTCCAGACTTGAGGTATAATCTGCAGGATTATACTTTCACTGTACAGCAAGTGTAAGAGTATGACTGAAGATATAATGTGAACAGTGAAACATTGTGAATGAGATGCAATATAATTCTCCCTACGATTGTGTATATACAACTGTACAGAGACTGGCAGGAAAAGAGTTTTAAATATCTTTCTAAGGACTGAGTAACAATTTGATTACTGTCAATCCTAAACACTTAAAAATCATGAATCAGTCCCTTTCTCCCCCAAATTGAGATTGACTCAACAGTCACAAGTGTTTCTTTTTATCCCAAGAGTTTCATTTTCTTTTTATTTGACTATTGGGCCTTTAGAGTATATTCATCTTGAATTTTAAGTGTTTTTCCACAATAATGAGAGCATCTTACTCTTTCTTTTTAATATAAGGCAAGGGTGTGCCTATATGTCACACTATGTAGCTGTAGCAACATGCTACATCACTGTAGTGATACACTATGGTGACACTGCAATCATGTGCGTCTATATATGACTAGTAGCTACTTCATTGTAGTGGCATACTCCCCCATTATACATTACCAGCTAACCTGTTGATTAACTCCAAACAGCCCTAAGTGGACACTGTCCTGCCTGCCTTTGTCTTACTGAAGTTGAAGACATACACACAGACACTGCTGAGCATTAGCTAGCATGGGGGTAGTGTGACCGTGACCATGACCAGATGCTGGTTAGGGTCTGTGCTGTGGGAGAGAGGAGGATCCCTGCTTGAGTAGCAAGGGCGACGGGGAGGTGGAGGGGGCAGGAGGAAGGCAGGCAGACACTGCTGTGCCTGCAGTTCCCCACCCCCTGCTCAGCCACCCAGAACAGTGATAGTGCTCTAGCTAGGGAGGTCAGGGTGGGGCCAGCCCTGCTCTCTGAAGCAGACAGTCCAGCCCAGGGCCGAAAGGCACGTTGGCATGCTGGGGGACTCTATCAGGAAGAGGCCTGGGATGCAAGTTCCATAAACTGGTTAAACCCAAATCAGTTATATCTGATACTACATTCAACGAGGTTTATCTTAGACCAGTTTGGGCCATTTCAAACAGGTTTATGTGCACTGAACTTATGTTCTGTTACAGGTTTAAACCAACTTATGACCACTTAAACCAGTTCAGTTGATGTGTAACTTCTGTCCCTAGGCAAAGAGTCCAGAAATCCTGCAACCAATATGTTAACTGGTAACAGCTACAACTCTAAACCATAGCAACAATAACTGGGCTTCGTGACAGCCCTGCAGGCTCTGTGGATGCCAGCATCAAAGAATAACTTTCTTCTCTGGCCTTTAGAGCCAGGTGGTCTGCTGGAGCTTGGAGAGCTTCAAAGCACAATTTAATGGTGCTTAGTATTTATATGATGCTGATCTTGCTTCACATTCCTGAAAAAATCTATTATGCACTGTGTGTGCCTTTATTAATTTAGTAAAGTGTCTAGCTGATTTGGCAATAGCATGCTAAATATCAGTTAAACCTACTAATAAATTGTAAATATATATTTTGCAACAGAATCATAGAATTGAAGTTAATATGTTGTTGACATTAAAGAAACTACTTCCATGTTATCTTAATCTCTCTTGTTTTTAGTGTTGTCTTTTTGGACCTTTGGGATCAATTTGAACATGTGGGTCACAGCTCTACTTACTGTTAAAATTTGTTCCCTAGCCTTGCAAGGGGTACAGACTGAGTGGAACGTTGGTCCCACTTCAACTGACTTCAGTGGGATATGACTTCATCATGTAACTGGAGCAGTCTGAAGACAATCAAATGAAGAAGGGATGAAGTTGACTGTGAATAGCCAAAATGACCAATATGTCATTTCAGGGAGAGGACACATGTCATTCCACTACTTTTAAAATTCCTGAAATCTCTCATGGTATAAATAATTACCAAGTTGCAGGAGGTTTTCAGATATAGAAATAATTTCTATGGAAATTCTGTCTTGCAGCTTTAACTGAAGACTACATGACCTTTGTGTTAACAGCTGAAATTAAACCCACAGTTAGATATATACTTGCAAACAATACTAATGAAGGACAGCATAAAGTGCGAGGTATAAAAAATGATCACAAAATGTACTCCTTTTATAAAAAAAAATTCTTAGGCTATCTGTCTTTTATTCTGTGGCCCCCATTTTGCACAAAATATGATTACCATGATACAGTAGCTGGTAGTTCTTTAAACATTTTTCTTTAAAAAAAATTTAAAAAAGGACATGTTATCAACATTGGGTGGGAGAGAAAAGTAAGACCTGCTTTGCCATGGCCCTTTTTTGCACTTGGTTACTAATTACTTTTTTCCAGGGGAAGAATCTCAAACTGTCAATCAAATGTGGAAAAGAGCACCATCTAGAGGAATGCAATACCACAGCTTCTGGCAAGTATTTGCTGCCTCTAAATTGTTTAAAAACACAGCTGAGTTTGCAGCATGATTATTTGTTTTCCACAGTTCCATTTTTACTCAGTTTCAGAATCTGATTTGAGAATATATTATACTTAAGAGATACCGTTTGTGTTTATTTTAGAAAAATAATTTGTCTAGAAAAACAGCTGTTTCCATTGTGACCAAAAGTGTATTTTCTCCTGCAATTATGTTCAGTACATCTCTGAGCACATTTATATTTCAAGTGAATACACATGCATTTACAATGTTTGCATATTTTCCCCATAATTTTTCTGAGTGTCTATATAAAAGTTTTTCTCTCTGGGCTTGATACTGCTCTTCAATTGACTTAAAGGGCATTGTCACTTATAAATGGAGTAGGACACCACCCACTGAAATTAAATCAATGTACTCTCTTTCTATCTCTCTCACCCCAATAAATAGTTCTATTTCCTGCAACAGATTTAATGTCTCCACCCCTAAGAGTTTACAAAAATTGGGGAGGTTTCACAGGTTATCAGATAAAAAAAGAAAAGCTTTCATATTCATATCTATCTTCTTTTTTCCCCCTCTGCCTATATACCAGGTAGTCAGTGAGGCCTCAGGTCAGCAAAACACATGGGCTTGTTTTGTTGGATCAGGATCTTAGAATTTTGCAACGGATCTTGGATCTGTAAATTAGTTTGGGATCAGTATCTGGAAAAACATCATCCGTGTTTGGAAATCAGCTTGGGAAAGATAAACTTCATTAGCTTTTATCATTGGAGAGAGTTATTTTGGCTAGCACACAAAGTTAGAGTGGGTATATATAAACTATTTCTGCAGTTTATTCCATATAGCATTTGTTTTCTGCCTGTTGGCCTACACTCAGCTGCACCAACCCCAAAGCCCTTTCTACATATGTTTCTGCAACATTTCTAACCAAACCCTGATTTTTTAAATATATTAAAAGGATAAAGCAGAAACCAATTCGATGATTTATAGAGATTTCTTGGTAACGAATCGGATACCATCTTGCAACCACTCTAGACTGCTAATGTCAGACAGCTGAGATCTATCCTTGGCAAAGAGCTTTGTATTATGCAATGTGGAAGATTCAGGTTAGATTCTTTGTTTGATACTCATACCATTAGCTAGGACAAGGTTATTTAACACAGAGGGTGGCCACACAGCTAAATAAAGCAAATGCCAGGGTCTGATTCACTGACTTTTTCTTCCCCAAAAGTCTTACCTTCTCCACTTTTTTCAAGCACTCAAAAAAGGCCATCTTTCCCAGTCTGCTACCACTGTATTGTATGTTGATTTCTTCCAGCCTGTTACACTTAATCACCTTCGTATCAAAACCATTTAGGTCTGTAGACTGTTTTCTCTCCATCTTAGTTTCATAAATCAATGAGCATTCGTGATCTTTTGTGTCTCCCTTTTCTTGTCTGTAATGAGACAAAATGTTACACATTAATGTCATTTGTTCATTTATCTTAGGAAAAATGTCAACTTTGCCATATAAACTTTAAATATTTTTCCTCTTAAAATTGTGGATGTGGTTATTTCTTATCAAAATGAAGAATTAATAGCAATAGATATTAAGAGGGAAATGTTCTAGGTTCAGAATGTCAGGTAATTTAAATGGGTTACAATATACTGAATTTTATTTCAATTATACATTATGGTCATTTAGTTTCATGTTGAGAACCATGGCTTCAAAAAAGAAAATATATGTATATATATTAGTGTATTATATATTAGTGACACTGGCCTGCCTTACGTACCATTACCAATTTTAAGACTTCATGCTTTCTTTGTCTGTCTCTACTATGAGTTCAGCAAGAGATCCACAAGAACCTACCATGCTGTTACTTAAGTAAATGAGAGTTTGGGGCATTAAAGGAGGTAGATGAGACTGAAACACTACCTAGGCTTTCCCAGTGTTAGTCCTATTGGCACACTGCTGACTCACATCCATCTTATTGTCCACTATGAACCCCAGGTACTTTTCTGCAGAGCTAATGCTTAGCCAGTCAGTCCCCAGCCTGTAGTGGTACATGGTATTGTTCTGTCCTAAATGCAGGAATTTGCACTTGTTGTTGAACCACATAAGATTTCTTTTGGCCCAATCCTCCAATTTGTCTAGGTCACAAATTAAGATGTTCTGCAATTACTATATTAATGACAATATTAGAATAGCTGTGTGGACTATTTATTATCTATTCCAGGAAAAAATGTGATTTGATTCCAAAAACATGTCTTTTTTTTTAAAGCTCATTAATTTGGAATTAATCTGGAATAAAAGTCAGAATGGCATCCTCACAGGTTATTCCAGTCAGTTTTCAACCCAATCCATTTTCCAAAGTGACTTAAGTTCTCTGCAAAATTTTATCCCTAGGTAAGGCTCCATAACAATGCGTTACATATTGACAAATTGTCCCCTGGTTCAACAGATAGTGAAGGGGGAGGGGAAAAACCTATTGTAAAATTTCAGTGATAAAGGGACATTCTTAACTTGTTAACCTGAATCTGAAGGGTTTTCATGATTTTTTTGTAAACCTTACACTACCGTTTTTGGAAGCCTAAATACAAAAGCAGTGGATTAGTGCATGAGCCCTTGACAGGTGTAAATGACCAGTCCTGTAATACTAATGACTATTTGCATTTTATTCATAGTTACCCAACCTCCTTCCAATCAGCAACATCCACTCTTTGACTACAACATAGCCCTCAGGAGGGGAAAAGTTGTTATTAGAGCCCCTTTCCTGTGCAAAATTCCACTGAGCAGGCTTTCTACCTTTGCTGTATCTACTAACTACTTCAGTTAGCATAACCCAGACTTTGTAGATCTTCTGATTACCATGTTTGTGGTGAGGCATATTCTAAAGTCATTAAACCAAACTACTGGTGGTACCCAAGTAAAAATCACGCCTGGGGTTCAGTGATTACTTAGAGGCTGTGAAACATTATTGAACTATGTGGCTGCAAAGATGGCTTCCAGCTGTGTGAGAGTTCCTTCGTGACCATGGAAAACTTGAATAGTTTTTCCATAGTTCCTTAATGAACACACAGTTCCCTGGGGTTGTGAACAGCAAATGCACCAGTCTGCCTACTAAGAACTACAAGCCTTAAAGAAAGTGCCTGTTGTTCTCCAGCTGGCTGATGTTCACAGTCAACTGGGGGAAAAAGACTGAAGGGGGTGGCAAGCCCAAAGACCTTATTGTAATTAGCTGGGTTTCAGAAGGCAGTTAAGGAGAAAGTAAGAAGTCATTGACCAAATGTGTTAGTCTACTCCTACTTCAGCACTTCCTTGGAAGTGTCACTCCTAGCTGTTTGTAGACCTGCTCACAGTTGGTTGACTGATTTGCATTATGGTCCAAATTAAATTTCAATTCAGATTAAGGGTTAATAGATGATCAAGGGGAATTGCCCCAACCAGTAGCCCATGTGCTTGAGCAGGGCTGGGGGCTTAGTCAGGATATTGATACTTAGAATACTTACTTAGGGTGAGATGTTGGCACATATGACTTTGTAAAGCTGTTACTTTGTGCCTGATAGCTTCTGTTGAGTTCCTAAGGACTGTTTTTTACTAAAAGCAACACTCGATACACATGCTCCTTAACACAGTTTAAACTGCCTAATTTGGACTGCCCTAGTAGTATGCATTAACTTCAATCCTTATTCAATGAGGATTAGTTAATTTAGATTGTAGCCAATTTTAATTCAGACTACAAGTGACTACGTGTATATGGTGATGGCTGTAGTCTGGATTAAACCTATAAAAACATAACATCTATAAACAGCCATAGTAAATAGGCAGAGTCTTTGAGGGAGTAAGTGACTGCCCGATTTGACTGCAAAGAGCATTCTACAGTAGTGGTAAAGCTACTATGTCTTTGGCACCGTGAAAAAGTGGAAACCTCTAGTCCTTTGACTTATTTTTTTCAGAAATCAGTGCCTACTAGTGGGCCTACAGCTAGCTCTTTCCACAGAAGGAGACTATTTCTTTTGCTTGTATCTTCTAACTCTCTATGCCAAGGGTTGTTAACCTTTTCAGATTCAGGGAGTCCCTTAGAAAGTGCCAGCTCTTACCTTTCATTTGTTTTTTGAATATGGAAAAATAACGGGGCAATTCTTCTGTTGCAAAAAGTCAAAAAGACCACAATAGGTTGACAAGCTTCCAGCAGACACCATATTGACTACTATGGATGTCTGTACATCCCTATGAGGATGGATTACAAACAAAAAAGAACATTAACAAGGATGCTGCTCTGTTTCCATTGCACTTTCCTGCTCTGTCCTCATGCAGAGCTATTTCAAATCTGAGGACTCCCTATACAAATGAATAGCACTGTCATGGGGACATGTATGCTCCTTTCCCACCTACCCCCAAAATATGGCAATATATTTATGACAGACCTTGAAGTTTGTTTTCTCTGCAGCTGTCCCCTTATCCCCTTGATATAACTAAGGTACATTGATGACATCTTGATTGTATGGACACACAGGAAGGAATCTAGGGAAATTTCACCGGGACTTCAACAATGTCCTCCCCTGCATCAAACTACCTCTGAGTAATCCACCCAGAAAATTAATTTCGTAGACATGACAATGAAGGTCTGCAATGACTACATTGCCACAACATTGTATTGGAAACCCTCTGACCACCACCACTACCTACATGCCGCCAGCTTTCATCCTAAACTCACCACTAGATCCATCATCTACAACCAAGCTCTATGTTACAATTGTATCTGCTCTGGTCTGACTGCCTGGGATGCAAGCACCAATTTCTACTATTACAATGCAATCCTCAAACTGTCGTCACTCAAAACAACAAAGCCAGACTCAGACCTCACTCTCACCTGCTACAATACCAACACCAGCACAATGACAACAGAATCTCTCCAGTTGTAACATACATCTCCATGCTTGAACACTTTGGATACATCAGTTATGACTTCCAGCCCCTAAAGGCACAAATATTTTCTACTGGATGGAGCCATCATGCCTGGTTGTGTGGAGCAAAGCTGTCGTTTGGTCTACACAATGATGATGCATGCATAATAGAGGTAAAAGTATGTTTAGAGATGGACAGGAATATACCAGAAGTTGGCAGCTTATTGCTTGCAAAGAGATTGGCTTTAGCCCATGAATTTCTGATGCAACCCCCATTTTACTAAGGGCATGGCTCCCTGTCTTGTGCAGAGGGAAGGCTGCTCTTTCCTCCCTGCCTCAGCTTACTGTGGTTGCTGATATTGTGGGTTGAAATTGGTGCTTGCCACATTTTTTTGTTGGTGGTTACATTAAGATAGGGCGAAAGAAGCGCTTCTCACAGAGCAGGGCACTATTAATTCATAAACTTTAATTTAAGGTCTGCCCAGAACTTCATCTGTGACTTAACGGTGGGAGTCTATTATAGACCTCCCAACCAGGGAGAAGAGCTCGACCTGGAATTCTTAGGTCAGCTTACAGAGGCAGTGAGGGCTAAGGATGTGGTCATCATGGGGGACCTGAACTTCCCAGACATCTGCTGGGAGGAGCAGTCAGCCAAGTCTGATCGCTCACGTCGGTTCTTAGCCAGACTGCAGGACCTCCATCTAACCCAGGAGGTGCACAGTCCCACCAGGGGAGACGCCTTGTTGGACCTAGTGCTGGCCACGGGTGATGACCTGGTGAGGGGGCTGCGGGTGATGGGCCACCTGGGAGACAGTGATCATCGCTTGCTGGAATTCACCATCCAGCGTAAGGTGGCAAAGGGCTGCAGCAAGGCAACAGCCCTAGACTTTAGGAGGGCTGACTTCAACAAGCTAAGGAGGATAGTTGGGGAAGCGCTGAGGACCCAGAGGGGAAGGGAATCAGATGTCGAAGGTGAGTGGTTGCTCCTTAAGGAGACGATCCTCCATGCCCAAAGGGAGGTAATCCCAACAAGGGTCAAAGGGAGCAGGAGGGCACATAAACCCCCATGGCTCACTAAGAGCATCCGGGAATGTCTCCTTGCTAAAAGGGAGGCATATACCCAATGGAGAGATGGGGTCATCGCCAAGAAGGACTATGTTATAGTCGCCCGAGGATGTAGGGGGGCAGTCAGGAGGGCCAAGGCAGAGTTGGAGATAGGACTAGCTTCCCGGATTAAGGACAATAAGAAGTCCTTCTTCAAATACATAGGGGGTAAAAAGAGGGTCCCGGGTAATGTGGGGCCCCTGCAGGACACGATGGGCAACTTAGTCATCACGCCAGATGACAAAGCTAACATATTTAACGATTTCTTTGCCTCTGTCTTCCTAAGTAGGGACCAGTTCAGCCACCTCCCTGCTGGGCCCCCCTCGGGCCCCGAGAGAGACACGCCTGGGCCAAGGGTTAGCGAGGAGTTAGTTAGGGTACTTCTGGAGAAGCTGGACGTGTTCAAGTCCGCTGGTCCGGACGATCTTCACCCTAGGGTTCTACAGGAACTGGCTGAGGTCATTGCGGGACCCCTGGCACGGCTCTATGAGCACTCGTGGTGCTCTGGCGAGGTGCCGGAGGACTGGAAGAGGGCCAATGTGGTCCCTATCTTCAAAAAGGGAAAAAAAGAGGACCCGGGAAATTACAGGCCAGTTAGTCTGACCTCAATCCCGGGTAAGCTCTTTGAAAAAATTATCCTGGCACACATCCAGGAGGGCCTTGCGGGGGAATGCATGCTCAGGGGCAACCAACATGGGTTCAGCAGTGGCAGGTCTTGTCAGACCAACCTGGTGGCCTTTTACGATCAGGTCACCAAATCATTAGACGCAGGGGTTGCTGTGGATGTAGTCTTTTTGGACTTCCGGAAGGCTTTCGACACTGTCTCTCACCCTGTCCTCATCAAAAAGCTGAGTGACTGTGGTGTCGATGCCCACACGGTCAAATGGGTCGCCAACTGGTTGGAGGGCCGCACCCAGAGGGTGGTAGTGGATGGGTTCTTCTCGACCTGGAAGGATGTGGGCAGTGGGGTTCCGCAGGGCTCGGTCCTCGGGCCTGCACTGTTCAACATCTTCATCAGTGACTTGGATGAGGGGGTAGAAAGCACCCTGTTCAAGTTTGCTGATGACACTAAGATGTGGGGGGATGTGGGTGCACTAGAAGGGTGCAATAGGCTACAAGCTGACCTTGACAGGTTGCAACGGTGGGCGGATGAGAATAGGATGGGGTTTAACACTGATAAGTGCAAGGTGTTGCACATGGGGAGGAAGAACCGGCACCACACTTACAGGTTGGGGAACTCTCCTCTTGCCAGCACGGAGGCGGAAAAGGATCTTGGAGTCGTCATTGACTCCACGATGAACATGGGCCGGCAGTGTGGGGAGGCAGTCAAGAAGGCCAATCGTACCCTATCATGCATCCACAGATGCATCTCGAGCAGGTCCAGGGAGGTGATCCTCCCCCTCTATGCGGCACTGGTCAGGCCGCAGCTGGAGTACTGCGTCCAGTTCTGGGCGCCACACTTCAAGAGGGACGTGGACAATATGGAAAGAGTTCAGAGGAGGGCCACTCGTATGATCAGGGGTCAGCAGGGCAGGCCTTATGAGGATAGGCTACGGGACCTGAACCTGTTTAGCCTCCACAAGAGAAGGCTAAGGGGGGACCTTGTGGCCTGCTACAAACTGGTCAGGGGGGATCAGCAGGTATTGGGGGAGTCCCTGTTCCCCCGTGCACTGCCAGGAGTGACCAGGAATAACGGTCACAAACTGGCGGAGGGTAAGTTTAGATTAGATATTAGGAGGCGCTACTTCACAGTCAGGGTGGCTAGGGCCTGGAACCAGCTTCCAGGGGAAGTGGTGCAGGCTCCTAGCCTGGGGATTTTTAAAAGGAAGTTAGATGAGCACCTTGCCGGGGTCATCTGACCCCGGTGCTCTTTCCTGCTAAGGCAGGGGGTCGGACTAGATGATCTACCTAGGTCCCTTCCGACTCTAGCTACTATGAAACTATGAAACTACTATGAAACTATGAAACTTGTGGTTTTCCACATACGAGCCAGCCACTGACAAGACTTAAGTAAGGAGCTGGATACTATTACATGGTAGCTAGACTTGTTTACATCTGAGTACCCTGGTATAGTTTATCCTGACATTAGATTGACTTGGAAATTTACAACCTAGGAACAGTATGTAATAACAGATAATTAAAATTAAATATATAATTAAAGGAGGGAAATAAGATGTAACCTGGAAGGAAGTATTAATTAGTCAACTTCAGCTGCTAAATTGCAATGCTAATTGAATATTTATGCTTCCCTAAAAAATAAAACCCAAGCTATGTTCTGTGCAGTGTAGGCTATCGGGAACACAGACTTTATCTAGGAACACAAAATTCTTATTTTGCTTAAGCCCAGTGTCAAACTGGAGCAATGCTGTGGTGTTTCACCTCACAATTTGCCTGAAAGTCTCAGGTTCTATTTAATTTTTTAAAAAGGTTCTTACATTTACCCTTAAAACTTGCACTTTTGAGTGGTGATAGTGCATGTCTTAAGGATAAGGATATTTAATGTAATTCAAGTTTTTTTTACTGATTGAAGTTGAACAAGGAGTGTGCTCTCAAGTTGCAGCAAGCAAAATTTAGGTTAGCTATTATAAAAAACTCTCCCACCAGGAGGGAAGTAAAGCTCAGGGACAGGCTACCCCAAGAGGTTGTGGACTCTCCATCCTTGGAGGTTTTAAAGACCCAGGCAGACAAAGCCTTGGCTGGGATGATCTAGTTGGGGATGGTCCTGGTTTGAGCAGGGGGTTGGACTAGATGATCTCCTGAGGTGCCTTCCAACTCTAATCATTTCTATGATTTGAAACATGGAAGATAGCAACATTAATTGAAAGACCAACGGCAACAGCTAGTAGTTACAACTGGTAAGTGCGTAACACCCATAAGAAAGGAAATAGTGAAGAGAAAAAGGAAAGGAGATCAATGATGTCCTGTACTTATCCTACAAAATTATATGCATATAAGTTGGAGCCTGGTCAGCCCTATATCGCGGAGCGCAGAGTGGAGCTGGAGATCTCACTGGCAGGACTGTAGACTGAAGGAACATAACTCAGACTTGGGGGGCAGCTGCAGGCTGCTGTTTGAGCACTCCAGGGACTAAAGATTTGTTTGGAGGCCCCTCCAGAGGTGTGAGAGGGAAATTAAGGTAAAAGGTTTCTTTACCTTTTTACCTGTTTCCTTCCTTTGACCTGTCGGCTTGTGACCCTAACCCCTATGATTTTCTGTGTGGAAGTGGGAACTTCCCCCTTGTTCTTGTGTCAGTTCCTCGGGCTGCAGGGTTGGCACAACTGGATGTGGATTCTTTCCCCACATGGTGGTGTTGCTGGGGCTTTAGTCATGACAGAGAGAGCAAACTCCTATCACTCATGAGGGAGAGAGAATACACCAGTGGTTTTCAACCTTTTTGAGACTCAAGGCACCCCCTGCTAAATGCTGCCCCTTTGTTTTTCCCTCTTTTCCATACAGAAAAATAGGTCAGCTTTTTTTTTCTGTTGAAAAAACAACAGACCGCCGCTGGGCATTTCTATTTGAGATCCCTCCTGGGTTTATTCTGTGAATTGTGCTGGGACCCCTGAGAGGCAGTGTTGCCAGGTGTGCCCCCCAAGAGACTCTCAGGCCACCCTGGTGGAGAATCACTGGAACCCACCGTGACATTTGGGCGCCCAGCTTCTCCCTGGGAGGCAGTGTTGCCAGGTATATGGTAATTCTTGCATTTGTTCAATAACTTTAACCCTCATACAATGTACGATCAGCAACAGTAAAAGTGTTCAAAACATACAGCATTTTTGGAGGCAGCTAATTGATGCAGCGCACCAAAACCCAAGTCACTTTTGGGGAATCTTAACTGACTTTTGAGTTTGCTGTCAGCACTTTCGCATGATTGTTTGCCTCAAAATGACAAGATCTTTCAACTTTGATGACCCACTTCTCACTCACTCAGTGGCGACTTATAAGGCGCAATCTAAAGTACGAAAGATGACTTGTATGTGTATTTTTTCAGTGTGCAATACCTTTTCAGAAAATACGATTATTTTGAGCTTCCAATACGAGTTACGTAAGGCTCTTGGGCAATACCTTTTATTACATCAACAAAACAGTAGCAAAAACCATTCCTTTCTTTGGAAGCTTTTGGGAGCACACACCCTTCTTCAGGCTGAGGAGAAATCAAAGCTTGTAAAAGTCCTCCTCGATAGAAAAGAAACTCCATCTTGCGCAGGGGCGGTACCCAGGGTAATAAACGTCCACCCCTTATCTCAGCGCCCTTTTGTGCAGAGCGAGGTGCAGATTTGGTGGTCTTCTCACCTGAGGTGCCCCATGCCAGAAGCAGACAGACAGGTGAAACCCTGTGAAAGGAAGTGAACGAGCGAGCGAAACCACGGGCCGGGTCGGGCCGGCTCTCTGCAGGCCCGTGGGGGCGGGACGCAGAAGACTACATCTCCCAGCTCTCCGCCGGCCCCGGGGCAGGCCCCTCTCGCTTCCTGCCCGCGCAAATCCTCTCACCGCTGCGGCCGGGGCCTGTGCGGGAGCTCGGGATAGGGGCATGGCCGGGGCCGGGGCCGGGGCCGGGGCCGGGGCGGAGGCGCAGGTGCAGTGCCCCGTGTGCGCGCTGGAGCTACCCGCCTCGCACATCAACGCGCACCTGGACGGCTGCCTGCAGGGCGCGGGGCCGGAGCCCTCCTGCAAGAAGCCGCGCCTGGCAGGGGCCGGTCCGACCGGGAGCCCCGGCCCCGCGGCGCTGAGCGGGGACAGCCTGGCGCAGAAGCTGGAGGGGAAGCCGCTGGCCGACAAGCTGCGGCCCGGCAGCCTGGGCGAGTACGTGGGGCAGGACCAGGTGGTGGGCAAGGACACGCTGCTGCGCTCCCTGCTGGAGAGCCGCGAGGTGCCGTCCCTCATCCTCTGGGGGCCGCCCGGCTGCGGCAAGGTGAGTGCCGACCCGGCCCTTCTCCTCTCCGCCTATGGATGGATGTGTGTGTATGTGGAGGGGAGCTGGGTGTAGCCGCGTTGGGCTTAGGAGATGTGTAGGCAAGGGTCTTTGGGTAGATGCGATCTCTGATACAGACAGTCCTCGGACTTGCCACATAATTGGTTGAAAACGGAAAACAGCGTCGAAACGTATCTGGTCTTAAGTCGAAACATTTTAACTCAGAGACTCCATCCACCTCCTAAGTCGAAATGTTGCAACGTGTCTTAAGTCGAAACATAACTCGGAACCAATTTTCTCCTAAGAAACAGTGTTATAAATGGGGAATTGGTTCCTGAACCAAGACCGATACCCTATTTTCACTGAAAAAAAAAAATCCAAGATTTTTGTACTTGATCAATTATAGCTGCTTTAATGTATTTATATTGTAAATAGCAATCATACTGATTTGGAAGGATTTCTTTGAGGTGACATTGCTGGACTTTTTGAAGGGTTCTTGGCTGGAGTCTTCTCAGGAGACTTGGCTGCAGGTTCTTCTGGAGTCTTGTCTGCTTTCTTAAAGAAAGTGTCCGAGGAAGTTTGGACAGATGTTCTCCAGGGAGATGGACAACACAGTGAACTTGTTTGCTGGTACGTGGTAAAGTCAAAACTGATGTCATAGTGTTGAAACTGGGCCCAGGTCAACTGCCCCCAGTTCTGCTCGGAGGGCTTGCTGGGTGCCAACCCTGGGGGCCCTGTGTACCTGCCAGGACCCTTTAAGGTAGCCCTGGCCTTCCCTGCCCTCAGGGAAGTCACCGGGGTGAAGCTGGATTTATGTCCGGGCTTCTGGAATTGTCGCCCAGCTTGGCCCCTTCTGGACCTCCAGGTTGACATGGCCTCGTGGAGGGCTGCCCATGCCCCTGCCGCCCCAGCCCAGGTCAGCTGCCGCCCGGTTCCTCTCGGAGGGATCACTGGGCGCCAACCCTGGCCCTGTGTGCCTGCCAGGACCCTTTGGGATAAACGTTGTAAATGTGAAATGTTGTAACTCAAAACGTTGTAAGTCGAGGACTGCTTGCATTTAATTGGTCTAATAAAAGAGATCGCATCTACCCAACGAACCTTGCCTGCCTATGTATGTAGGTACACACACTTGCACCTTATAAACCCACTCGGTGTGTGTGTGTACATCCCTTATATACTGCTAAGGCAGTAGTAGTCAACCTTTTGCACCTTACGTCCCACCAACCATTTTGTCAAAAAACCCTGGTCCCACCATGATAAGACCAAACCCCCCCAAAATTGTACTGTTTGTGATATCTGTTGATTCATCTATCTGAGATACAAACAACTGATTCTTTTCAATCAGGCAATGAGTTGAAGTCCCACCTACGTGACTGAGTCTCACCAGTGGTACTTGTCCCACTGGTTGAGAAACACTGAACTTAGACATATGTGTGTGTAGACACAAACCCATACACACACGTGTGTGCATGCACACATGCAGATTTATCACCTTATAGATCAACTAAGGTATATGTGCATGTACGTATGTACAAACACAGATTTGTACCTTATAGACCAACTAAGGTACATACATGCATGTAAACATACATACACGTGCTCACACACCCATACATGCCCACTCACGTTTGCACCATATGGATCACCTAAGGGGGGGGGTGTGCGCGCATACATACACACGTCTGCACCTTACAGAATAACTAGGGTATGTGTGTCTATGTATACACACACATTTATATCACCAGTGTGTGTGTATAGTACTTTGGTGTGCATGTATAGTACTTTTGTGGGCTAAATCTCACTGTCCGATGCTGTGAAAAGATGTGCAGGAAGCCGTGTATAAGAACGGGGGAGAGATTGCTGTTCCTCTGTTTAAGCAAGTGTTGTATTACTAGGAGGTGAGAGTTCTGCTGTCTCCTTGGGCTCAGTCCACCAGATCAAATCCTGAATCACCTAGCGATGTCAACAGACTAAAGAAATCACAACGTTTTCATTTTTGAATTTCAAATGCAAATGCAGTATGTGGAAACTCAAATGCTGTACTGAAGTTTTCAAATTCTTTTTGTGGGGTTAAAAAAATAAAAACTTCTGTCTAAACTATCCAGTCCTTTAGTTCCTTAGTCTTGTTTCCATCCAGTGATTTTTTTTTTTCCTGTTTTTTTTCCTTTTGACTAATTTTGTCCATCATCTCAGTTTTGTTTTCCTCAGGGAGAAATGTTAGCAGATACTATATCTAATTCAGTTTCAAGTCTTAATTCTAAGCTCCATATGCCAGATAAAATAGTCATAAGTGAAAGTTTAGGTGTTGAAATAGGAATAGAATTAGACACCTTCTATATTCAGAAGTGATATGTAAGGTGGTGTAAATTAGACTCCCTTATTTACATTCACTCCATCCATGTCTGACGCAATCTAGTTGTTGCTACCCAATTTAGGCTGCCTTCCAGTTATAGAAACATCCAGAAAAATCTTCTAGAAGTCACTTAACCATTATGAAAGTATCAATTAAGACGTTTTCAGAGGATCCCTATCTTGATTACAGGAATAGTAAACTGAGTAAAAGCAGTTTTGCCCAGTACCAGACAAACCAAGCTAAATTTATCTCTGACTGAATTCGTACGTTTAAGGGAGCAATGAGGCCAAAAAGTACCTTTGTGATGGATTTTTTTCCTTTCAAGTTTCACTAATGCTGAAAAATCTTCATAAACCAATATATTCTTTAAACACCGCATCTTTTAAAATCATGTTTTCTCTGTTGGGCTTGTTTAGATCAGTGGTTCTCAACCTTTTGCACCCTATCTCCCACCAGCCATTTTGTCAAAGAAACCCTGGTCCCACCATGATAAAAACAAAACCCCACTTTTCCAAGAAGTGTATTTTTGCATTTACATGCATTGTAGTGTGATATTAATCATTAATGGAAATTTTCAAATGAGGAATTCTCACCTACACGACCTTCGTGTCCCACTGGTTGAGAAACACTGGTTTAGATCACAGACATAAGCCTGTCTGTTTCTTCATCTGCTTTATCTCCTGATTTTCTTCTATGAAGACAGAAAGATATTGATGGTCTTTCTTTGATTCCTTATTTTTGGTTATAATTTATGCAAAATTTATAGCACATATACTATGCATGTATGCTATGTAAGTGTCATAAGAAGCTGAGTAGACAGGGCATGCTTAGAGAGACTGTCTCAAAGGAATGGTTGTCCACTGCCAGTATGTTTCCCTTGACTCTGCAAATTAAAAAAAAAAATAAAAAGGCCTTTCAAATGTAAGCAGTGGTCCAGCTGCTTAAATCCCTAGTTTGCAATATGAGAAAGCTATGCTATGCTTTATGATACTTTAATGTGGGGATTTAGATTTTTGCTTGTCTGCCACAGGACAGCCAATTTTAGTAGAGACATCTACAGCAGTAATTTAAGCACAGAGGGTGCAGCTACACATGCACTTTACTCCTGAGTTGACTAATTAGCTCTGCAATAAAGCATCATTGTCTACACATGTGGCAATATTAGGGTGCAGTAAGTTACTCCATGATACAATAGTACTTACTAGCCTACAGTGGAGTAATTACATGTGCTGAAACCCAAGTATAGATGGCAACAGGTTGTCTGGGGCATGAGAGTGTTGAAGTGCGGGGGCTGCCTGTTGCCTTAATGGCACATGTAGATGCACCTAGAATAACTTTGCACCCACAGATTCACTGACCTTCAGAAACCTAAGCAATTTTTAATTTAAGTATGGTAATTATCCTCTTTTTCAAGCCATTTTAACCAATGGGAAGAAATAAGTGCATAGGTGAATATTTAGGACAGTATCGCTTGTAAAGTTGAGGGCAAAGAATACCCTCCTATTAGTCCTTAAGTTTGTGGAATCCCATACTGAGTTAAGGTATGTAAGGTTGACAAAGATGCCTAATATCAAAACACAGCTTGTTCATGCAGTTTGTTTTTAAATTTCTTTAGATTTATTTATTTTTAATCTTTTTCAAAATTTCCTCTCTGTGTGTTTTCAAAACTTCATTGTGGCAAGACACACACAACCTTAGAAGATGGAGTTTTAGATAGCTTGGACATACAATTTGCCATTATAGATTTCCCTCTGGTCCCCCACCAAAAGAGTTTGAGTGACTATCTGAATTAGTTACATTTTATGTGCTCCTCCTTGTCCCCTTTTTTAATCACTTTTGGGCGCTCAGTCTAAACCCCATGGATGCTATGGGAGTCCATTGACTCCAGTGAGATTTTAACTAAGAATCCAAGTTGGTTAATATTTTATCAGAGAGCTGAAAATCAGAAGTCTTTCCATAGCTGCTTATTTCTGCTGCTATTTGGAAATAGATTCCAAATATAATGGGCTAAATTCCTGTTTACAGTGGTGCAGAAACAGGAGTGATTGGTGGAAGTAAGATTAGGAATCAGCCTATTGTGCTTCTTAAAGCAGGCTGAATATACATCCAGACCTGTTTTAAGACATTTACTACAGTAAATGTAATACTGTGGCTTTGGCCCGCCTTATGCCTGATTTGCTTTAGGTTCTTTGGTTTGCTTTGGCTACATAAGTAGTGTCAGCCTGATTCTCTACCTTACATACTGTAGGCTACTCGCATACAGGGTGAATAATAGTAGAATTCTGTTTTTTCATAAATGTCAGCTGTTATCATTTTTGCTTTAATTATTGACCACCCATCTCCAGTGCCTCTGATTCTTATTTACCACACACCCTGCCACCTTCCTCTAGTCAGGTTGACCCATGAGAGAATGAGGTAGTACCAGGTCAGGTCAACAAGGTAGCTGTGAAGAGCCATAGCTTATCTGGGATAGTTAACTCATCCCAAGGAACTCTTCTCCTGGCTGATGTCCCAGACTGTTGGCAGCACAGGTGTCTGTAGCAGGGCTATGAAGTGAACTCAGGAGCTCCTTTCCTGGATGTTCAGCAGCCTCTAGGCCCAGTGGCTGCCTCTCTTAGTAAAATGGCACTGTTTGCCCCTGCTGGGCTCAACAGCAAGGGCTGAAGATGAGAAGCAGCTGTTGGGTCCAGCGGTATGTAAGCAAAGAAGTAGGAGTGCTGGCCAGAATACAAGGTGGGGAGAGATAGGAAAAGGAAGGTGCAAACACTGTAAGAGAGTTGGAGGAAGCAAAAAGAAGATGTCCCAGTTCAAAGTTCTTTTTCTGATATTCAAGGCCCTAGAGCTGTCTGAGCAACTGTGTTTCTTCTATAGGTGGTGCAAGGTGATGCACCTGGGGAGGAAGAAGCAGCAGCATACCTACAGGCTGGGGAACTCCCTTCTCTTCAGTGCAGAGGCAGAAAAGGATCTTGGAGTCATCATTGCCAAGATGAACGTGGGGATGCAGTCAGGAAGGCCAGCCGTACCTTGTCATGCATCCACAGTACTTTTTCCTGCCAAGGCAGGGGGTCAGACTTGAAGATCTGCTTGGTTCCCTTCCGACCCAACAAACTATGAAACTATAACTATTATCTCTGGCTCCAGTTATGCTTTGCTAGAATAGTGATTCTCAGTCGGGGTGTAGTGAGATCCTTTAAAGGGTGCTGCTCAAGGTGTGTGAACACCTACACATGATTCACAAGATAAACCTAGAGCAGGGGTGGGCAAAATACAGCCCGGGGGGTGGATCTGGCCCCAGGCCATTCTATCTGGCCTGCGGGGCCCCTAAAAAATTTAGGAAATTAATATTTATTAGTTCCTGGCAGCCTGTCAAAGATGACAGGAGCCAGGGGCGTTAGTACCCAGGGAAATCCAGCGGCAGGACCTAGCAGCAAGGCCCACACAGCCCTGCCCCCTTAATCAGAAGCCCCTGCCTAGCAGAGGCTTCTGGTCTCAGACTGGAGCTGTTCCTGCTTCCCTGCAGTGGAGAGGGAAATGCGACCCTCAACAGCTTACCAAAACTTGGTAAGCGACCCTCTGCCCAAAATAATTGCCCACCCCTGACATAGTATCAAAAATGTTCTGCTCTGCTGTGGTCTCTCTGAGTTCTTTGCAGCAGAAGAATTGCTCTATTACTTCTCTGCAGTCTGAAAAAATGAGCGAGAGCTAAGAGCTGGTATTTTCTGAGGGGTGCCTTGGGTGCTTATACATGTGCTCTGACGTGTTCTAATTAGAATGCATCGGAGCAGATTTAATCGAGTCTGCTCTGTGTTCTAATTAAAGCACTCTAGCATCACTGCAGCATCATGTACATAAGCCTCTGCAGGTTTACAAATGGCTGCTGGGGCTTGAAATGAGCTTTAGTTAAAGCATCCCGCAGCCAGTCTTGAACATGTGAGGGCTTAATACATGTGATACTGAGGGGTTTTAATTAGAGGGGTTTTCTGGGAACTGCTCTAATTAAAATGCTCTCTCCTTCTACCTACTCCTGAGTGCATGTATAAGCAGGCACCCCTTGAGTCTAGCAAGGGTTGGCGCGACTAAAGACCTTGACAACTGCTGTGCTTGGGTAATGGCACTGATCTTGGCTAGGGGAAGACTGTGCGAGTGTAGCAAATGGAATTTCTGCAGGAAATTAGCCTATGCCCTGGGACTTGCCTGCCTGAGGGACACCACTTGTGATAGTGGCATGTTACTTAATTAGGCAAGTATTACTGAAGTGTGTGTAATAACCTCCCCTTTTGATAGAGCTTTCCCATAGCAAGGGCCGTATGTACACTGAAAAACAACAGTCTTTTCAAATAATTCACTTTTCTTTCCTGAAAAGGAAGAGAAAGGGAGATGGTGTTCTTATTTTCTTTTACTATTTGGAATGCATTTGGATGATATGGTAGTCACAAGCATAAACAGTTTAGGAGAAATGGGGCAGAAATGAACCCAACACTTTATTTCCATGTGGGTCAGAACATAGAAGGTTGGTATCACTTTAGCAAACTCTAATACATGTGACAGTGAGGGGTTTTAAATACATTTCTTCTGAGTTTCATTTCTTCTGCTTTAGATGAATGAATGAATTTCCATGCTGCAACTGAAATAGCATTCTGTTCCTTACTAGTTTTAAACCAGGAAGGTAATATGTGCTAAATATTTTGAAGCTTTCTGGGCATACAAGGAATTCTGATTTGTTGACTAAAGTATTAGTTCTAGTTGATAGGTAGAGTAGTTCTCTGAGAGCAGAGTAGTATTTGCTGTAGGGATGCTTTTACTTCTTAATAACTTGCTGGTTATTCATACTTACTGGATGTATCTGTCTAATTTTCATGTTTTTTGACACCACTTGGGACAGTGGAATGTGATTTAATTAGGTAAAATAAGAAGTTCATTCCATCAGGTTTTGTATATTTGAATGATGTCGCCTACAGCCAGAGTGAGTTCTGTGCAACCATCTGATGTGGAGAGGCTGAGGGAACAAAGGTCCCTTTAGAAGGGAGGAGGGAGATTTGGAGAGCTGGTATCACATGCTTGTTGGATTGGGGGTTTTTTGTGCCTACTTATTCACAAGGAAGTGAATCAGTGGGAAATACAGATTTCTGTAAATAAAAGTCTTTCCTGTTTTTTGACTGGGATGGTTGGTCCCTGTATTTTTTACATACTTCTTGGTGGATATACATCAACGAATCTCAGAAGCACCTTTTCAAAGGGCATTCTTGAAACCTGGCTCAGCTGACATTTGGAACTGAAGGAATAGGGTGACTGACCCATACAGATCAGATAAATTGGAGTGAAGGAAGTGAACTCAAAACTGTTTTTTTCCTTTCACCCCTATAAATTATGATGCGTTGAATTCAGCAGGATAGACTTCAGATAATTTACTGCAATATTCTCATTGATGTAGATACTTTGAATTCAGTGGGCATGAGAACATGATCTAAACAAGAAATACCTGTATATCATGGCAGTATGAGGAAGTAAAGTGTCATCTTAAATCTCTTTCTGCTTATTGCAGTGGCATTTGATTAGGAAGTTTTTACTTTGAAAGTCAAATTTATCAGGTGATAATGTGGCTGCCTTCCACACCAGTACTCTGGTATAGCTTTCCTTTTAAGCATCTCTGGTGGAGATCATCCGAGGAGAGCAGAACGGACTGCTTACAGTATTCTGGTATAATTTTGTTGAGCATTCCAACAAGGCAACAAATATTTCTTAATCAATTTTCTCTGTCCCCCACTGTTTTCTAACCAGGGAACCTGGTTTTTTCTAGTTTAAAAAAAAAAAAAAAAAGGCCCAAATTTTCTGATTTTAAAAAAAAGTAAAATAAAGATAAATAAAACACACATATATAAAAATAAAATGTCTGAGTGTGTGTGTGTGTGTGTGTGGTAGTTTCATTTTAATCAACCCCAAATCCACATTTTCCCATGATTTTACATACACGCACACGTGCACATGCACATACTCTAGTAGTGTTTTATTTTAATCACAAAAAAATGTGGATTTGGGGTTGATTAAAATGAAACCACTATAGATATAGATACATAGTGGTTTCATTTGATTTATTTATATATTAGTGGATTTTGGGTTACTTTTTTAAATAAAAAAAATGGCAATTTTTTATCAGAGAAAACCAGGATCCCTGCTTCTCAGAGGTGAACTCCAGAAAATAATGGGCTGAAGAAAGAGATGTAAATCTGGGACGTGAGATGGTTGTAGAACATCAGACATACTGAAAAGTAGACTCTTTAAAAGAAAACGGGATCCCATTCCTCAGCACAATGACTGGAAATAATCGGCTAGAGCTTTTAGTTGCAGTGGGGCTTTTATTTTACCTTGTAGCTGTCCCTGTGCTAGTTTGGGCAGGTAAGGATGGGAGACACGGATGAAGAGAAGAGACAGTAAAGGAAAAGAATACTGCCTTTGTAGGAGCCAGTAGGTGCCTGCCAGCACCACAAGGAGCTGTCTGATAGGTAGTGGTTTCCATAGCTGTCCGAAGAGGATCAGGTTCAGTGCACCTGCTGTATTAATCTTGTCTTTTGGACTATCATCCCAAATAGACTTTGGGCTGGCCAGCACCTGCCCTCCTCATCAGCTGCTAAGGCACTGCTGTCTTCAGCTTCCTTGAGCTAGGTTCTTAACGGAAACACAGGCAGCTGAATACTCATCCCCTTGTAATTCTTCAGCACAGCTGCCTGCTCTATTTGGGGCTTACCAGTATGTATGCTGTTTATAGAGGAAGTGAAGGTGGGTTTGAAAAATCCCTATGCTCAAGCATACATACTCAGATTAGGGAGTCTGTGCTTACAGGGTGACCCTACACTCTGTTCCAATAATAGAGTGAGTGCAATAAAATCTATATGTAAATACTGATAGGAGAAGTGTTTGGTATAGAAAAGGGTTGGAGAGAAGAAAATATAACAGTTGCCCTGTACAAGTCAGAAGTTTGTCTAGCATGCAGCAGATGATTGTGTTCCATTTATCTGGGCTGGGTTTTGGTTGATTAGGATATGTTGTTTAGCTTATATAAAGAAAAATCTTTTAAATCTTTTCTCTCTATCTTTTCTTTATTGACTGCCTCAGAATACAATGGATAACAATTTTTGCTTAATACTATTATTTGATTATTTCCCTTGCAACCAGAATAATGCATTGTGATTGAATTTAAACAAACATGTCTCAAATTACTGCCTACTTTTACTACAAGGTTTTTGGTACCAGCAGCTGCATAACAAAAACACACGACAACATCCTTTAAAGAGGTACCGAAGATATTGTCTTCGGTAGCAACAGCACACTTGAAGGGAGGGAGAAGTCTTTTCTTCAGTGGGCAAAGAAAACACCTGTCACCAAAGCTATGCTAAATCAGGACACATGACCCTTTCTAACCCTTATACCAAAGTATGTCTTACACTTTAAGTGCAGTCCTATGAAGTGCAAGACAGGGGATGGCAGACACCTGTAGCAGAATATCTTAATGTCTGCCCTATGCTACAACAAAATGAACCAAAACATCTTATTCTCTAAAGTGTCAACACGGTTGCTAAGTCCAGAATATATGACCATCCCCTTTGCTCCTTTTCGTTAGACAAATAATACCTGCATCTACAGCCCTTTCTAAAAGCTGCCTTTCTTCTTTCTTTTAGACTACACTTGCACACATCATAGCCAACAACAGCAAGAAAAATGGCATAAGGTTTGTGACATTATCAGCAACAAGTGCTAAGACAACTGATGTCAGAGTGGTAATCGACCAAGCCCAGAATGAAAAGAGACTCTTCAAAAGGAAGACCATTCTCTTTATTGATGAAATTCACCGTTTCAACAAAGCTCAGCAGGTATTGTACCACTTGAGCAGCAGGGAAAAGACCTCTGTTACATGTCGTTTTGCCTGAAGTGAACCTCTGTACAACACAATGATGTTTCTCTTATCTGGTAGACCTCTGCCCACCAAGAGAAATCTTTTTCACAGTGATAATGTTGCACTGTTCTCCAACAAGGCAGGCATACCTGTTTTCATTTTTTGTGTGAGTGTGGTGAGGAGAGAGAGAGAAATCATAAAATTGTTTAGGGGTAGTACATCATCACACTCAATGTGCATTTTTCCTTCTTATGCATCATTTCCTTTATTCTTATTCATGGAAGTTTTTATTATGTACTGCAGTTAGGAAATTTCAGACATCCCCACGGAAAAGTTCTCCAGAAACGTTAGGCATGAAACCAGTTGAAATAAGCTTCTGTATATTTTTTCTTAAAACCTATAAAATATAATACAAACTGCTATTCTGTTTCTGTAGTTCCTTGAGCCTTTCTGTAGAACCTCTTACAATTCCAAAGCCTGGTACAAAGAATTACAGAATTAACCTTACTTTTCGTTAGATTCTTTTGCACTTTTCCATTTAGGCAGTTCTTTACAGTACCTGCTGTCTGCCAAAGAATAACCTGCAGTCACATAAGTTAACCCCAATAACCTGCCCTTTCCCAGTGCTGTTGTTTTCAGCAGTGTGTTCATTTTTGGTGAAAACACAGGTTATTAAGAAGATCAACCACACATGTACATTATGAATTAAATGAATTCACTTAGGAAGCTGGTAGCTGAGCTGCCTTATTAGTGAGTCATGGCATATATTACCTTTGAAATCTGGAGAACTGCAACACATGAAAAATATACTTGAAAATGCCATATAACCATATTCCATATAACCTACTTACCCAGTATGCTTCAGGTTGTCACTGATTGGGGTCACTTTCTTTTGTTTGCCTCCCATATTCAGGACACTTTTCTTCCTCACGTTGAGTGCGGAACTGTGACACTGATTGGGGCAACCACAGAAAACCCTTCCTTCCAGGTGAATTCTGCTCTTCTGAGTCGATGTCGTGTTATTGTTCTCGAGAAGATCTCAGTGGAGGCGATGGAAGCAATTCTGATGCGGGCTGTCAGGTCCCTGGGGATCCAGGTTTTACGCCAGGATGAACAAGACACTGACACTGCAACTGGCAGTGATAGCAACAGCTCAGAGTAAGTACTTGAGGGACTGCAGTGTGTTAACACTGACAACCCGAAGGATCTGTTGACAGACTGCTTGAGGGAGAAAGTGTTGAGGGGGTGTGGAAAAATATTAGCCACTTCTAATGGTAAAGAACAGAAGTAGCTGCATAGCAGGACAGGGAATACAAAGCATCAATTGCTGGTGCATTCAAAAAATTATCTTGCTGTTTGGATTAGGACAGTGTTTTATACTTGGATTGGTAGCTTCTGACTCATCCATAGGATATGTAAATCTGTTATGCAGCTGAAGATTTGCTTTGGAAGCCTGTTCTAGCCAATAACTTCTTGTTATTGGTTGTGAAAGCATCATATTACTGTGAAATGGTGGATAGGACATCCCTGTTACTTATCTTAGGTCCACCAAGCAAAAAAAAAAACTGTAACCTTATACTGCAAATTAACTCCATGCCACGGGATTTTTTTCTTTTACTGTGTGAAGCAAATAAAATATTAAAAAATAGTTCTTGAATCCCTCTTCTAAATGTCAAAATTAAGCCAATTGAAATAAAAGCACACAAGTATTTTAGAGAACTTGGAAAAACTGTGAAATTTCCCTCTGGACTTCATATTTATTATAATATTTTCCTGTCTCTTCCCCACGATCAAAGTTATTTTCTATTTATCATTTTTTTAAAATGGGCAACTAATGAACAAAATAATACAGAGTGTAGTTTTAATTTTATGTGGGTTATTTCAGTTGCTTTCCCAGTAGTTCTTGTATATCAAAATTAAAATCCGTCATATAAAAATGAGTGACCGTACAAGAGTGCCAGTTTAAGCGGTGAACAAGAAATACCACTAGGGAATGCTTTTTGTCTTGTAGTTTTATCATGCAACATGAAATTCCTAACTAGATTGTACATGTTAGGGCACTGAATGAGGGGCTTCTGTTACCTTATTTAGGGCATCATGCCTGACATTGCTTACCCGCTTGCAGCTTTTATACTGCACTAGGATATGTTGGAGGAAGGCACTGCTGCATGTCAGTGTTAATGTAATAGCACAGCTGTGTTTGCAGCTACAACCTGACTGGGCTTCCAAGACTCTCCTTTTTGTATGGGATTAAAGAACAAGGCATAGTTTAAGCTGTATTTTCTAGGGAGAGTCAAGCAAAACATAAGCCCTTTCTGTAGCCTTCCACTAGGCCAGGGATGATTTAAGTAGCAAAATGTGTTCCTTAATCAAAGAGCTCAAAGAAGCCTGGCAAACACTGTCTGACTATTTCAGTGCCATAATTCTCTCAGGAATGAAAAAAAATGGGACCTGATGTTTTAGAAGTACAGATAAAAATCAAGCTTTGAAAAGGTTTTTCCCTTTCTTTTGTTTCCTGCCATAGTCTGCTTGTCATCTGCTATTGACATGCATTGAGGGTGGTGGTGGTGGTTAAAAAATCTTTTTTTATCCACTTCCCTTCAGTCCATATTGTCCCTTACATCTGGTTTGCTTTTCTGTGTTCCCAGCAAATCCTTCTTCCCTCATTCCTCCCACTCCAGCCGCTTTCATTTTATTTCTGCCTGTCATTCTCCTCCATCAGCAATTGCAGCAGTCTTCTTTTTCTTCCCACTGCAAAAATACAGCTAGGATTAGATGCAACCACCTGATAGTTCCTCATGATCTTCTGGGGAATAAATGCACAAGCCTCAACTGCTTTAGGTACAGCCGCAGGGGATTCAGGGTTCCTTTTCTTTCTTTTTTTTTTTTTTTTAAGGAGAATTCCCCATTTCACATTTCAGTAGATGGGACACTGCATTAACAAATGTGTGTACTGCTTGGTCTCATTTCATTAGATACTCTTGATATAATGCACGGTGTTCCTTTTGGACACTAAGGCCACATGCACACGAGCATGGACGTTTGTTTCCTTTGAGAAAAGAAGCAGCGGCACACCTAATGCCTTTGCTACTTGTCCCTGAGGAACACCTGTGCCACATGCCCTCTGGCATGTGGCAGGTTACCCCAGGTTGGGTAGGGGAGGCTGAGGCCAGCACTGAGCAGGCCCTGGCAGCCGTACCTGGGGTCCTGGGGGCCTCCTGGGGTTGCAGCAGCAGCAGCAATCCTGGTATTCAGAGCCTGGATGAGCTCAGAGCTGGCTCTGGTTTTGGGTGGCACATACTGTCCCCATGTGTGCCACCCCACTTTTTTTTTTTGGCACAGGTATTTTTGACCCCAGGATCTCCTGGGTCAACCCCTCCCACCCCATACTGCTACCTTGCAGCACAGAGAACATCACATACCGCACAGCCCTACTCATCTGGGCATAGCCTAAGGGAATGTCCTCTCTGCAGACACAATGAAGACTAGATTCTCAATAGGTGAAAATCTCCCTTAGTTTCCCAAGCAGTGTTATGCTATGGATGGACTCAGCCTTCACCTACATGGTGCTGGTTTTTATAGTCTATAATAATTGTGTTGATTAAACCTTTTTTCCTTTGGTCTCGAGCTTTGTGTGTCATTTTAGAAAGCTTATTGAAATATATCCTCCAATTCTTCTGCAGACACAGGAGTTGAGGTTCAAATGTGTTGTAATGTAGTCAAAGCTCCCTGTTTTGCCTTTCCATGTTTTATACAGAACTAATTTAGTCCTAAAGAAAGAAATGTGTGCTTAAAAATTGATGTTATGATATGGCTCCCTATTGAGAAGGGAGTCTAAACTGGTGCCACTGGTTCAGGGTCTGAAAAAGGTATTCAATTACACATTAAGGAGTATTTATGCCCTAGTGTTCATTGATTCTTTTTTTGCTATTATTTCCTCCTCCAGCTCTCCTGCACATAGTTTACATTCACTTAGACTTCTCACACCTGCCACGTTTTTTTCACCATTTGATGTACTCCTCAGAATTTAGCTTGACAGCAGTTTTGAATAATACCATATTTACTCAAAGTTTTTTCTCCCTATTCTACATGGAGGGGTGCAGCTTGTCTTGGATTTGAATATGAGATGAGGGCAGGCAGCTGCTGTGGCTCTGACTGCAGCCCTGGCCTAGGCTCATGCTTGGAGCCAGAGTCGCAGCCTTCTGGCCTCCTGGTGCCTGCTTCTGAAGCTTCCAACCCCCCATAGCCTCTTTCCCCTGACTCTACTATGTGTCAGGGCTTGGATCTGACCCAGGGCATGGGACACATGGCTCCAGATCTGGTCTTGGCCCAGCAGCAGCAGCAGGGGGAACAAGTGTGTGTGTTTGGGAGGGAGTAGAAGGCCCCCTGCCCCCACCGCCTGCCCCCCTGCCACTGCTTTCTCCACTGGAGCAGTGGGAAGGATGAATTTAAGATGACCCTGCAATAATTAGATTGTATACATGGAATATTATAATAAATTTATCATTTTCCATGTACAGAATCTGATTATTGGGAGGTTGACTGAAATTCAAAGTTATCTTGGATTTGGCTCAGTACAGGAGCTGGGATTTAAATGGGTTCTGTGATGGAAATATTGTCATGGCTTTGCATTTTTAAAAGAATTGCCCTCTGGCAGTAGTTTTCCTTCACTTTAGTCAGTATGCCAGATTTGATATTCAGTGGGTAATAGATTCCATGGTATCTGTTCCTTTTATTTATATTTTGTCTCCCAAGTATTTTTGAGTGCAGAACATCCAGTATGTTTTGTGTTTAATGTTGGAAACAACCAAAATACTAAGCGAGCATGAACTTGCTGATGCATCAGAAAAGAAGAGTGGTATTCCTGTCTTGAAGCCCTGAAGGCAGGTAGAATAATGTCAGATAGGATCTTGCTTGCTGAAACAAAGTTAGCAAATGCACTGTAAATGAAACTATAATTTGGTGTCCTTGGTTTACTGCTAAAGTATTGCCTTAAATACACTATACATTCTTAAAACATAAAAAACCAAAAGATGCTCTTCCTGAATTAAAATTGTTTCGATCAGGAAGTGTGTTCTTTTTATATTGAGGTTTTGTATGTGAATGTGTAATTGAAAAGATTGACTGTCCTGTATCATAAACATGACTTTTCCATGCACGATAGCTTCTTCACTTATGTCTGTTTTATCTCTGGTTTTGTATGCAATAATAGTTTTGAAAAAAAAACAACTTGGATTTTTAAAAAAGTTTTTAAGCATATGTGGGAAAGAATAGTGTATCTATTTCTAATTTTATATGCACACCTTTTTGAAGCTCTTTTCCCTTACTTCCTTGCCTATGCTCTTAATGCCCTGCATTGATTTCAAAACACTCTACAAAGAAAAACAAGGATTATTATTTCTGTTATTACAGTAGAGCAGGTATAATCACTTATTTCATGAAGTGAGGTGTAAAGAAGTTAAGTTCCATTCAGTGAGTCAGTAGCAAACACAAGGGTATAATTCAGCTCTGTTGTAACAGATAAATCAATATATAACACAACAACTGCAGTAAGCTCTGTAGGTTTCAACCAGGTTAAGGTCTGATTGAAATTGGCTCTTAGCAAACATAGTAAATGGGGATCTGCAGTCTTTACCAGCTCATTTGAGTCCTAATCGTGTGTCTGGGCCATTGGATGCAAGGTGAGATTTAGTTAGCATTGGCAGAGTAAGAAAGAAGCCTGAAGTACTTCCTGCGCTTTTTTGAAAATCAAGCTAAGTGTCTAGTCCTTAGGATTTCATTTGTGAATCCTCTTCATTCATCTTCCAGACTGGAAATCCAAAGCGTTTCATTTTGCAAATATCCAGCATGATTTGCCCCTGCTCTCCAGTGATATAAACAGTTGTGGTATCATAAGTGCCTGCACTGACTGCCGTGCTTTAAAAATATCCTTTTATCCAGATACAACCAATTGGGCATCTACTGGTTTGTTTCAAAACTCATAACAAATACCAGTGACCAACTGTAGCACTGAAGGATGAATCTTGATACCTGCTCTTTAGAGAGACGGATGTACATGTACAGTGAGTTTACTGTACATGCAGCTGCCTCTCGTCTGCGCTGTTGGAACCTTCTCTTAGAAAAGCTAGGTATCTATGTGATAGTTACGCCATTCCCGACTGTCACAAATACCTGAGGGGAGAGGATGTCCCTTGACAGGAAAATGTAGCGGCCATTCTGCGCAAAGGGTGTGGAGCCTGCAGAGTAGGTGGTGTGCCCGGGATATGGCTCTGTGGGGTTCCTTTTTATATCAGTAGTTTCCAGTCTTTGCAGGTCTAAACCCACTTCTGATCAGCTTGTAAGCCCTGGAAATGTGGTTACTGGGCTCATGACCTCACTTGGGATCATGGCCCTTGGTTTGGGAACCTGCAGTAAAAAACTGTTTCAAGAGTATGAACAGGTAGAAGAATACATAGATTGACTAGTCTCTGTTGCTAACATTCCTCCTAATTTGGGAGCAGGAGAGTTCCTAGGCTTCACGCTGCATCCTTGAGGCTTTTGCAGCACCTGTGTAGTGTTGTCTTACGTACTGAATACAAATTCCTCATGAAAGGAAGGAGAACTGAAGCAGAGGATGTACATGTCTGTTGCTTTAGCAAAAAAAATGTGCCTCCTGTATGAGACCAAAAAGCATGCATTGAGTATGCAAACAACAACAAAAAAGTTTTATAGGTCTAGTGTTGGCATTTTGCACTGCTATTGGCTAGCTGAGGACAAAATAGATTACTGCTGCTAGTGTACCTGTAATTTCAGAGCTACTCACAGCTGCTGCACTCTTAACTAAGATTATTTATCACAACCCTAATAAAGAATCAGACCAAATAATAATTAGTAGATCAGTGTATCAGTAGATAATTAGTAGATCAGTGTATCTGGAAATCCTGGTATGGATGGCTAGCCTCTTTGTACACTATTAATGATGATGCAGTAAATCTTCCAGTAAACAGTGTAGAGCTGTGAGTAAATCCTGAATTATCTAGAGCACTGTGATGTCCAGTAAGAATGTCTTAGTCCTATCTTCACACTGATTTCCACTTGAGGGATGTAACTGCTGATTTTTTCAGTCCGGGGTGGTAATGGCATAGCTATATTGTATATGCTGCCTTTTAACTATAGTAGCTTCTGCCTATTTAAATAAATTGGGTATATCCTCCATCTTTTAATCTCTGGTCTACAGAATTAAAATTTGAGGATCTAATTAACAACAGTATGCAAACATCAGTATCCATTAAGTGGGAGGCAGTGTGAACAGGGCACTAGATGGAGAGTTGAGAGATCTGGGTTGTATTCCCAGCCTTGCCACGGACCTGCTGTGTGGCCTTGGTCACTTTATTTCTTGGTGCATCCCTTTCTTCTCCTGTTTTTTTTTTTTTGGTCTTGTATCTGTATATTATGAGCTTTTCTGTGCCTGGAGTTTCTCTCTCAATGTACTTAGTGTGAGTGCAGTATTACACTGTGTACCATAACTTGTATGCATTTTAATGGCTTTCCTCCCCTTATCTTAGTTTTATTCGTACACTTGTGGCCCTGAGTTGCACAGATCATTAAGCTCTTTTATGTTGTCCAAGATACTTACCCACTATGAATCAAACTTTAAATTCTTTGAAAAATGCCCTGAGTACTAGGGCTGTGTGAAACACCATCGTTTCATCTTGATATCCTTTTCGCCATTTTGAAGGGACAGTGTTTCGTTTGTTTTGTTTCAAAGCACTGTTCCATTTTGTTTTGTCGAAGCAGTTTCCTGTTTCAACACGTTTTGATGTTTCACCTGTAAGTTATAATGAGGAATCATGAAAATGTCTAAAACCTTGTCATTTCTTGTCTGATTCGAATGAGAATTGCAGGGATGGTAGCTTGTTCTGAGGGCATGAAGCCTGTCAGATTTCAAGGAGATAGGTACAGAAGGTTCTGGGAAATTACACCTCAAACTGTTCAAAGGATAACTGATATTTGTTGGCAGTGACAGCTTCCTGTCATCCGGCGGACAGATCTGGGGGCTTGTCCCCCTGGGAGGGTTGCGGGGCTGTGCTGGACTCCTCCTGGGGTGAGAGCCCCCAGGTCTGCATGCCAGATGAATGGAGGCTGCCCTGCCACCTAGGATGTGCCCAGCGCTGGGGAAGATTTCATGCTGCTGCTGGTCCGAGGCAGCCTTGTCTCATCTGGTGCACAGATCTGGGGGTGGGAGATTAGGAGAGCCAGGGCTGCGCTCCCTGCCGGGTTGAGCGCCATGGGGCTATGGAGCCACTCGGAGTGCAGCCCTGGCTCTCCCCTGCCTACTGCCACTGGGCTGCTTCGAAACTTGAAACGTTTTGAAATGTTTCAAGTGTCCTCATTTCATTTTGAAGCTGTTTTGAAGCTTTTTGTTTTGTTTCAATTTCACTGTTTCAAGCTCAAAACGCTTCGAAACAGCTTCAAAATTAAACATTTGGTGAAATTTCTCATGGCCGTACTAAGTACTGTCTTGAATATGGCCCTCTTGTGGCAGTTCCCTTGTTGACAATAGTTTCAAAGTTTATATTCATTACATAATCCATCTTACTTTGGCAGTCACATTTCATATATGCCTTCCATCTAAGGAACTTAAAGTGTTTTATTAAATTTTGATTGAGTAAAGTTTTTTGATGCCTCTTAATACTCCTATGAGGTAGATAGGATGAATCTTAAATGCATCCTAAACTTCTATTAAATTGTTCCAACTGATTTTAAAAAACAAGGAAGTTAAGGGATAGCTGAAACCTCCCCCTTCAGTTTGAACACATGTATCGTACTTAAGTGCTGTATGCACATAGCACATAGGTCACATACTGTTCTCCAGGTCCCTCCAAAACTTAAACAGATTGTAATGAGTTAAAGATAAACCCTAAATCCAGCTGCTTCTGGATTATTCCAGGAATAATGGTGACAAGCTGGCAGAGGGTAGGTTTAGGTTAGATATCAGGAGGCGCTACTTCACAGCCAGGGCGGCTAGGGTCTGGAACCAGCTTCCAAGAGAAGTGTTGCAGGCTCCTACCCTGGGGGTGTTTAAGAGGAGGTTAGATGAACATCTTGCTGGGGTCATTTGACCCCAGTATTCTTTCCTGTCATGGCAGGGGGTTGGACTAGATGATCTGCTCAGGTCCCTTCCGACCCTAGAAACTATGAAACTATGAACCCTGTATAGAAGTGTTACCTTGCTTCATGGTATATTATTATGCACAAATGCAATCTGAAAAGGGAAATGATGGGAATGATTCTGTTGCAGGTCTCCAGTGTGCATAGAGGAGAAAGCTCTCCATACTCTTGCCTACCTCTGTGATGGTGATGCAAGAACTGGATTGAACGGACTTCAGCTGGCTGTTCAGGCCAGATTAACTGCAGGAAAAAGCTCTCATCAAAATAGTATGCGCACGTATCCTGCAGATACAGTTCTTATAACAGAAGAGCATGTGAAGGAAGGACTACAACGGTCTCATATCCTTTATGACCGAGCAGGTGAGCATGTAAATTAGCAGCTTTCAAGGTAGTGCTATCCAGCAAGAACTACATAATTTAATAACTAAAGGTTACATCATTTAATACAAATATGAATACCCATTAATGTGAATGATTTGTTTTAGCTGGTATGGGTTTAAAAATGAGTCTTGAAGAGGTTTTTTACCTTTAGAGAGGGTCTGGATTTATTTCCCCACCAAAAAAGCCATCAGTGGGCTCCCTGGCTACATCTTCAGTCAAACAGGCTCATCTTCCAGCTTATTTATGCTATAATTACTGGCACCCACAAATGAGAATCAAATTGAGTTGGGTTTTTTTTTCTTCTCTCTTTCACAGCTCTTTGAGTCAAGTGTATTTTGGGGACAATTCAGAATGCATTTTTATGAGATTATATTGGTTTACACTCAAGCTACCCAAGGTGGAGAATATTGTCACGGACCTTCAACTTCCATGACAGAAATCTCTTCTCCATCTAGAGCCAGTGGGAAGCTATTTAAACCCCAAATGGTGATAGATGAGTGGCCATAGTTGACAGTGGATGCTGTCATTCGCATGAGGCATTCCAAACTGATCTGATTCTCTAGATGTTGTTTCAGATTGTGAGGATCATGAAAGTAGGGAGCAGCTTGCATATACTCACATCTGTCACAGAGCATGCTTCCCCTTTCAGATGAATCATTTAGACTTGTGCTGCTATTTATTAACCTTATTTTTTTTTAAATGTCTCCTGATTTCTCAAAAGCACATCATGTGTAATAAATCAGCATGCTGTTCTCAACAGGGAGCTGCAGTACATGCCTTCGGGAAGATAAAAGCCTTTAGTTCACTATTTGCTGTGGAAGTTAGTAGGTTGGGTAGAAACCACAATCTGTGAAACACAGGTGTTCAGAGTCATACCCTGGTTCCTGAGCACTGGCTTCATAAGGCCAGCAAGACTTAAGTGTTTCCAGTGTGTGTGACAATCTTTGCTTCCTTCTTTTCTAGTTCTCCCCTGAGCCCTGGAGAAACAGCCTCTTAGGTGATAGACACAATGTAAGGCCTAATAGATTCAACTTGAAAGGCGGATAGCAGGTAGTTGTAGAACCCGCTACTACACACCTGTCCAGACAAGGTTTGCTTCTCATGTGAGCTGCTATGGAAGAACCCTGCTGTCTTTACCAAAGAAGTCTGTGGGTGAGGACAGGTGGAGGGTGGCTGCTTACTGAAAAGTTGTAAGATGTTGTGCATGGAATGGTGGTGTTAAGTAGATGGGGTGGGGGGAATAATAAATGCCACATGTTCCTGGGAAGTATATCAGTTAAATAAATTACTTAACTCTCAGCTTTAAATGGTTCATCTTGAATGTATTGTTCCAGGGCTTTGCTTTGGCTCGGATGATACTTTCTAAAGAACCAGTGTACCGTTTTTAATACAGACATTTTAATACACAATACAGAAAATAGGCGCTCTGAAGTGGTATATATCCCCTTTAACGTAACAAGACTACTTTCTCTTACAGCACTAGTAAATTTCTATATCTTTAATGCTGACTGTGCCAACCTTTTCTACACCAAGATGCCGTGGAACTTTCTTCGCTTCTAGCTAAGATCCCTCTCGTATTTAGGAATGTAGTGAGAGAAAGAGTATCTAATGAGATAAGAAGGATACTTTAGAGCAGTGTAGTACCTCTTTAACATATTGAACTAGTCGGACTCTGTAGTTTGTATTTTATTGTAATTATTGTGGAGGATGAAAAATGTCTGACCTGGAATCCAGAAATGACATTTTGAATCTGATGTTGCATCTCTATTTTCCAGTAAACAATAGGTAATTTTGGCCAGTACACAGGTCATTAGAGACGCTCAGATGTGGTGGAAAAATATTTAGCACTTCAGGTTGTTGTGGTTTTGAAAATATGTATGTATATTTTCATTTGTGGGAAGTTGGAAATCTTCAGTGGCATATTCATTCTGTTTGGAAGTCCCCAAGCTCTCAAACAAAATGCTGGTTAAAGAAACTGAACAGTTCACTTTATTTTTAGAATTCCTTTATAAGGTAATGCATTTTGTAGTTTATGTATGTCAGGTTGTATATGTGTAATGGTGTTAAAGGATTTCTAATTTGGTACCTGCTCTTACTAAATTCATGACTTGGCAACATTGTGGGTCTCAAACACTGTCCATTTGTACCGTTCTATGCAGTAGTGATGGGAATTACAGATTTAATATTAAGGATTACTTGAGTTTCCTTGTGTTTATATGCTAGAGCTTTGGTAATAGTTGAGTGACTATGCATCTTAGCCTCTAATGATTAAACCAAGAAATGTTTGGAAAATTGGTTGACTTAATTTTCCAGAAGATCAGATATGCTGGATTATCTTTAATTATGTCACTACTTGAAACTGTGATGAGAGATTTGTAGGGTTTATTTTTAAATTTTATATGATGCTTTCAAGGTTCCTGTTACAAATGAAGGGAAAATGCTGGCCATGAAAGCAATTTTTGGGCAAAGGTCACCTAACCCAGCAGCTCTGATTGAAAAAGGAGGGAGGCAAAAGATACAGAACAGGAGACAAAAAATAGTAATGAATTGAATTGGAGATACAGAAGAATTTGTGGCTGTGATTAGGGAAATGTCAGATTTCACTTACTAGGCTCAGTGTTACATCCAGTTTTTCCATCCTTTGCCAGTTTGTTCTTTCTTTGTGGCCCGATACTCTGAAATTCTGAACATCTCAGTTCCTGCCTATATACATAAGTTCCAGTCCTATGTCCAATTTGTCTTCTTGGAAGGCATCCATTGCCATAGCTTGCTTCTCTCGTAACGACTGATTCAAATATAGACAGCTTAACTATTTCCTTATTCTAAGTTCAAATACGCTCAGATTCATGCCATTTACCTGGTTGACTTTTTTGGATGTGGATTTGGACTATGAAAATGTTGTCTCTACTAGGTGTATCTTGGATTATACTTCTTCTAAAATTTACTTTCTCCCTATCTGGCTGGAATAATCTAGTTGGGGATGGTCCTGCTTTGATCAAGGGGTTGTACTAGATGACCTCCTGAGGTCCCTTCTAACCCTAATTTTCTATGATTCTATCCCATGAAGTATCTTGTATTCTGTGTGATTGAGTGTGGGGACCCACAAACAAATCTGAAGGGTTAAACACATTTAAAGAGTTAAAAGGGGTAGGGCCTTGGTGTACTTCAGCTGCTCCATGGTAAGTATTTTGTGTATGTGGTCATCTGATTTTTTTTTGATGTACTATTAATGTTGATTTAATTGAAAAATATCAAAGATAAAACGTAAGGAAACCCTAGCTTGTGTTAATGCATTTTCAGTCTCTGAATTCATTTAGTCTGAGATATGGTTATTACCTTAGAAATACTCTCAAATTATTAAATTCTTTCATACTTCATGAAGAAGCAAAGTCCATGAATGCATAGTTGTTTAGAAACAGGTTTTACATTCTTTCTTTCAGTTAAGTTCAAGATAAAAAAGATCTCCTCAGCCCTGTTGTTCTGGTTTTTTTGTTGTGTTTGCTGTCCCTCCCTTATCTGTAGGCTGACAAGCTTTTCCTTTGATTCAAAAGGGCAGGGACTGTCCTTTTGGATTGTTGTATTGTGCTTAGCATTATGGAAAACTCTGACATGATTCAAAGCTCAATACATTTGAATAATAATGCGTAGGTATACGTTTGAATAATAAGGTGTGGCTGAGTATGGGGGGTTTGTGTGGATGTGTGGGTATGAGGTTTGTGGAGGCAGTGGGGTGTGTAGAGAGGGTGGCTAGAGGGTGTCAGGGGTGTGTGGGTACATGTGTGGGTATCAGGTAGGTGTGGGGGAGAGTGGATGTGTGTGTATGGTGGGATGTACCTGTGGGACCCCCTTTTACAAAACACGGCCCACTACCATTGTGCATTGCCTCGGCTGCCAGCATCAGCAACAGGCAGTGGAATCTCGGGGTGCTCACAGTCTGCGGCAGGCAGAGCATCCCAGCAGTGCACAGTCCTGGCAAGCCCCAGGACTGCACCTGGCTGGCCCACTGGCTCCATTGCGTGGGGCTCCTATGCCCAAACTGTGCACTGCCAGCCCCCCATGTGATGAAGCTGGTGGTCCTGGTCATGAGGCTCATCCAGGGCAGCAGGGAGAGGGCCAGAGCTATTCCAGCCCCATAGTGCAGGGATCCCCACCATTTCCTATGTCCCATGCGTGGTGGTGAGTAGGGCCGGGTCACCAGCTCGCCCAGATGCCGCCACTCCTCCACCTGCCACCACTGCCACTTCTGCCTCTGCTGCCACCCTTCCCTGCCACTTTCCTATTTCCCTCCTGACTGCCCACTGCTGCCACTGCTTCCTGCTTACCACTGCTGCCACTCCCTCTACCCCCTGCTGGCCGCTATTCCCCTACCTGCTGGACCGGGGTCAGTGCTATCCTATGAGCAAGAGTGGGAATGCAGTGTGCTCTACCTCCATGGAAGTGAGCAGGGCTTGGTGCCATGCAAGCACAGCTGGGGCAGCTTGGGGCTGGATCAGATGCAGTGAATTTGGTAGGCACCAGCCTGCAGATTAAATTGCTTGGCAGGCCAGATCCAGCCCATGGGCCATATTTTGCTTGCCCCTGGCTTAGATACTGTCCAAACCATTTAAAAAAAAAAAGGTGGGTTGTAGGGTGGTTCATGGTGGCCAGTCTAATCAAATTTTGGGGGATACTGAATGACAAAAGTAACTTTATGGGGAAGGAAATGGAGAAGTGTGTGTGTGTGCATAATTATATAATTTCCTTCATATTTTAAAATATAGTCTCCTGCTCTGTGGTATGTATTTTTAAGTGTTTCTGGGTATGACTACACATTCATTAATGTGCAGTGTCTACTGAGCATTACATTTAGCACTTGCAAAAGGAATTATTAAATAAATGTGCAGTAGGCTACCCCAATTCCATCAGTTTCTCATGATGGTTAATGCACAGTAGACTAATACTACTGTACTTTATCATAATAGTATAGTTTTAGGATTTAAATGCCTAAATGGCACATGAAAGCATTTGACCAGGGGGGAAAAAAGGGCAAGTGTGCCCCCATTGAAGTCATTACCCAGCCAATGGGTAATGACTTTTTTTTATAAAAAAAAGTTTCTAGATATTTAAAGGCCTTCTTCCTTCCTTTTAAGAGACCATGAGGTGTCTCTTCCAAAAGCATGATGCAGGTTCAGCTGCTTAAGTTTCTACATACCAGCTCAAGTTGAAAGCTTGAGTGCTATGGCGGGGCACAGAGGCACTGTTTATGCTGGCATGATAATGACTGTATATCAGTGGGCTCTTTGTGTGGACTACTGTTAAAAATAGATGTCTGAATTCTTGTATGTTTCAAAAGCCCCACACTTGTGAGCCTAAAATCTGGAAAGAATAAAAATATATGATAATTATAACAACCAAAGAATTGGCTCCCAATCCTGTTGCCATCGATGTCCCTAAGAGACGATGAGTCGGCATTTATCAGATCAGCTAAATGGGCGTTTATAAGCATACATTTGTCTGTTCCAAAACGCCAGAGATCCTGTGCATCAGAGCAGACTTGATTAATCGAGTCTGTTCTGTGCGCGAGCTGACGCACCTGGTGCTGCATTGTATGCATTTGTATAAATGGCAAAATGCACGTCAGCACTGAGAAAATGATGGCAGTGTGCTTTTGAACTTTTTTACAGCTTGGATGTGTTTTACTTCAGAAGTGTGCTGCCACCATTTTCTCAGTGCTGATGTGCATTTTGCCATTTATACAAATGCATGCATCAGAGTGCTGGGTGCTTTTAAAAGCATCGCACTGCGGTGCAAACGTGTACAAGTCCCCAGTGGTAATAGTTTTGGGCATTTGTGGTCATGGTTTTGGGCTGTAGTTCTCAAGCTAATGCGCACAGTTTTTATCATGCAATGCCTAGCAGTTTTAATGATGTGTTCTGATATAGTTGTAAATCTTTTTGGCTGTAGGAGGAAAAGAAATTTAACAGATACCCATGTATGCAGTCAGTTGCCTTACTAGTGCACTTTATATTTATGGCATCTGCAAGCCAAAGCATACTAGGCATTTGGGTGGGAGGGATGAAATGCAGATAATGAGGAACATTAAAACCAATACAATTAAGCAAAAGCCTCTTCTAAGCTTACATATAGATATAACAATTGAAACTGAAACACAGGGTCACGGGGGGAAAAATGCATATATAAATTATCTCTTTACCTTTGTTTTCCATAGTCTCATTTGCATTGCAGGAAACTCTTTTGATCCTCCTTTGTGCCCCATTGAAGTCATTAGCCAGCCAAGGTACACATATCAAATTTCAATCATAAGTCCTTCCAGTCCCTTACTTAATCACATTGTTTTATTCCTCTGAGCTCCTGTCAGCTTGTCTGAGTCTTTCTGGCAATGCAAATGCCTACTGCTGGGAATAGAATTTCACGCAATTGTACAAGGCTGCATATACCAATTGTTTCCTCCAGGCTATGTGATGTATATACTACATCTGTTTATTCACTGGAAAGATAAGTTGGTTTGACTTATTCATTTATTTATTTATTTGCCATATAACAAAGCAAGCTGATATCTGACATACTGTCCACTGTCTTGCCTAAGTTTCTTTCCATACCTCTCCAGGTTTCCCAGGTTGGTCAATTCTGGCTTAAAAATGTGACTTCCACACCCCCACCCTTGCCTTTCTTCCCATGTTAATAGTTGTAGTCTAACAAATACTATTCAGAGTAGGACTTTTGTTTATGAATTTTAAATTCTTGCATGTAGGCTTTTGCCACAGTTTTTCTCTCTCTAAATAGGTGAAGAGCATTACAATTGCATATCAGCACTTCATAAATCTATGCGAGGCTCAGATGAAAATGCTTCCCTCTACTGGCTTGCCCGGATGCTTGAAGGTGGTGAGGATCCACTGTATGTGGCAAGAAGGCTGGTGAGGTTTGCAAGTGAGGATATAGGTATGTATTAGCATTATGTGTATGGGAATGTTTTAGCCAGTGTGACAGGCTCATGACTACTATACTGCCAATGTGCATGTCCCACCTCCTTGGCTATGCTGCAGCAAGGTCTACTTGCCCACCACGACTTGTAAAGTGGGATTTTAACCTCTGGAGGTGTTGTTCAGTGGTCTACCAGGAACTCTGGGCAACTGTGTTGGCATGTCTTCTTTTGGTATGTCAGATCTGGTTCCCACTGCAGATGCTTTACTTTATTTTTGCAACAGTTTCCCACTGCAATCAGCGGACCAACTAATATGTGTACTATTTTGTAGGATAAATACAAGACATCTTTGATCTCTTTTCCTTTTTCTCTTCACTATTTTCTTTCTTATGGCTGTTATGAACTTACCAGTTGTAACCACAAGCTGTTGCCATTGGTCTTTGCATCAATGTTGCTGTCTTCTGTGCTTCAAATCATAGATATGATTAGGGTTGGAAGGGACTTCAGGAGATCTAGTCCAGGGTTTCTTAACCAGTGGGATGCATCCCACTGGTGGGACACACAGGTCCTCTAGGCGAGACTCAGGTCATGGTGGCAAAACTGGAAGTGCCATGGTAGGATTTCTGGTTTCACTTTTGCGTGCTTCGATCGGCCAGAGGGGGAACCCCCCTGCCCTGCTCTTTGACTGGCCTCTGAGTGCCCCCCCACTCTTTGACAGGCCTCGGGGGGGGGGACGCCCCCCTGCTTGCCCACTGGTGGGACCAGGATTTTTTGACTTGATGTAGGTGGGATGTAAGGTGCAAAAGGTTGAGAACTGCTGAAATAGTCCAACCTACTGCTCAAAGCAGGGTCATCCCCAACTAGATTATCCCAGCCAAGGCTTTGTCTAGGTGGGTCTTAAAAACCTCTAGGGATGGAGATTCCACAGTCTCTCAGGGTACCCTGTCCCAGTGCTTTACTATCTTCCTAGTGAGAGTTTTTCCTAGTATCTAATTTAAACTTCCCTTGATGCAACTTGAGACCATAGAAGTTAGACTTTTATTAAATACAAAAGCTTTGAGGTTCTCAAATATCCAAAGCCTTAGAGATTTCTAATTTTCTGATTATAGAAGCTAAGCAAACAAGTCTTCTTGGCTTGAAGAATTTAGCTCTTTCTAGCTGGCACTCAGCTTTGAGGCACGTAGATGGCTTATGCACCGTGATTCTACAATCTTGTTGACTGTGAATTAGTCATCTCCTTATGTTATCCACAGTTCCAGTATCTGAGATTCTGGTATTTGCAATGCAATTCTGAAATATACACATGCAACCTTCCTTTCAGTAGTAGGTGGCTGACTTGGTAATATAATTGAAAAAATGCGCTGCTTACAGTGGATCAGGGGTGTCCAATTAGTGGCATGTGGACCACAGGCTCCTGCCTGACTGCCACTTCTCACTTCTCTCTGGCTGCAAGAGCAGCTAAGGCAGGGGCAGGCAATTATTTCATGACAGGCAGCCAGAGGCAGATAAATATTAATTGTCTAAATTTTTTAGGGGCCCCACAAGCCAGATAGAATGGCCTGGTGGGCTGCATTCAGCCCATGGGTCACATTTTGCCCACCCTTGAACTAGGGGCTCCAGGCTCCTTCTCCCTTCTCTGGTTTTTGCTGCCTACCCCTGCTGCAAGGAGTGAGGTGATAAAGCTGAAGGTGAGGCTGGGGCCACACTGGTGCATGGTGGTGATGGGAGAATGCTTGTATGTGTGCACAGTGCAGTGGTGTGCAGGGTTGGGTGCAGCAGTGTAGTGGCTGCCCATGGAGTGCAGCAGGGGTGTCTGTGCAGTGCAGGAGGCACAGGTCCTGTCTGGCTACATTGCTGTGGTCCACAGGTATGCAGCCCTGCTGGTGTCGCCTATGGGGCATTTGGTCCCCAACCATTTAGTAGCTAGAGACCTCTTTTGTAGATTGTTGATTTTAATGTACTTGTTGTTGATTGTTGATGTAATATCACTTGATCTTCTTGTTGCAGGACTAGCAGATCCTTTGGCATTACCACAGGCTGTTGCTGCTTATCAAGGTTGTCATTTTATTGGCATGCCTGAATGTGAGGTAAAATCCTCATGTGATTTGGTTGACCAGACATGTATACCTGTTTTAACTAAGTTATTTTTTTTCTTGGCACTCTTGATTTGTTTCCTAAATAAACACAGCCACATAGTTTAATATTCTAATGATATGGACACCTGTTTACTCTGAAGTAAGTTGATTTTATTCTGTGATAGAAATGGAGCAGACACATGATTTATTGCCTTACACTGATGTAGTTACTCCACTGCAGGGTAAAGTCACTCCTTGAGAGTAAAGAGAAATGGTACAAGAGTGTAAGTTACAGCGGTGTATCGTTTGTCTTCTCTTACTTAATTTTATCCAGGGAAGAACCTTTTTGCTCACTGTAAACAGGCTGTCTAGCTCTTGAAAGCTAGGCCTTTAATAGTACCTGCTATATTGTGTAGCCCAGGGGTTGGTAACCCCTGGCACGCGTGTCGAGCATGGCATGTGACGCCATTTTGCTTGGCACGCTATAGCCAGCCCCAGCTCCGGGAAGCTGCTGCCAGCGACGGAGCCTGGACTGCTCCCAGTAGGGCTTGCAGCATCCCAGCTGCCTGTTTTGAGTAGCCCGGGATCCCAGCTGGCAGCAGCTCCCCTGAGCCGGGGCGGCTGCAGCCAGGTGGCTCCAAACAGCTGTGCCGGGCTCCTGCATCAGCTGTACACCGGCGTGTGCAGGTGTGCCTCGGAGTGGGTAGTGGGGGCGGGGCCTGAGGCAGCACAGTCCCGGTCTCTCCCCTGCTCCCGGTACAGAGGTGATAAGCCAGGCACAGCTGTTTGTAGCCAGCCTGGGCTCTAGACAGCTGCAGCTGGCGGGGAAGGGGCTTTGGGTAGGGGGCAAGGGGCAGCAGGGCTGGGAGCAAGGGGCTTTGGGTGGGGGGCAAGGGGCACAAGCAGGGCATCCTGCCATGTACCCCTTGTCCTCATTTTGCTTTTCTGCTATGCCGGCACTCTGGCACCGTCCGAGGTAGGCATTATGGTGTTTTTTGGCACTCCAGCCAAAAAATGTTGCTTATCCCTGGTGTAGCCAATTGATTGTTTGTCTGTTCTTTACTACAAAGAAAAAGATGAAGTGTAGTTCCGGCCTCTTGCGAGCTAAGATTGAGTGCAGGGAGTATCTGAAACCCCGGACCAAAGAGTCTGGGATGAAGGATGCTTGCCTGTAGTATCTGGGGGTATCCAAGCCACAAGACCTCTGGGTTTGGGCCTGCACGTAGGATGCCTGTCAATGGTATCTGAAGTCTCAGGGTGCTAGGTCTGGGATGGAGGAAGCTTGCCAGTTGTAGTAATATGGTTTTTGGAATGATTGAGTTCTGCTCAACCAATATGACTTGGAACTGATTTGGCTAATTTGACCTGGAATATGAAATATATTAGTATTAAAAACAGAATTACTTTGTAGTAATTGTACCATTTGCCCAAACCCTAAGTTAAGAACTCCTTTTTTTGGTTTTCAAATACCCATATTATGCAGAAATTTATCATTACTATTTAACATTCATGTTGTTGTAGCACAGAGACCAAGTTAAGGTGCTATGCAATGTACAAATCAGATGATTGTTACTGCCTAAAAGACCTTGCAGTCTAAAAGTCATACCATTTTATGGTGTCTGACTGATGAACTGTAAAGGAAGAAATGGAGATCCTTGAAGTTAGGTTTTTATTTAAACAAAGAGTCTTGGAGGTTCTCAAATATCCAAAGTCTTAGAGATTTCCAATTTTCTGATGGTTATAGAAGCTAAGCTGACCAGTTTTCTTGACTTCCAGAGTCCAGCTTTTCCTAGCTAGTGCACAGTTTTCAGGCACTTGGCTGGCTTATGCCCTTTGACTCCACAAGACTCTAGGATATATACCAATCTAAAAATTGATACCATTTTTGCTCCACGTTTCAGGTTCTACTAGCTCAGTGTGTAGTCTACTTTGCCAGAGCACCCAAGTCTATAGAGATATATGGAGCATACAGCAAAGTCAAAGAATGCCTGAGAAGCCACCAGGGACCACTTCCTCCTGTTCCACTGCACTTGAGAAATGCTCCAACCAGACTCATGAAAGACTTGGGATATGGAAAAGGCTATAAATATAACCCCATGTACAAGGAGCCTGTAAACCAAGATTATCTGCCTGAAGAGCTGAAAGGAATTGACTTTTTTAAGGAAAGAAGGAAGTAAATGTGTTGAAGTATCTTCCCTTTTTATGAAGGATGTGTCTGCATTCAAATGCAATGTCAAAATTATTAAGCCATTGGGCCTATGATGATCCTTTTATGCTTTAGGTTTATAAATGTTTCCATGTGTTTAAAAAATATACAGTAACACAATTTGGGAAGACAAAGGTGAATTTTATTAGCTTAATACCCAAACAATGTGTTTTGCCTATTAAGAAAAATATGCATAAGGCTTAAGAGAAGAAACTGTTAGAAAAGTGCAATGAAAGACTTTTCTTACTAAAAAAAGACCCTGCCTTACTTGCTTCAAATCTTGAGGATATAACTTTTTCCATTTTTTCAATGTATTTCAATAATGAAATTAAATTGCAGAAAATTATAAAATATAAAACAAAATGTAATTACAATGTAATAGTCATGATTATACATTATTTCTGAAATTGTTTTATAAGATTTCATAACCAATAAAGTTGTTCCAAAATATTGAAAATTATTTATGTGTGTATTTTTAAACATTCATGTTAGCAGTGGGGTTTTTGACATCATTTTGGGGAGGGTCTTTTACTTTTAATTATCTACTTTCATGTTAATTGTAGCTCTTCTGCCACTAATCAATGCTTTATTTGTAAACACCTTTGATAAATGGATCCTAGATGTTTCACTGGCAAGTTACTGTTAATGCTAACATTAAAGGAGGGTGCTTGATACAGTATAACTGAACAAGAGTACTGTCTGCTTAATTTCATTTTTAAATGTTTTATCACATTTTATTAAAACAGTGCATCAGCAGTAGGGTGGAGTGTGGGAGACACCTGGGTAAAGGTACCATGCAAGATACCTGAAAGTTCATTGTCCCTTCTAACTACAGGCAGTTCTCGACTTACAATGTTTTGAGTTATAATGTTTCTAAATTGAAACTCTGAGGTCAGTTTCAACTTTACAACTCTTGATCTGATGCGACGCCATGCCAGCAAACAAGTTGCTGTGTCATCCATTGCCCTGGAGAACATCTATCCAAACTTCCTTGGACACTTCCTTTAATAAAGCAGGCAAGACTGCCAAAACTCCTAAGAAGACTCCAGCCAAGAACCCTTCAGAAAGTCCAACCAAGAGCCTTTCAAAAAGTCCAGCAAAGTCGCATTAAAGAAGTCCTTCCAAATAATATGATTGCTATTTACAATATAAATACAGCTGTATTACTCAGCTATAATTGATCAAGTACAAAATTCTGGGTTATTTTTGGTGAAAATAGGGTAACGGGCCTTGGTTCAGGAACCAATCCGCCATTTATAACGTTGTTTCCTATGGGAAAATCGGTTCTGAGTTACAGTGTTTTGACTTGACGCCATTTTCAGGAACCAATTGTGTTGTAAGTCCGAGGACTGCCTGTAGACAGTTGGCCCAATAAAAGTTATCACCCATACAAATCTTTACCTCCTGTAATCAATTCAGATGATGTACCTCAAAAAGATGAGTTCTGTTTGTGGTCACGTAGAATATATTAAGTAAGATCCTGTGCTATCCCAATTCTGAACAATTCCCAATGCTGCAGAATAAAGCCAAGCACTAGTATTTCAGATAAACAGTTTAATTACTGAAAAATACAGTGTCAGGTCAATGAACTATTTTTGCCCAACTTGTTATCTGTTTTTATCCAAAAAGAAAAAAATGGCAAAGTTTGGATAATTTTTGCCTTCAATATTCTTTTTTAAAAAGAACATTTGGATTTTTGAAGTATGGAGTAAAACCTTCTTTGTGTCTACTTGTTTTAGTTAATCCTTAAGAGAAACTGACTGCTGTGAACCTAGGATACTAAAAACTAGTAAAAGCTTAATCTAATCTTAATTGGCGAAGTAAGGAAAACTATCTTCTGTTGCAACACTATTGAACTGCTTGCTTGTTTGTACAATGTATGTATGGTGCAACCCAGCCATCTGCTGGTCACCTACCTGATGCATACAGATCACAGCTAGTATTAGAAATATATGTATATTACTACTCTTTCTGTAGGAAATGGGCTGATTTTTAGAGAGCAAGCCACAACTCCATTAGTCTGGAATCGATCATGGAACTTTTTAAAATCATTCAGTCCATTTTAAGCATACAGGAGAAGATAAATGGATAAGGTTCCAGATAAGCCCAGGTACTTAGGTGTCCATAACTTCAATCATGCAATTTCATTGACTGTTTAAAGATACTTGCTGAACTGGGGCCTAAACCTGAATATAAGTGAGACCTAGCAAAGCTACAATGTACCTGAAAGTTTTTTTAGAGCTGATTTTTTTTATTTTTTTTATTTTAATGTTCTTTCAGGATGGTGTTGGAACCATAAAAAGTAAAACATCTGTAAGTAAAGAGGGAGAAATGTCTACACCTTGTGAAGCTTGTTCATTCACTTTTGTGATGCAGCAAACAACAAAACTAGAAAAATCTCAATTAACAGCACTCTGGATTTCTATGCAAGGTGACAGAATGAATAGCATATTCCAACAGGGCCAATAAAGGGAAAAACCATCTGTGGCCGTTCACTTACTTTGCAAGTAGCTTTGCCTAAAGTAGATGAGTAATCAGCCTCATTTAACTGTTGGTAAGTATCTATGTAAAAGTAATCTAGCTCAAAAATGACGTGACGGGGAATCTGGCAAGAAGTACATAACAATGAATGCGCAGATTTGTTTGGAATAGCATTCCCTTCTCTTATATTTGTTGGTGAGTCATAGACCAAGGTTTCAAGGACATTCCTGGTCCTTGTTATTACTTGGATGATATGGTCCCAGGACTTTGTGTTGGAAATCACTTCTTGAGGTGCTCAAAGGTCTGGGTATGGCTTGGAGCAAACAGGGAAAAATATCAAAGACTTTTAAGTATTGTCATCAACCTGTTGAGGAAGTTTGGCTGCATAAATATCAAGAAACATTAGAAGTTATGCTTAAGGTAATCCTGCTACAAAATATATCACAATTTCATTCTTTTTTTCTGGGAATGGACAGATGGTTCTTGCCTAATACAAATACATTTGTTGCACAATAGACAGAAATGGTTTTTGGCCCACCAAAGGCTTCTGATGAGGCCAAGAGGCATAAAATATCCAATTAGTCCCTAACATGCTACAGTGCATTGTTACCTGTAAAGTTAGTTTGTGATGCTTTCTCGCAGGCAATAGGAGCAGTACTCTGAACTTTGCAAAATATACCTATGCTCAATTGGGTATATTCAGTTTTTAAAACAAAAATAACAGTAATGGTTATGGACTGATTAATGGTGATGTCATTGGATAGTCCCTGTTACTATATTAAGTTTAAAACTACCCACCACATGTGAGTTCAGATTGCTTGTCATGCTGCCATTAGCACTGGTAGGTAAGGATACTGAAGTGTAACCAGAGAATCAGCATATTCTATGTGGTACAAAGTGAACCGATGCCACTGACAAATGCCATGACACATGAAACTAAAGAAAAGGTGCAGTGTTAATTGGATTCATGCCACAAACTAGTTGTTCCCAGCTTCTTTCTCTCAGAAGAAACCCTAGCTAAGTGCGTATCAATGTTGCCTACTGGGTAGCATCTTAAAAGTTATTCCTGTGAGGTTAGGTCCCACACAGTCCAAGAATGACACAAAAGCCATTTTAGGAAAGTATGGAGCAAGAGTTTAGTGGAGCTATTGATTAAGAATTGATGTACAAATAGAAAAATTGCCAAAGCCATTACGAGCTTGTCAGCAAACCTAGCAGATGCTTTTAAACATGCCTCTGCATCTTTGAAAGCTTCTGTTTATCCCATGGCAGCAAAACTTCATAAGCTATACTGGACTATTTGGGGCAAGTTTTTGATTGCAATTGGTGCCTGTGCTTAGCTTTTGACCAGCTTCATTTGCATAAATTACAGTGCATTTTTCCATCTATTGAATGTGGTTGTTTATGTAGCATTTTTCTTATGATACACTGAATGAGACATGGCAGGAATTGTTCATGTTATGTCTTGTATGACGGTCACTCGTTGCATTCATAGTATACTTTGGTGCATAACAACACTCTGATTAAACCAAAGAGGTCTTAATGGGTTGTGTTCTAAAGATGAAGAATGCTCGGTCTTAAATTGCAAAAGGACTACAAAATAGTTTAAGTCAAGTTAGACTGAGAAGCAAAGCTAAGGGAAGAATCGTAGAAAATGAGGGTTCAAAGGGACCTCAGGAGGTCATCTAGTCCAACTGCCTGCTCTGCTCAAAGTAGGAGCAGCCTCAACTAGATCATCCCAGCCAAAGCTTTATCTAGGTGGGGTTTGAAAATATCCAAGGATGGAGCTTCCACCACCTCCGGGTAACCTGTTTTGGTGTTTTACTACTCTCCTAGTGAGAAAATTCTTCCTAATATCTTACATAAACTTCCCTTGCTGCAAATTGAGACCATTGCTGCTTGTTTTGTCATCAGTGAGAATAGCCTAGCTCTATCCTATTTCAAACCCCACTTCAGGCAAAAGAAAGGAACAGGTGAGAAAACCATAAACAAGATGACTTCAGGATGTAGGCAAAACATCTGCTAAGCTAGTGTGGTCAGCTTTGTATTGCCTAGAACTACTAATCTGCTACCAGTTTGATCTAATTTAACTTTAAAAATAGTAACATAGCTGGGACATAAGTAGATTTATACCTTGCTTGTTACCAAGGAAATATTACTGGAAGAAGGCCAATGTGGTGCCGATCTTCAAGAAAGGGAGGAGAGTGGATCCGGCTAACTACAGGCCCATTAGCCTGACTTCTATCCTGGGGAAGATCTTAGAAAAGTTTATTAAGGAGGCCACCCTTGAGGGACTGGCCCAGGCTAACATTCTAAGGGACAGCCAGCACGGGTTTGTTGCGGGTAGGTCTTGTTTGACCAATCTCATTTCCTTCTATGACCAGGTGACCTATCACCTGGACAAGGGAGAAGAGATTGATGTCATATATCTTGACTTCAAAAAAGCTTTTGATCTGGTATCCCATGATCACCTCTTGGCCAAACTGCCCAGTTGTGGCCTTGGCTCCACCACGATCCGCTGGCTGGGAAATTGGCTTCGTGGTCGGACCCAGAGGGTTGTGATTGATGGCAGTCACTCATCATGGTGCCCTGTGACCACTGGGGTCCCTCAAGGCTCTGTCCTGGGACCCATACTGTTCAACATCTTCATTAACGATGTGGACATTGGAGTCAGGAGTGGACTGGCCAAGTTCGCCGATGACACCAAACTTTGGGGCAAAGCATCCACGCCAGAAGATAGGCAGGTGATCCAGGCTGACCTGGACAAGCTCAGCAAATGGGCAGACGAGAACCTCATGGTGTTTAACACCGAAAAATGCAAGGTTCTCCATCTTGGGAGGAAAAACCTGCAGCACCCTTATAGGCTTGGCAGTGCTACATTGGTTAGCACTACAGAAGAAAGAGACTTGGGGGTCATCATTGACCACAAGATGAACATGAGCCTCCAATGCGATGCTGCGGCTAGTAAAGCGACCAAATGCCGGCATGCATCCATAGATGCTTCTCGAGCGAATCCCGGGACGTCATTCTCCCCTTGTACTCGGCCTTGGTGAGGCCACAGCTGGAGTACTGCATCCAGTTTTGGGCTCCACAATTCAAAAAGGATGTGGAGAAGCTTGAGAGAGTCCAGAGGAGAGCCACGCGCATGATCAGAGGTCAGGAAAACAGATCTTACGATGACAGGCTGAGAGCCATGGGACTCTTTAGCCTGGAAAAGCGCAGGCTCAGGGGTGATCTGATGGCCACCTATAAGTTTATCAGGGGTGACCACCAGGATCTGGGGGAACATCTGTTCACCAGAGCGCCCCAAGGGATGACGAGGTCGAACGGTCACAAACTCCTGCAAGATCGCTTCAGGCTGGACATAAGGAAGAATTTCTTTACTGTCCGAGCCCCCAAGGTCTGGAACAGTCTGCCAGCGGAGGTGGTTCAAGCACCTACATTGAACACCTTCAAGAGTAAATTGGATGCTTATCTTGCTGGGATCCTATGACCACTTCCTGCCCTTTGGGCAGGGGGCTGGACTCGATCTCCTGAGGTCCCTTCCAGCCCTAATGTCTATGAAATCTATGAAATTAGATAGATTAATACTTTATTAATATGAATTCTGTCTTATGGCTATTAGGCACAAATTTTATATTTGCTAGTCATAGTTAGCAAGCTTTTGAAGTTGGGACAGGTAATAGAGCATAAAAACCTTTGCTCTTCACTCTTGAATTCTGGTTCTTGTTAAACTTTCCATCTTTAGGTAAACCAAGATGAGCACTGAAATATATACATTTTAAAACCTTTTAACATTTTTAAAGTAAGATATTCTTTTTCCCTGGTAAAAACCACTGATAGGTGCTTGGCCTAAGATTTCATGACTCACTAAATTTCATTTTTTTTTGTTTCAGGGACTAATGATGCTGCTTTTCCTTTAGGTTAATGAATTGCTTTTAACTAGTGGTTTGAGAGACCTTACCTGTATTGTCTTATCAGTGATGTATACTATTTGTATTTTAATAAACAACCTGTATATGGCCCCCAAAGTGTTAGCATATGTCCTGTGGGTTCCTGCCCAACCACCACTTCTGCTATGGCAGCCAGATTCTTCAGGCTTTTCCTCCCTTTTCCAGCCTCTACTTCCTGCCCTGGTCCTGAGGACAGGATAGCACAGGAGGTGGCCCAGAATGCACAGTAGGGGAGGGGACTGGAAGGAGCTCTGCTAGCTGCACCAAGAACTCCCTAGCAGCAGCAGAGAAGCTGCTTTTCCCCTATGCCAAGCAACAGTTTTTGCCCAGCTGCTGCTACTGAGCTTGGACTGGCAAGTCCAGAGCAGGTGCAGGGTGTACCAGGTCAGGATTTTGTGCACAGGTCTCTGTCTGCTACTGTGGGGCTGGGGGCAGCAGCAGCTAGAAGGAGCTAGGTGCGGCTGCCGGCTCCGTAGTCCCAAAACTGGTCAACGGCTCATTTAGATGGGATGTTAGTAATAGAAGTTATTACAGAGTAGATATAGGATAAAACAAAAAGATTTTATTCACTCCCCTGGCCTCACCCTCTTAAGAGGAGAGGCCGGTTGGAACAAAGCTGCAGTAAATACAAGTATAGCGAGCGTAGATATGCTGTCTAAGCTACGATGAGAGGCAGTCAAGGAGTGGAGTCTCCGATGTTTCTTCAGTTACAGTATGCTGGATACAAAGGGGGTCTGTTGGTTCACGGGGTTCCAGAGCCAGCCCTTGCGTTCCAACAGTGGAGCTAGTCCAAAGCTAGGTGCGGCTGCCGGCTCTGTAGTCCCAGAACTGGTCAACAGCTCATGAATGGGATATACAGTACAAAACTGTAACACGGTGAATCGTTGTCAGTTGTCGGATTTTCGAGGCCTTTGTCTTCGCTGGGGTACGCCCAGATGGAGAGGCTGAGAACCGGGCTATAGGATGATCGGGCCTATAGAGTTTTCCGGTCGTCGTCTCTGCTGTTTTCTGTTTCTTTGCCTCTTTATAGATGTTGGTTGGACTGCCTCTGTGACACTAACTATGAGCATACAGGGATAGGATAGTTTCTTTTACATAGTAATTGCTAGGCAGACTTTTTACATGTTTCATTTCTGCAAAAATAACACTTCTAGATAAGAAATAAAATCTACAAAATGTGCATGTGTAGCTTAATGCCAACAGAGAAAAATACAAAGTGCTCATTTAGCTTACTAGTTAAGACTTCAAGGTTACATAAATGAGAGAGTGCCGCGCGGCAGTTATACAGAAGAAAAAAAATAAAACAGTTACAGCAGGAAGTGAAACTTTTTAAAGAAAGCTGAGATTCTGGTGTATTCATATGCTCTGGATCCCAGACACAGGAAGGAAACATAAAATATTTAAAAAAATCCTAATAAAATATCACAAGAACAGAGAACAATACCAGTCTAGGTGCTGCTTTTCAAAGCATTCCATATATGGCACCTAGGGACCGAATGCAAAAAAAATTGCTCCAATATTTTACTAGCAAAGGTCACTCTGGAGAGAGAGAATTCTCTATGCCCAAGAAGCTTCAAAGCCAGGCCACTATTGCATGGGGCACAATTGGGGCTGAGATTCCTTCCAGCTGCAGACCCAAGTATTTAGGGATATATTTATTCCCTAGATATGCGAGTATGAGGGTCTGTCTACATGTTACATTTATGCCGCAATTAAAGTGTTAATCGCAGCATAAGTGGCAAAGGTGCTACATGTACACCCAAGTTAAGACACCAAAGATAAACCAGGCATAAAAACATTCCATGTATAATATAGAAAATTTTAATTTCTGGTTTGTATGGCACCTTAAACACCTGGCATACCGTAAGCCAGTCCCAGTGCTGTCCCTGAACTGCAGCCAACAATCCACTGATTATCAGCTCTGGCTTCAGGACACCCCTGGGTCACAGCAGGCTCTTTCAACTTTATTATGATTCTGGATTCCCTCTGCACTGGTGAGCAGAAAGGAGGCATGGCAGGAGGTGCAATTTTTGGGATCCAGGTTCAGATCCCATAGCACCTTTAAATGAACTTGTCAGGACCCTGACAGTTACTTTTCTTCAATAATTCTCTAATAATAGAAAATTAATTATTTTTTGTCAGTGACTTGAGGGGCCATGTAAGAGATTTCATGGAATACAAACAAGTACTAGGGCTAAAAGGTATTAAGTAAAGGTTCCCAAGAAGGAAAAATAAATCAATTATTGGGTAATCATTTTATCATGAAATGCAGATTTAAATTAAAATTGTTAAAGACACAAACACATGAGCCTCAGATTTTAACCTTTGGACCTAAATTCTTTTCAATTCAAAGGCAAAATCTCTGTTGGTTTCAGTAGAAATTAATCAGAGAGTAAGCTATGTTTTTCTGTTATGGGGAAGCATACCTGCCAAAGAAAAGTATGCTTTGTGTTGGGTTATGCCGGATGAAGAAAAGGAAAGGATGGTCAGCTGTGAAATGCTCTTCCATAAACATGCAGAGTGCAATTATACCAGCTGTGGCAGCTGCAGCTTCTGTGCCTTCTTCATTCACTTCCACAAAAGACTTGTGAACAATTTTAGACAGAAAGAGGTCTTGTGCACCTGACATTCCAGACAAGTCAGCCTTGCTACTATCAAATATATCCAGAAAGCCCAGACTTGACAAATCGGATTTAAGGTCATAGCTATCTTCCAGCTTAAATTTAGGCAGATGCACGTGAACATCAATGGGCTGCATATTTTGTGGTTTTGTCCATTCCCAAAGCTTTTCAAAGGTGAGCTGCTTCTCTAACTGGAATTACAAATACAGAAATCATTATATATCACCACCGTAAAAGTATCCCATTTCAAAAAGCTCTTGAAGTGCTTTATTGAAAGCACACTCTAAGTACAAATACACATGAAGTATCAATACAAGAACAGTAATGTACACATACTGATTTCTATTGTCGTAGTAACTGTATTAAATGCAGTGAAGTTATTCCAAAGTGACACTAAGGTAATGAAAATCAGAACCTGAAAAAGTATCCACCAATAACAACAATTATAAATGATCAAGGAGACCAGAGAAGAACCACAATCTTTCTTGTTTGAAAGCAGAGAAAATAAGGTTTTCAGAACTACTGGAAGGTGAAGTCTAGTATTAATAAAAGAATTCAAGTCAACCACCATATGCAACGTTTGTTACAGTCCCTCAGCTGCAGTTTTGCACATCTTACTCCACACGAGTAAGGACTGCAAAAAATCAGCATGGTGACTTGCTCTGGTTGATTATTAGTTTGAAAGTGTTTTTATGAAGCACTTCAGCAATGTGAAGGCTCCTAGGACTTGAATGTTGGCTGCCTATCCCTTTGGGATCCAGACACTCACCCCTAACATTGCCAGTACAGAAGAAATCAGTATTGAATTCTTTACATCCTCTCTTCAGCCCCAAATAATCCCTCTACCCTAGGCTAAGCCTCCTGTAAAATAGCTATGTAAGAGCAATTGTCAAATTCCTCCAACACCACATTTAAAGCTGAACCCTGGCTTGGAATCCTTGGCAAGTTTGTGAGGACTTTCCTAGGACAATGATAGTTAGGGGTTTTCCACAATCATTATTAATTACTGTTTGTTATGCTATTGTAATAAGTAAATACAAGTATAAAATAGATGTAATGTTGCAATCTGAGATTGGCTTGTACAAATCACCTGTTGTAATCCAGTGGTATCATCTTTTATTTCATCAGGTAACAAGATGATCATGCTAAGTTCGTCTTCATCATAGGGAAGTTCTAACACACGACACTCCAGTTCACGGATATACCCAAATAGAAATTTCTTTTTCTGATACATCATTTTCACTGTCTTTGTTTCATTCTGAGCAGTTCAAGAAATATAGAAAAAAAGGGAACACAAACACAAAACATACTCGGTTTAAGATACTGACAGAGAACTGCCAAGTTTAACATGAGATACTCTTCACATACATGTTATTAACAACCTCGCTCATTAGAGATTGGCAACATGGGGCTCATGGGCTGAATCCAGTCCGGTTTTGCTTATGCTTGGAGCTGTGTCTGTGCTCACACTTGGGCCAGGCAGGAAAGAGCTGTGCTGGGGCTGGGCAGATGGAACCTGTCTCCAACCCTTAGCTCCCTGGTTGTAGCATGGATGCAGCTTGCAGCTGGTGGAAAGCTATGCAGGGGTCAAGTGGCTTCCATCTTTGTCCAAGCTGCAGCTGAGAAGTGGTGGGGAAGGGGTGGAGACCGAGTGGTGAATTGGCAGCAGGACAGACAAAACTTCCAGCTGCCTGACCCTGGTGTAGCTTACCACCAGCTGGAAGCTGCTTCTGTGCCACAAGTGGGGGTGAGGGGCTAGAAGAAGTGTTGGCAGTGTCACAGGCACATCTCAGCTGTCCGCCCTGGCATGGACACAGGGAAACCCCCTCTCTCTTTACAGACACACTGCTGAACCCATCCAGCCCAAGCTGGACTGGAGGTGGGTTGTTCCAGGGCCCTGCTACATGTTCAAATTAAAGCTGGACAGAAACCAGCTATAAAGTTGTTACATATTGTCAAGCACTAACTTTGTGACAGGCTGGCTCTATATAGCTGGATAGACATTTTTATGGACACACATTGCCCCGTGCCTCCAGACGCACATGCGCACACACACTGCCCCGTGCCTGCAGACGTGCACACACACACCTCTCTGCATCAGCACAGAGACACTACTTCACAGTCAGGGTGGCTAGGACCCGGAACCAACTTCCAAGGGAAGTGGTGCTTGCTCCTACCCTGGGGGGGCCTTCAAAAGGAGGCTAGATAGACACCTTGCTGGGGTTGTTTGACCCCACCATTCTTTCCTGCTCATGGCAGGGGGTTGGACTTGATGATCTGCTCAGGTCCCTTCTGACCCTACCAACTATGAAACTATGGTATGATAATTACTTTGCAAATGTGGCCGGTCTAAATGTAATGCATAATTTACCAGTTAATTGCATAATACATGTAACGTGTGGCAGGAGCCTTAGTTTACTATTTTGACACAATGAACTAAGACAGATTCTTCATGGCATTTCTCCAGTTGCAAAATAGATGAGAGAGAGGCAGACAAAGTCCATGAAGTATATTCTCACTCAGTATAAAGCTAACTGATAGCTTTTCAGAGTGCCATTATATAAAAGGAGCTTAGCTAAAATTCCCTGCAGCCTTACTATGTTCAAGTGCTACAAATGCTCGAAAGGAGGCACTATAATTTAGCACAGTATGGAGCAGTGTTGGTCTAAACGGTTTGAGGGACAAGACAAAGGCAAAACAAATGGAGCAGAAGTTTGTTAATGCCCCATTTTTTTCCATTCTTCAAATCTGGCACAAATGTAGGAATGAGGGAACACAGAATCTAGCCTATTGCCTGTATGAAAATCTTGATATTTAAACAAAAAGCTGCATTAAATTAAAGGAAAAAACCATGAAAATATGTCTATTGATACTGACTATATTTTTTTAAATAAAACTTTAATTTGGGAAACAAATTACTTCACAACTTCCTGTTTAAAGCTATACCATATGCAAGAATGTTGCAGAGGTATATACAATACCTTATTTATGTGAAATGGCATTTCTTTGGTATTCTGTTCTTCAAATTTTTCTCCCCATCTACCTTTGAAATAAATAGCATTCACCAGCACCAGTCTGGTTGTGTTATTAAGTGAGCCTTCAGACAACAGGTTGGGGATTTTACCTTCAAAAGGAAAAAAAAAATTCAAATTTTACAAAGCATTTTTCTACCTTAAAAATATTTTATTTAGCAACCAATTTTATAAAAATACTAAAAACCTCTACTACCTCATTTAAGAAAATTTCAGCTTTCCCTCCCCCCATAAAAATGCAGTGTATTTCAGCATCATTCTCTCTCTCGTACTGTACAATGTTACAGGACACATTATTTTAATTCTGTATGCACAATCATTTAAACCCCAGTATAATACTTTAGCTTAAATTTCAAAAGTGACTGGCAATTTGTGAGAAACAAGGTTTCTTTCCCTCTCCCACATTAAGGCTAGAACAACACTCCAACCATACTATAATATAGCAAGTTGTGGTTCTTTGCTTTTTGGGTGCCCAATTCAAGACAGCCTAAAGAAAGCTGAATTACAGAAAGTGCTAAATGGAGATCATCTGAAAGTCAGGCTTCTTTAAGGAACTCAAAGTCTGGCATTCAAAAACATTCAAGAACCTAGCATTTAGGAGTATATGATTTAGAAATTTTCAAACCAGAAGCTTAAACTTAAGTTCCTAAATTCATGTTTAGGCAATCAGTAGCATTAACGTAGAGCATTAGATAGTTACGGATAGCTTGGGATGGATGTTACTATGCTGTAAATATCCTTCCAATATAGCCTTTGATTTTATTGAACATGTTTATTATTGGATATTCTCTGGCAAAATGGGACTGTTGTAATGCCAGCAGAAAACAAAAACATTCTTATTTCATAGCCATGGAAAGACAACATTTATTTAACTAATCAAAATATCTTACCTTCAGTCTGTTCTTCTACCCACTGGTTAATATGCTTCTGTGCTTCATCAGAAGCATGGAGAAAATCAACCATAGCCAAACTGGCTCCATAAAATTTCTGAGTGTTAGCCAAGAAGTCCTAGAATATGGAGCAGTAGGGAATAACTTTCATTGCACAATGATAATAAAATTGTAAAGGTATCTCTGTTACTCAGGGAAGCTGTAGCTCTAGTAGATTCTCTCTTGTCTTAGTGCTAGGGAATACACCTGCTAGTTTATGATTTATGTTTCTTATATCTACAAGTCAGCAACACTAATTAACTCAGTGCTCCTATCACATGAACATCTGACCTGGTTGCCTATTACAGATGGTTTGGTATCGGTCTTTCTGAGTTGGGTGAGAGTCATTTTTGTGCAAAGGTCCAAACATGGCTTAGATATCATGAACTTACTGGTAAAAAAAAGTAAGTCTTCTCTCCATACAGACGATTGGCGAGCTTCAACAGATAGGGAGCTCCATGCCTGTTAACATCAGAAGTCAGGGACTGAAATCTTGAATGAAGGTCTTCAGCATCATCATAATGAAGTGCCTGGGTTAAAAGAAATGGACTGGCCAATGTATATCAGTTGTATGGTATGTCTGTGGATGTGTGTTTGAATGATCAGGCTTTTAGGTTCAGGAAGGGAAATGAAAAGGAAAATTGCATTTAGACATAAGGTCCTGGAAAACTTAAACAAAGGCAGAATGCAAGGATTATGTTAACATATATCACTTATGCTCAGTCACTTGCACTGAGAACTTTGAGTGTAATTGAAGCTGTTGATTTTAATGCAGTGTTTTTCAAGCTGAGTGCCATAGCAGGGTGCAGTGAGAACCTTTGAAAGAGCCTGCACAATATTAGCAGATAGGTATACAAACACCTACGCATGATTCACAAGATAAACCCAGAGAGCATGTCTCCATGAGCAGGAAAAATGCATTTCTCCAGGCACAAAAAGCAGCAGCACAATATGTGCCACTGCTGCTGGTCCCCAGGGAATGCCCATGCACTCACACTCTGGCAGGTGGCATGTTGCCCTGGGGTGGGGTAGGGGAGAGAGCTGGCCCCAGCAGCCTTACCTGGTGTCCTGGGGGCCTCTGGGGGCTGCAGCCACAGTGATCCAGCAGCAGGAAGCCTGGCTGGCAGCCAGAACATGGCTCTGAACAGCCAGGTTCTGGTTTCAGGCAGTATGTTCTGCCACCACATGTGCCAGCTCACTTTTTTTAGGCACAAGTTTACTTGACACCAGGATCTCCTGGTTTCAAACCCTCCCCGGCACTGCAAATTAGCAGCATGGGAGCACCTGCATGTGCAGTGCTCATCTGAACATGTCCAAAGACTTCAATTCATAGCATCAAAAAACATTCTGCCCTGTTGTGCTCTTTCTGAGTTTTTTTGCAACAGGAGAACTGCTCTATTACTTTTCCATAGTCAAGAAATGACTGAAAGCTAAGAGTTGTCATTTTCCAAGGGGTACCTGGAGTCTAAAAAGGTGGAGACTACAGTTTTAGTGCATTAGGCTTTAACTGCATTAACGTCTGCTTGGCAGCTCTCCCCCTTATCCAGCTAAGATACTAGTTATTAATTCCTTGATAAAAAGTTTGGAAAGGGGATCTTTCAGGGAAAAGGATCCTTAGCTCTCAAATTTACTTTTCCCTTTGGTCCAAAAAAGCCCAAGTTGCTGATCTTCAGCAACAGGACTTAATTATTCTCTCAAACTTTGTTTAATCATGTATGTAAGATGATTTAGGGCAGGGGTTGGCAACCCCTGGCATGCGTGACAGACCATGGCAAGCAAGGCCATTTTGCTTGGCATGCCACAGCTGGCCGTGATGAGCAGCTGCATCCAGCCACAAAACCTGAGCTGCTTGCAGCAGGTGGTAGGGAGGTGGCAAGCCCTTCTACAGAGCGTGGGCTGGCTGTGGCAGGCATCCAGGAGGCTGCAAACAGCTGCACCAGGCTCTGGAACCCCAGCTGGGCTCCATGGCAGTGGCAGCTGCATGGATGCCTCGGGGTGCGTGACTGGGAAGAGGCCGTGGACAGCACCTTGGCTCCTCCCCTGCTGTGCACCCCAAGATGCACATAAAGCTGATGCTGCCACAGAGCTGATACTAGGGCTCTGGACCCAGATGCAGCTCTTTTCAGCCTCTCAGCTGCAGTTGTCCAAAACCTGGGTTGGCTGTGGCAGGTAGCCAGAAGGCTGCAAAGCAGCAGCACTGGGTTCCAACTAGGCTTGGGAGCCATGGCTGGTAGGCCTGTGCGAATAGGCAACTAGTTGAGTCGGATTTGGCTGATTTGGATTCGGAGACTTGAATCGCTTTTCCGATTTGATTCAGTGAAATAGATTCAGAAAAGATTTGGAGCCGATTCAGAGACATTCAGAGATTTGGCCATAGGGTACAATGGGGAAATCAATGAAATATCTATAACATTGTTTTTTGGCTGATTCGGATGAAACTTGCAGGGTGGTAGCCTCTGCTGATGACATGATGCTTGCCACGTTTGAAGGTGACAGGTGCAGGGGTTTCTGGGAAACTGCACCTCAAAATCCTGAAACCAAAACTCATGTCATGTGTGCATGTTAAGCCACAACAGGGGCGTGCTGCCATGTTGTACAGAGGACCCAGTGCCAGGAAGGGTGCTCCAGAATAGATACACAGTCCCACAAGCACCCATGTCATGAGTTTTGCCTGCCTGCGGCCAGAGGTGCAGGGCCCTAGAACCCAGACTCCCCCTGCACCCATCTCCTTGACAGCTGGCTGGCTTTCTGGCCTCAGCAGGGGCTACCACCCCTGCAGTTTTCATTCCCCTGTGCCTTAACACACACACAGTGTCACCTATGCCATGAGTTTTGCTTGTCAGAAGTTTGAGGTGTAGTTTCCCAGAAACCCTTAAACCTATCTTCTTAACGTAAGGCAGGGTTTGTAGCCTCAGCAAGAGCTACCACCTCTGCAGTTTTAACCCCACTGTGGCTTAACACACACACACACACACAACACGAATTTCTCTTTCAGGACTTTGAGGTGCAGTTTCCCAGAAACCCTGCACCTATCACCTTGAAACTTGGCAAGCTTCATGCCCTCAGCAGTGGCTACCACCCCTTCAAGTTTCATCAGAATCAGCCAAAAAGCAACAAAGTTATAGATATTTCATTGATTCCACACTCTACCCTATGGCCGAATCTCCAAATCACTGAATCGATTCGGAAGCTCCAAATCGATTTGGAAAGCCTAAAGCTTCTAGCGATTTGATTTGGATTCATAGATTCAGCCTCTGAATCATCTCTGAATCCGAATCATGATCCAAAGCTTTGCACAGCCCTAATGGCTGGGCTCCATGACAGTGGCAGCTGTACATGTGCCGCGGGAGGGTCTGGTGGGGGGAGGCAGGGGAGTGGCTGGGGTTGTGCTACCTCAGGCTCCTTTCCAGGCATGTGCCTTGAGGGGCACGTGCAGCTGCCGCCACCACAGAACCTGGCTGGGGAGCCCAATGCAGTTGTTTGGAGTCTCCTTGCTGCCTGCCACAGCCAGCCTACACTGGGAACTGGAGCCCCAGGACTGGCTCTGTGGCAGCAGCAGCTATACACATGCCTCAAGGTGCATGGTGGGGAAGAAGCCAGAGCAGTGCAACCCCAGCCCCTTCCCCACTGTCTGCCCAGAGACACGTGTTCACCAACCGCCAGCAATAAGGAACAGGCTCCTCATGGCTCCCCTGCCATCTGCCTCTAGCACACCAAGTTGAGGCATGAGGCAAAGATGTTGCTGAGCCCCGATTTAGGGCAATTATCTTTATTTCCAATTAAAGATAATGTAAATGATTCCCTATATTATTGTTAGTTTCATAATGCATTAAAAAACAAATACATTAATGTAGTTTCTCTTTATGGGCATACTTATATGATTCTGACAGACAAAATTACCCAACAAAGAATATGTGCATTATAGTGAGATTTATCTGCTAATAGGATCAGATCAGTTAAAAGTGAAATTAAGACCTTCAATGAATACAGGAACTTCTGGGTAAAGCTCTATTAACCACAACTCCACATAGAAAATGCATTTTAGAATCCTCCGTTCAGTAGGAAACCAAGAGAAAAAATTTAAGGTGCCATGGGCAGCACTTCACAGTACTGTAGAGAGAAATATTTGAAGAGAAATATTTGAACAGATGCAGTCCTGAGGCACTTGAAATGAGTCCATGACCACAAAAATAAAATACCCTTATACATGCAACTGTGGTAATTTTCCTTCCCCAAATCACTATCCCCCTGGTGTACTCTGAACTGGAACACAGAACATTGCAAATTGATTAGCATGTTGGAACTTGTACATGTGTTTGCATTTTTTTTTTTTTTTTTTTTTAGAAGAATGCTATTTCTGGGTTGGGCTTTTAATTATGGGATGGAATGGGTGTTAGCCAACTTCCGTACAAAGTTCAGGTCATATATGAGGTGACAGATTATTTTTATTGTACCAGTGGAGAGCTCAGCAGTGTTCAATAGTGTAAAGCAGCCTAAGGTAAAAGGTATTTTTTTAAACAAATTTATTGTGACTAACAAAGGGAATTCATATACACCTTTTCACAGCTGTGGGAAACTTCTTAATCAAATAGAAAAGCATTAACAGCTGAATTCCTCTTAAGCAAAAAGCTCCAGGTAAAATAAATACCAATAACCCACAGCAAGAAAACCGGATTTGAATACTTTAAAGCATCTTTTTTATACAATATGGCTTACAGGCCAGGGTTCAGAACAGACACATGACCCCAGATCGTCAAAGGTACATAGCTACCTACCTCCTACTGAAGCTTTATGTCTCTTAATATTTTTGAGGATTGAGCCATGGTACCTCAGAGCTTATCAATTCAGTAGTAGACTTTCCATTGACTCTAGTGAGTCTGGATCAGCCCCAGAAGATATAACTTATAAGCACTCTTAATTCAAATGAAAGCTGGACAGAAATCAGCTATAGAATTTTTACTCATGTTTAAGCAGTAACTTTATAGCTGGTGGCTCTTTTTAGAGCTGAACAGTCATTTTTATCACATGGCTAGTCTAAAATGACTGTGCAATTGATCAGTTAATTGCGCATTATATGTAACAGAGCAGGGGCCCCAAGAAATATATTTAGGATAACAATGCAGTGATGCTTAGAGCTAAGCACGTGCTCAAATATCAGGGATTAAGCCGATGGTTAAAAGGTAACATAAATAGGAAAGCTTTCCAAACCAGAGCTGTATTTGCAATTCTAAATGCTTAGAAGGTTAACTTTGAGCAACTGCTTTTTAAAACATCTTACCTGTATTGGTATGCACTGAATATAATTTGTGACTGATCTCAGGTCATGCCTCACAGTGGCTTGATCTTGAATTTTATTCCAATTCATCTTTTCTTCTACATATGCTTTGGGATATGGTATTCACCTTGTTTAAAAAAAAATATGGCCTCATGCTAAGATGCTATCATGTACAATCATTAGCTACCGCTTGAAGCTGAAAGCATGGTTTGTTGGTTGGGGATTTTGAAATGGTTGCAGTGTGTGCAATATTACTAAGCACGTGTTACAAAAATGGCAGCTCTCAGCATCAGGAGGCATGAAAACTAACAAAAAATGAGTTCTGAGCAAACTGAATGGAAGATTAAATTAATCAATGATAGACTTAAGTAATAATCAGAATGATAATGAAAAATAATAGAGTATTTTAGGTTTGAAACTTTTGATTTTTAATGTATGAGAAAATATAGTACAAGAGAGACAGAAACTTTTAGCTGACCTTCAACATCTGTGTCTTTGTGTTACCCTTGGCCCCTAACAGGATCATGGCCAGTGCAGCAGAAATACTGATGGGAGAGAAGAAGATGTTTCCCATTGGATTGGTTTCATTAAACTTTCTAAGTAGATCAAGTGCAAAACAGGTGTTTGCATTCCTTAGCTTCTCCATCATTACAAGCTGAAAAATAAAACAAGTGCCATAAGAACTCAAGACATACAAAAAACTAGAACTCAGTAAGAACTCAAGGAACTAACCTTTTCAGAAACCTAAATCCCTGCACTCCTCAACCCAAAACTGAGACTAATAAAAGAGCATTTAGACTCCATAAATATCAGGAATATTAGCTTCAATTACTTTCCTCAGAAATTAACTGATTCACATAAATGCAGCATATGCTGGTTAATTAATCATTGGGATAACTTGTCACTATGGTCTTAATGCACTGAATTCCTGCCATAGTTCTACTGACTTGATGAATTAACCAAAGTGTTTTCTGTACATCTTTTTAAGTGTGATCATTCATTTGCAGCTTTTCTTGGCTTAATGAGACATAAAGAATTGACTATTCCATTTTGCAGAATTATCTTCTATGTTGGTGATGAGTGCAATGCAAAGCAGAGATCATTGACTATTTACTCCATCACAATCATAGCAAGCACTCTGAATTTTTGTAGTAAGAACATTAGGCACTTATCCGTACATCATACCATTTTCTTACATAAAACCAGAGTGAGTGCAATTTGCACTCATAACGGAGCAAATTATATTAGAAAAATTCTAAATAATTCTTTACCGTCTCTCAATATGGCATGCAAAATATATGGAAGTTGAAAATTAACTAGTGATAAAGAGTAATTTACAAATTAACCAGAATTTACTGTTAAAAAGATACAGCTTCAAATAGATTGTCTGCTATATATCCTTATTACGTTAACCTTAGTAATGCATTTCCTTAGACCCCTACCTCTAAATTTTAAATAGATTAAAGCAAAGGACTAGCCAGAATGAAGACAAAAGTTGTATTATGCTAAGTTTACAGTCAAGAGACAGTCAATGGACAATTTTGTCTTCTCATCTTTAATCTTATTATTAGTAATATATCCATGCCATCCTGCACAATGCAATTCTGCATGAATTGTATAATATATCATTATCTCCTTTGATTACAGGTGAACACATTGTTTTTAAAGATATGTACTCAGTTTTTGCAATTTGCCTTTGCCTAATTGTAAAAATTAAAGCATTTAAAGCAAAAAAAGGTGTAGGTATTCACTGATAATGAAAAATACTCTTTTTTAAAAGATCAAGAAACTGCATGAAGAAAGACAGAATGCAAAAGAAAGGAAGGATTTTTGCACTACTTTTGGTGCCAGAACTCTAACACTGGGGGACAGTGGAGCTGTCCAAAACTGCAGGGGGGGAAATTAATATAAATATTCCCTTTTCCATCAAAATATCAGCAAAATACATGCAGTCTTCTCAATTTCAATCAGCTCAAATAGATACTAAATAGAACTTCCTCATACAGCAGCTTAAAACCCACAGACAAAAAGACTAACAAATGACAAGCATCACACGATGCCCTGTTTTCAGGTGGTTCCTATAGCACAAACAGTACTTCCTCAAGCAAGGCCTTGGAAGAAAACCGAGGGGATTTCCGGCCCCATCAGTGCAGGGCATACAGGAGCAAAAGGTCTTTAAAATGCCTTTTCGTGGACTCACTCTGCTGCTGGAATAGAAGCTGGACACATTTTTGAAAGGGAATATTGTGCCTGTTGGTTTCCCCAATGTCTCCCCCCGGTACTGGGGGCACCCCAGCCCCTCTTCTCTTCATCTAGGAAAGAAAGGGGCACCTCTGGCCCTCTCTGCCTTGAACCCAGCCCAACTCAGCTCACCACTACCAGGCGGAGGTGGTGTCCAGGGTTAACTCTGGCCAAGGACCTGGGAAGAAGGGGCAGACTTCAGGCCCAGGCTTTGCTCTCCCTGGGCTCAGGAGGCCGCCTGTGCCGGGAAGGGGAGGCAAAGCCGCGTCAGTTTCTTCCTCCCCCTTTCCCCAGGGGCTTGGGGAGACTTTTGCTTTCAGTTTCTCTGACTTTCTCCGGAAAACAGCCAGGCTGGGTTTCCCCTTCCCCTTCCCTCCTCCTCGGTGCCTCAGGTGGCTAGACTCCCCCAACCCCGCTCCCGCGAGGGCCCCGCGCCGCGTCCGGCCTTACCTGGCGGCTGCGTCCCCGGAGGCGAGGCGGGGCGGGCGCGGAGGCCGGGCAGGCGGGGCGGGGCGGGCCTCTGCATCTGCTAGTCCCCCAGGGCCGGGGGGAGCCTGGCCAGTGCGGAAAGCGCTGGAGAATTAAGAAGCCTGCCAGCCCCATTGCCAGGTCCTGAAACACGAAGTGATCTAGTGGAAGCTCAGCATGATCTATGCATTTCAGCATCGCCCTCATCATATCTGATAGCTGTGCTGAAGAATGATGAATGCAAAGATTTCCTGGGAGATGTCGGAACAGCAGGGGGAGCCTTCCTAGGTCTGAAGAAGGGTGTTTGCTCAAAAGCTTGCAAAGAGCTTTTCTCCCCGCACAACTACTCAGTTGGTCTAATCGGAGAGATCGCGCCTACCAGAAGAACCTGGCCCGCCTGCGTGTGCAAATAAGCATGCAAACAAGTCGCCTTATTGACCTTCTATTGCTCATTATAACTGGGCAGTGAGTGAGAAGTGGGTCATGAAAGTTCAAGCATTTCTTCATTTCAAGACACGCAGTCAGGAGAAAGGGCAGGCAGTAAACCCCAAAATCTGTTTCTCCATCTCTTGTGGGCTAAGAACAAAAGTAGGGAGTATCTCACGTGGGGACTAAAGAGTCTGGGATGGAGGATGCTTGCCTGCTTCCCCACTGGCTTTGTCATCTTTGGGGATTCATATCTCTTAACATCTACTAATAAAACATACGTGTGTGTATGTGTGTGTGTGCAGAGCAAGCTTTTAAGCTTGCAAATAAAGCCTTTTTTTTTTGCAAATATCTAGTTGGGCTAATAAAAGATATCACCTCTACCACGAGTTCTGATTCCTTTTACGTCTAGACGAATACAGCTACAACCTGGATACCTGACACATGTAGTAATCGCTTCTCGGCCTCTTGAAGGCTCAGACCGAGCGAAAACATTTATTTTTCTATCTGGGGGCATCCAAACCCCAAGACCTCCCGGCTTGGGCCTGCATGTAGGATGCCTGCCAAAGGAGTAGGGAGTATCTGAAGTGCCAGGGTGATAGGTCTGGGATGGAGGATGCTCACCGGTTGTAGTGCCATATGGCATCTAAAGTGATTGAGTTCTGCCTGCTCAGTTGATGCGTTTTTGGGAATGATTGAGTTCTGCTCGATCAATATGATTTAGAATTGATTTGGCTAATCTGATCTAGAACATGAAATATGCTTTATATATATATATAGACACCCCCAAAGTCAGTAAGACTCTCTGAGTGTGATTTAGGTTTTGCATATACTGTATGAATTAGCTGCCTCAAAAATTGCCACATAAAAAGCACTTTCGGCAGAGGTGCTGCTGTCTGCCCTCACCCTCTGGATGTTTTTTTGCATGTTTGTTTTATATCCAATAGCTAGAGCAGTCACCCAGGATATGGGTCTCTTGCATTCAGTGTCCTTTTCTGCCCGAGGATTTACAACCCCCACCTCCCAGGAGAACACCCAACCCAACCACCAGATACAGGATATTCTGAAAAGAAGGGACGAAGCAAAGAGTAAGTTCCTTCCTATTGAGGCTGTTCAACTTTGCATAGCACAATCAGCAATTCACTGGGCTACAGAGCGTGAGCGCACACAAAAACAAGCATGCCTCTATAGCAGTGGTTCTTGACCTCTCAGACTCAAATGCCAACTCTTAGGTTTTTTTAACTGAACTATGGAAAAAATAAACAGAACAATTTTTCTGTTGCAAAAAACCTCAGAAAGACCGCAACAGGTCAGAATATTTTTGACATTATGGGTTTCTATTTAAAAATCGCTGGATTTATTTTGCGAATCACATGTAGCTGTTTGGACATCTTAGAGTGCTAATATTATGTTAAATTTAAAAACACCTTGTTGCTCTTTAGTCTGTGTAATGCTAGTGGTCTCCAGTGAGAGAACAGACCTAGTCCAATGAATATTTAAAAACAGTAACTTTTTAGTACCAGCTGATATAAGTTTCAAGGACTTTGCAGTTTGCACAGCCGTTGAAGAGTTCTTGATAGGCTGCAATATTTTCTTCAGCCCAAAATAGAAAGGCGGAACAGGTGGAGAAGTCCAGATTAACTGCTGGTAATAGGACAGCTGGCATCAGGAATGTACTAAGATATTTATTTAATTTTTTTTAACAACAGAAATTGTGTGGAAGGGACAGCAAGGAACATTTTCATTTGGAAAAAAAAAAAGAAAAAAAAAAAAGAAAAAGGCCTTCTATCCTGGGACTAATAAATACATGCCTTCTTACTATGCTTACCTAACACAACCCAGTTACCTTTCCTTTGTCCATTTTGTAGGCTGTATACCAGAGGTGGGCAAATTATGGCCCACCAGACCATTCTATGTGGCCCACAGGACCCCTCCAAAAAACAATTATTACAGGCTCATGGCTGCCTCCCTCCCCCGGAAAGCCAGTGGGGGTGGGCTTTCAGAAGTTGTGTACCATTAGGGTGGGCAGGCCCTGTGCCTCCACCTCCGTGGGGCTCCTAGCACTCTAACTGGGAGCCTCATGTGGAAGCACAGAGTGCAATGACGCACAACTGGACAGCTAGTGGGTGGGAGGGGGAGATCCTTGCTTGCTGTGCTGGGAGCCCCACGTGAAGCCAGCCCGGCCCACTCTGGCCTGATGGCACATGCTCCCAGCTGCAGCGGCAGGAGCCCCATGGAGCCAGCCTAACCAAATTGATAGCATGCAGCTCCTGGAAGGATGATGGTAGGGGCAGTGCTGCGGGGAGGAAAGGGGGAAAAGGTAGAGGGGAGAAATCATGGCACTTAGTCCCATTTCTGGCTCAGCTTATACATCCCATCAAGCTAGGACAATTTTAGAAGCCAGTGCTTGGTGCCTCTTGCTTCCTGGAATGCATATACAGAAGCACTTATCAGGGCTCTCACTTCTTAAAATTATGTAGCTTAAACTACACAAAAAATTGCTTCTTGCACCCTGAACTGGGCTCCCTTTCCCTTGTACATCTCCCAGCCATGTTCCTGGTATACCTAGTCACCCCTTTCTTCAAAATGGCTATTACACCTTCCCTGGCCAAGTAGGAAGTGATTTTCGAGCCTATAAGTGCCCATTCATCTCTCAGCCCCACTCCACCTGCCATCCTCATTTCATTCTGTTGTTTTCCCCAACCCTTCCTCTATTACCAATTTGCACTTAACCTTTTCCCCTCTAATTTTAAAGCACAAAACCTTTTATTTTTTTTTCCTCCAACACTCTCCCTTCCCAACAAGAATTTGCATGAAGATTGGCATCAAAGCCAATTTGGGCATCATCTTAACTTTTTGTTTTACTCCAATAACATTTTTGCAAAATAAAACCCTTTAAACATACAGCTTGTAGCTACAAGCCTACAATACAGGCTCCCAGCCACCCCTTCTCTCCACCCAGACTTCTGTCAAGGCTTAGATATTCCCTGGCACTTACTGAGTGCTAGTCAAGTTCAATGGCTATAGTATACCCAATGAAGCCACACAACTGAAATGAATACTAGCTAACAAAGTCCTCTTGACTATTGGGGGTGCGCGAAATGGGCTGTATTCGATTTGGATTCGGCCCAGACTGGGGAGGGCGATTTGTTTATTGATTTGGATCTCCATCCCGACTCAATTCAGCCAAATCCAAATCTGAAGATTTGATGCTAATTCAGAGAATCAGTGATTTGGTCATAGATACAGCTTTAAACATTTTTTCTTTAAACAGTGATTAGCCATGAGCGGACCCCAGGTGCCCCCCACAGATCCAGGAGGCACCAGTCACTGAGCCCAGGGTTGTGGGGGCCCCCCCCAGTGCACTTCCCAATGGACCTGGAAGTGGACCAGAAGTGCTTCCACTTCTGGGTCTACTGGTATTTTGAGGTATGTAGAAAAGCATTTAAAGCTGTGTCTATTGTCCAAATTGATTCAAAGAAATTAAAGGATCTCCTGATTTGATTCGGATTCAGCCACCGAATTGTGACGAATCGAATCAGTGACTGAAGCTTTCTTTGCACAGCTCTATTGACTACTCTTGTTCTTGCATGCAGAATATAATCTGTTTGGCTCATAATCATAAGGGACTTGCCTATCCCAGCAGTTATACTGTGTCCCTCTCTTGTTACTACCGTTTTCAGTTTTGCTTTCCCGAAGGGAGAGTGGGTGCCATGCTGTTTGGGGAATATATAATATTTATTTGGTTAGGTCACACTGTAGATGAAAAGCTGCACAACTTATTAGTTAAAGAGAAGCAACAATGCCACATCATTTTGTATCAGTTCTTTATTCTTGGTTCAAGGAATATAAACAGCACAAACTGATGGATTAGTAAGGACACTTCAACTGCACACTTTGGTAGTATCAGTCTTACAAACTGCTTAAGTAAATCTTTTTTCTTTCTGCTTTGTCATATTAAAGATACAAATATCAAAGCACTTGTGATATAATAAACGATAACATATCTTGTAAGGTTTTTTCAAATATTAAATATTAAGTAACTTTATGAGAATTCAAGAAAACAAATTAAAGCAATACGTGGTACACAAACTTGGGATGAAATCCTGCCTCCACTGACTTTTATAAGGAATTCTAGAATTGATATCAGTGGAGTCAGGATGTTGGCCCCAGTCGATGCTTAGCCATTCCCAAGTGCAGACACAACTGTTCATTTAATAAAAATCTGTTATTTAGTTGCCAAAGTTCCTTTTGTTCTTTGGGGACAAAATTCAACATGCAGCAATTACTCTGGAAGGGAAGAGAGCAAAGACCAGTTGGAGGTCAATCAAAAAAAAAATCAAAAAAAATCAAGCAAACAATCTTTTTTCTGCGTCTTAGATTTTACAAGTCACTTGCTGTTTAGCAATCCCATGGATGAGAACCATCTTGGTGAAAGTGTAATTTCTTATGAAAAAGCAAGTGAGCACTGGGCAAGGAAATTCTGGCTAACTCAAATATTGCTAAAGGTGAAAGTACTCAGAACTTAGACACAGATTAAAAAAAAAAAAAAAAAAAGGAAAAAAAAGGAAGGCATCTTCCAGAAAGCCATGAAAAGTCCCCCAAGAGAACCTGTTAGTTAAAGCTCTGACTGTATTTGCATAGAACGCTGTAGAAAGTGGTCAAAGCACAGAGAAGAGGCATTATGTAGTTAAGTTCATTATGAATTTGAATCTTGCTGCACATGGCCAAAACAGACCTTAAATAGTAGCAGCGATAATTTTACTGGGGTACCTGTTGCATTTCTCTGTTACGGGGAGCAAAATCTGCCAAAGAACAGAATGTTGGCAGTTTTATTGTGGCGGATAAGGAAGAAGAAAGGATGGTCCGCAGTGAACCTGGGTACAAACATTGCGCACCGTATCACGACCACAGCTGCAGTAGCAGCTGCTGCTTCAGTGCCTTCTTCATTCACTTCTACAAAGGACTTGTGAACCACCTCCGACAGATATAAGTTTTTGTTGCCTGCCATTCCAGATAAGTCCGCCTTGTTTTGGTCAAATGCATCAGGCATTCCCATGCTGCTCAGCAAAGTCTTCAGGTCATAATTCTCCTCTAGTTTAAATCTGGGTAAAGAAACTTCCACTTCAGTGTAGTCCATCATTTCTGGATTTATCCAGTCCGTAAGTTTCTCATAGCTAAGTTCTCTTTCCAGCTAAGGAGAGGAAAAAAACAAAAAAACAAAACCCAGATGGGTGAAACACCATGAGCACTAAATGAAGTGAACAGTGACCACTGTTCATGCACCTGCACAGGAGAGATGAGCATCTTCCCCAGGGCTGTAGTTAAATGTTGCTGCTGAATTACGAAGCCAAAAGTAACGCTTAGCAAAGATTCACGTTTGTTTTTAGATAGTCCCAGTGAAATTAAGGCCTCTTTGTGGTTTTCATGGTACACATCCATACTAAATAACAGTCCCTGGCCCTTACCCGTACTATCTCATTAGTGTTTACTCTATGAGAATAGTCCCATTTTATATATGGAAAACATCAGACACAGACGGGCCAACACTTGGTTAAAGTCTATGGTAAAGCTAGGCATCAAACCCAGACCTCCTAAATCACAGGCCACTGCCTTAACCACAAAAATGATCATCCTGGCATCATGTTAGTGACAAGACTCCACTGACTTAACATGTAGCAGAGGTTGCGAATGTCAGTGCTACCCTACTATTTAATCATCCTTTGGCAACCTTATCATGTACCTCTGGAATGGAGAGTATCTTTAAAACTGTCATATGAAGCAGCCTTCAGACAGACTATTAGGTACCATGGGGACACCTTCCTAAACCTGCAACAGTTTTAGAAAAGAAGATGTGTCAAACATTAATTGCTTTTTTGTGAACACAGCAGTTACTCCACAAACCCCTTTGAAAAACTGCCTGCTATGTTCTGTCTTTAGCCTGAATCCACATGGCCCTCTTGTCAAGGTGTGTGTGTCTCTCTCTCCAGGAACTGTACATCATGAGACTTATTCAACTGGGACACAAGGTATTTCCATTGCTAAGCACAAAGATTGTATCCCACTGCCTCCTTTGCTAAACCTGGTGATTTAGGAGACTGAGATTTGAATTATGAGGTTTCAATAAGACTTAACCAAACTCACTTCCCTAGCAAGATATTCCAAATGTATTTGCATGTGGTAAAAGTGCCTTACCTTTTCCAAGCCAGTGGTTTCATCTTCAATGTCATCAGGAAGCAAAATGATCATACTCAGCTCATTATCGATATAAGGGAGCTCCAGGATTTTGGTTTGGAAGTCTTGTATGTATGTCATGTTGAATTTAGCTTTCCTGAACATCATCTGCACTGGTTTGCTCTCATTCTAAAAATATGTAAGTATGTCAATAAGTAATACAAAGCTAGCGTATTGGTACTTGATAAGGAAAAGTGGGACATCATTTGAGATCTTTGTCCAGTCTGTTTTCAAATAATATTTTGTAGGGAAATTATCATTGTTTTGACCTTTTGAAAAGGAGAGGGGGAAACCATTACTTTTATGAATTAAGAATGGGATTATATGAAATCTTTCTGTGGAATCTGCATTTAGGCAAATGTGCATTTTTCTGTGTTCCTATGCTGTTTATTCTTGACAAATAAATCAATTTTATTGACCTGTTTTAGTACTTGCTTGAAATAGGCAGGGAATGACTTATGTTTAGCCATTTCTTATTTAAGCCCTGATGTCACAGAAATACAAAGGCACGGTCTAAAATGTGCGTCATGTTTAATGTTATAAGAACAACTAAATTCAAGTTTTGAGGCTATTAATGCCAAACACAATCACATTTCCCTTCACTTACCTATTTTATTTTTTACTACTTCCTGCCATTTTCCTATGGTGCATAAGCTAATATTAGCATGCTATTTCAATAAGAAGTCACCTCTGCATAAAAGTCCCCTCCATGTTTTCAGGCTCAATTTTAGGAAAAAACCCAAGCAAATAAAACAATCCCACCTTTCTCCCAATATAACCTGGTTCTTGAATCAAAAGCAAGGAAAGGACCTAAAAAGTTAAATACACCAAACAAGCCAAACTAAAAACAAAGACGATACTCTATAGAAAGACAAATTTAATCCAAGACTCATCATATTGTCTTCAGCCTAGTTTCATGTCAAGCAAAATATTTTTAGTTAAACGGAACAGAAACCATTTAGTTTAAATAATGCCAGGCCCTAATTGAAAAAGCAGAACTGAACTGCAGTTCAACATTCAGATTCCATACGACATACAGAACCAACACCCTAAATCCAAACTGCCCTAGTTTTAGGGCTTCAATATCCAATTTTTTCTAGTTTTTTGAAGGGACACGGAAGAAGAGAAAGAAAGAGTGGTCACACAGGAATCTTCTGAATTGTATTTTGTATTTACGACTGTATTTTGTTTGATTGGAAAATACACATTTGTGGAATCAAAAGTGTTTTTCTGTTTGTTTTGACCAGTTTCCAATGAAACAGGTGCGATTCCAACAGAAAGGGTCTCCTGCCAGTTCAGTCCATGGATTGTTTCTAGGCTCTGTGGCTCCTGTGGTGACGTCCCACATGGACTACCCCAGAACTAGGGACCTGATCAGCTCTCTGCTACCTGGCCTGAGGGGAAATTAATGTCTGTCAGTTTCATAGTTAGTAGGGTCGGAAGGGACCTGAGCAGATCATCAAGACTGACCCCCTGCCTTGGCAGGAAAAAGTACTGGGGTCAAATGACCCCAGCAAGGTGTTTGTCTAGCTTTGTCTTAAAGACCCCCAGGGTAGGAGCCAGCACCACTTCTCTTGGAAGTTGGTTCCAGACCCTAGCCGCCCTGACCGTGAAGTAGCGCCTCCTGATATCTAGCCTAAACCTACCCTCTGCCAGCTTGTGACCGTTATTCCTGGTCACTCCTGGTAGTGCTTGGGGGAACAGGGACTCCCCCAATGCCTGCTGGTCCCTTCTGACTAGTTTGTAACAAGCCACTAGATCCCCCCTCAGCTTTCTCTTATGGAGGCTGAACAGGTTCAGGTCCCGTAGCCTCTCCTCATAGGGCCTGCCCTGCTGCCCCCTGATCATGCGAGTGGCCCTCCTCTGGACCCTCTCCATGCTGTCCACCCACATCCCTCTTGAAGTGCGGCGCCCAGAACTGGACACAGTACTCCAGCTGCGGCCTGACCAGTGTCGCAGAGGGGGAGGATAACCTCTTTGGACCTGCCTGAGATGCATCTGTGGATGCATGACAAGGTGCGGTTGGCCTTCCTGACTGCATCCCCATACTGCTGGCCCATGTTCATCTTGGAGTCAATGATGACTCTAAGATCCTTTCCTGCCTCTGCACTGACAAGAAGGGAGCTCCCCAGCCTGTAGATATGCTGATGGTTCTTCTTCCCCAGGTGCATCACCTTGCACTTGTCAGTGTTGAATCCCATCCTATTCTCATCTGCCCACCCCTGTAACCTGTCCAGGTCTGATTGCAGCTTATTCCTCCCTTCTAGCATCCCCACATCCCCCCACATCTTAGTGTCATCAGCAAATTTGAACAGGGTGCTTTTTAGCCCCTTGTCCAAGTCACTGATGAACAATGTGGGCTCAAGGACTGAGCCCTGCGGAACCCCACTGCCCACATCCCTCCAGTTCAAAAATGACCCATCCACCACCACTCTCTGGGTGCAGCCCTCCAGCCAGTTGGTGACCTATTTGACTGTGTAGGTGTCGACACCACAGTCCCCCAGTTTCTCAACGAGAACGAGGTGAGAGACAGTGTCAAAGACCCTCCGAAAGTCCAGGAAGACTATGTGTACTGCTACCCCTGCATCTAAGGATTTGGTGACCCGGTCATAGAAGGCCACCAGGTTGGTCTGACAGGACCTGCCGCTAATGAATCTGTGTTGGTTGCCCCTAAGCATAACCTCTCCCACTGGCCCCTCGTGGACATGTGCCAGGATAACTCTCTCAAAAAGCTTACCCAAGATCGAGGTGAGACTTACTGGCCTATAGTTTCCCAGGTCCTCCTTCCTCCCTTTTTTGAAGATGGGAACCACGTTGGCCCTCTTTCAGTCCTCCGGCACCACACCAGAGCACCACGAGTGCTCGTAAAGCCGTGCCAGGGGTCCCACAATGACCTCAGCTAATTCCCTCAGTACTCTGGGGTGGAGATCATCAGGACCAGCTGATTTAAATACGTCTAGTCCCTCCAGAAGTTCCCTGGCTATATCCTCACTGACCCTTGGTCTGGGTGCGCCTCCCCTAGTCCCAGTTTCATCTTTGCCTTGGCCTTCCTGTCTGCCCCCCTGCATCCCCGAGCAACAGCAGTATAGTCCTCCCTGTTGATGGCCCCTCCCTTCCATTGGGTGTATGCCTCCCTTTTACCTAGGAGACGTTCCCAGATGCTTTTGCTCAGCCATGGGGGCTTTTGCATCCTCCTGCCCCCTTTGATCCGTCATTTGAGCAGACATGGGAGATCCCCAAGGGACTTGCAAGGTAGGGGCAATCTGGGTTGACAAGCCACTGTGCATTTTCCCATTGTGAACTGAGCTCACCCCAGTGAAGCAGATGACCCTGAATGGCATGGTTAACAATCAGCCCGTATAGCCCTTAAGGGTGCCACGCAGGGTTATCTGGCTTTACAGTCAGATCACGTTGATTGGAGGATTGGTCAACCCTGCTGATAAATCAACTGTAATTTTGATGGGTATAGGTTGTAGCCATGTTGGTCTAAGGACATAGGCAGACAAGGTTCTTTGGGTAAATCTGATATCTTTTATTAGACCAATTAATAGTTGGAAAAAAATTTATTTGCAAGCTTTCAGGTACAAACACCCTTCCTCAGCCTGACAAAGGGTGTTTGTACCTGAAAGCTTGCAAAGAAGATTTTTTCCAACTACTTTAGTTGGTCTAAAAAAAGATATTGGATTTACCCCAAGAACCTGGTCTGTAATTTTTATGGATCTCTTTGAGGGGGAAAAGAGCTGACAATCAAAACAATATGCTAATTTATTCTTTCCCTCCTTGTCATTCAAGGAAAGATTTGGCCTATAAGTTTACAGCCCTTAACAACCCACACCTTAAATTTAAGGATTGCTAAACAAGAGTTTGAATATTTGAATTTGAAATGGCAAACATGATCATATGTGAATGCTGTCAGTATTGTCTTTCAAGACACCTATCAATGCAGGAAGAAGCAGGAGTGGAGAAAGAACAGTGCAACCACCTTTTTCTGATGATGTGACCAGGTCTTGGGAAAGAAACAGAAGAAAAAAAAAATGACTCTCGAAGAAGATTAACAGTAGGAAGCTGATGAAAAAAAGACAGGATGCCAGTAAACCACTGATGTGTTAAAGGGCTGCCAGAAAGTTTAGGAAAGCATCAAAAGGAGATCAGATGTACACCAAAGGGCTATTTGACCCTAGCAGTCTTTCCTGTCCAGAGCAGGGGGGCACGACTGAATCTCATGGGGTCCCTTCCTGCCCTAAACTTCCGTGAATCTGGGACTACCTAGCTGAAATCAACTCTTGACAATTCTTCAGTTCACCAGTGACAGGTTATCCAAGATAGACTAAGGATACAAAAGCAAGTCTTGCAAGGACAGAGGTCTGCAGATCAACACCAAATCTTGTAAAATGAGTTCCACAGTTGTGGGCTAGCTACCATAACAGCTGTGTTCAACTCGCATTATTTGAGAGATGTATAGTGCCTCAGGAACATACCACACAAAAAAGTCAGTCTTAGGCAGCACAAGCCAATTCCTCCAGTTTTGAAGTTTGGTTCATGATCTCATTGTGGCCTAATAGTCTTTGGAGAAGGACAGTAGAACTGAGCTGTCCAAATAAAGTGGGGTGGGGGGAGGAAGTCCTGTGCAATGTAACTTAAGGCTCTTTTCATAAAAAGCTTGGAAGGAAGGTTTGGCAGTAATACCCTAAGGTATTTCACTTTACACATCAAAATAGCAATTTTTCAACTGTGTAACTGCCAGTTTTGGCACTTATGCAAAGTTCACATTTCTATTTCCTGTGCAACACTGATGTTTAAATATCCACATGAGTACTGAGTAAGCATGCACAGCAACCTGCACACTGCTTAGCAGTGTAATGAACCAAGGTAGACAATACAATTCCTTCTACAAGAAAGTGCACCTTTGACAACTTAAGAGGGAGTATCAGCATTCATTCTAGGAAGGAAGGCTCACAAAACAACCATGTGGGGCTCCACTTTCATTCAGTGTTTCTTGTTCTATAAATGAGTTGAATTCTTAGAAGAGGATCAAGTTGCCTGTCGCTGTTAATGTCACCTGGAGACAACTTCCTAACTATGGCTGATCTTCTGCCAGGAGTAGGACTGGTCTGTCACCATGGTAATTGCTACTCTGGAGTAGCATATATATTATGTTTTCAGATGTGGGAATTTGTATGAAGCAGGATTAGTCAATAACGAGAAATTATTTTTTGATCTAAATTGCCTGGAGACCAAATACAGGAAATCTATTTTAAACAGAGTAATCTTATTCTGATTAGAGACATTATATTTAAAAGTTTTGCATGTGGGTGAGTAGTCTTTTCACTTTACACCGAATAAGAGCCAGATTCTTTTCTTACTGGTGCAGTTCTAATGATTTCAGTGCAATTATTCCTACTTATACAAGCAAGAGAATTAAAACCTACCCAGACATTAATGCAAACAAAATCCTAAATGCACTAATGAGATGTGAGGTTTACAACTACTGTTTGCAATTTTAGTTTGTAGCAAAAATGAGATAGAAATTCTGTGCATAAAAAAAACCAGGATATTAGAAACCAGAAAGGCTAAATGATTCCCAGCATTTCTGATCACTGAAAAATGTTGTGTACCAGCATTTTGTAGAATTCTTCAAATGTTCAACAGTTTTATCTATCCATGTTTTTCTTCCAGAGATCATTATTGGCATTTATGTTTGATAATTAAGTACTGAGCTACCTCCCCACAACTCCAAAAAGATGTAGAAAAGATGACAGAATGACAGCAACAGAAAGGCCACATTACATTTAAGTATTTGCTAGAAAGCTTCCTGTCAAATGTGTTTATTAGGGAATAAAAAAGGAGATGGAATTGTAAAGATTGGTTAAGGGAGCCTTAACTCATTATATTTCATTTTCTGAGTTAAGGGCAGTGCATCTTACTGATATTTTCCTATCTCATACCTTGTTAATTTTAAACGGTCTTTCCGTTGTGCGATCTTTGCAGAATTGGGTTTCCCAGTTGCCTTTGAAGTAGATGGCATTCACCAAAACTAGTGTGGTCAATGAATTAATCAGTCCCTGAGCCAACAGATCCTGGATTTTACCTTTAGGATACATTGAAAGAAGACTAGTTTTTAAATTGATATACATGTAGCTAATCAACATCTGACACACAATCTTTTCTACCATTCATAAAGGAAGAAACTGTAGGAAACCATTTTTTTTTAAATCCTTCCTATAACTTGCTATGTCCATTGCTTGTTATGCAAGCTTTGGCTGTCTAGGAGTTCTGCAAGTCACGCACCTTCAGTCTTTTCTTCTACCCAGGTATTTATATGTTTTCTGGAGTCTTCCGGAGCATTTGAGAAATCAAGTTGTTCCAATGCTGCATGGTAGAATTTCCGACAGGACTCTGTAAATGACTATGACAAACAATCAGATAATATCTTAACAATATAATTTTCAGATGAACAATTATAAGGGATTCTTAAATTCACTGAGAGTATATATTTCTTCCTCCATGATATTCTTCAAAGTTTCATAAAATAGTTCTCTCTAACATAAATGCAAATTGTTTCTATGCCAGCCCTTCACTTTTGAAATTAGGTCTTTAGTCATTACATTTTCCATCCGAGCATCTGGCTTACTGAGATCAATAGAGTGGCATAGACAATACAAATATTTTGCTGCAGTGGCACAGCATAAAGCTGTATAAACTCCTGTCTATGGAAGCATCTTTTGTGATTCTTCCAAATGTAATCCTGGTCTAGGTCAGGTGAAACCCAGGGTGATTACTTCCAAAGTGGTTTTGCATGATATGTCTGGCCTATAACCATCTAGTCATCAGGTGCAATCCTTTTAAACAGAAAAAGCCTTATGAAAGGCCTGTTGTGCAAGTGCCATCAGGTCAGTTGTTCTATGGCTGGATCAAAAACGTACTTTGCCTTTCCAATTTACATACTAAGTTCTTCTGTTTTAGCAACTAAACACTAAAATTATGCCAATTTTAAAATTACAGTAACTAAATAATTAAACTTTGAAGAAACTTGTGATCCGAGTTCATGCCTACCAAAATGCCCATTAGTAAATAAGTTACTACAGACTGGGGAAGCTAGTGGGACGAGTCTTGGTGAAAAACAAATATTGTTACATCTTTAGAAATTTTCAAAGGACTTCTTAATTTTCTGGGCACAATAAAACAGAGTAACATTTGTTCAGAAATGTGCCTCTGCTATATAGGTTCCCCTTTTAAAATGAGAATCAGAGTCCACATCATTTTTAGGTAAGCCTTCAAAAACTTTTCAGTCCCTCTTCTGTCTTGCTAAAAACTGCATGCCCTTGATGAGCCTCCTGAGTGAGACAAGTTAAGTAAAATAATCCTAAAACTACACAATACTTCTCATAACCCACAACAATATCCATTTCCCTATTTAATCCTTCTCAACCACCAACTGGGAAAAAGCCTTCAATCCAGAACCCAGGCCAAAAATATAACAAATACTAATGGAATCCTGAATACCTGGACTCTTTCACCAAGAGCACTTTGCTCCAGTTCTGAGGACTTCAGATCTATGCATTACCAAACAGAGACACCTCAGCTAAACTGAAATGTCTGGATAATGCTTGGAGACAATTTTCATTTTTAGCAAGCCAAACAGCAGCACCTTTATTTGCACTCAGAAGCAGAAGGATAGCATGCACCTAATAGTACAAGACCCACAAAATGAATGTTTACTTACTGCAAGAAATTCATATGTCTTTTCTGCATAGAGCTGGTTGGCAGTTCTAAGTATGTACTTAGTGTCTGGTTTGTTAATTTCTGAGACAAGTGACTGGTAACTCTTGTGAATATCCTCTGCTTTGCTCAAACAAAGCACCTAGAGAAAGAGAGAGATTTGTATTTGGAAAGGCTCATAAGTTAATCGGCACTACTTTATCTAGAAGTCAATATAATCCTTTCACCAATGTAACAGTTGAAAGTTGTAGTTTGAACATTCAAGGAAGCCCTATAAAAAAAGAGAGAAGCTTTCCCAGTAAGGAAAAGGAAACACTATTATAAAGCATTATACAGTCGGTCATTGTGAAGGGTCAGCAACATGAGGGCTCGGCTCACTCAGAGTGAGTTTATGCACTTTCAGGCAATAAAGCCTAACATTTCTGGACAGTTTAAAGAGAAGGCATTTCTGCAACTTCCGTGGACACTTAATGCAGCCCCAATGCTGTGGATTTGAATAAATGCACCAAGTATAAACCCAAATAGCTTTTACTCGCTATCATTCAGGTGACTAAACCAACCGATATGGGGATCAGTGCAAGGGCACAAAGATCTTAAGGCTTCCAAAAAAATGCATTTTCTATCTACACGATTCCAATCAACGTTATCCACACTTACTCATACAGACACATTCTTCTGTTCCTGCAGATACTACCCAAATTATCAATCAGGCTCTAAACCAGTGCTGTCCAACTGGCTGCCTAAGGGCAGCATGCAGCCCATGAGAGGTTAATTTGCAGCCCCTAGACTCCCACTCAGCTGCCACTCCTCCCATTGCTCTGGCTGTAGTAGTAGCCCAGGACTACAGACTCCCTGTCCTCCATGAGCTTCTGCTTCCTGCCTCTGCCCCAAAGGGTGGGGCAGTGCCATGTGGCACAGCCCACAACACTCAGAGAACCCAGAGCTCAGGAAGCCTGGCACAGCTGAAGGTGGAGCTGGGACACCTACAGTGCAGCATGGGAGCTCACAGCTGCAGCTGAGGGTACGGTGCCTGCGTATGGGATGCAGCACCAACAGGGCGCATGACCCCCACCTGTGGTGTAGCTCATGGCTACTTAGAAGTTTGGCAGTCCTGCTCCAAACAGGAGTCTTCTGGTAACTTAACTCTTTCCACATTACACACATACATACATCATTCATTTATTACATTCTAGAGCATCTTATCCAACACCAAATCAGCCAGGCACAGAGTAATTGGTTCTAATTTTTAAGGCAACTCTCAGGTAGTTATTACACTCCAAGGTGGACCTTATTAGGTACTACTTGGTTCAGCAATTCAGGGTCTGCGAGTGCTTGCTGCAGCAATTCAGCTATCATCTATGTTTCAGGGATTTTCCACTACTCTAATTAGGCCCCAGCTTCCAGTTTAACCAACTGTCATAGACTTGAAAATTATTCCGTTTCCAAAAAGAAACACAGAATAATTTTTCATATCCACACCAAGCATGTCACCACATTCAATAAAAAAAAAAAAGACACACAAATGTAAAAAGACAATGTAAATTTTCCACAAGACAGACATAAACAAGGACAGTGACATCTTGCAGGAGGAAAGAAAAAGGTGCTTATTATATATAGTGTGGGGGACAAACATCCCTTATTTTTTTACTTTGTAATCATAATTGTTACTTTCCAAAACTAGTAGGTTGATTTCTTTTTAACCAAGGTATGAGATTTATTTACATTATGCTTGTAAGCAGTCATTCACCTAGAGCTTCCAGCTTCATTTTATAACCCAGCCTACAATTAACTATTACCATAGGGCTCTACTATTGTCCTTGCTTCTTTCAAAGAGGGTCAGTCTCAGCCTTCTAAAAGCAACTTTTTGTAACATTATTTTGTATTTGCTTTGTTCCATCCCCAAGTCCATCTTCTCCTTAATAAAAAGGAGCAGCTGATATTGCAAAAAATTAGCAAGTCTCTTGGGAATATATTCAAGAATAGCTCTGGCTGTCATTTCATCTTAGACAACTGCACTGAAGTACCATAAAAATGCTACAAGCTGAAATAATACTCCAGAACATTTTTTTTCTGACACCTCCCTCTTTTTTTAACATAATCGGAATTTAATAGAACAGAACTCATGAGCAAGTTTCCTAGTATTAAACATTTTAGTGAATGAAAACATCCTGAAGAGGCTTTTCAAAGGAAAAAAACAGCTCATTGCACTGGGATGTAGTAGATTGCCAAAATAGTCAGAAGAGCGAAAGACCTAAGGAGGCTTCCCAAAGAGCCCTTTTTATCAACAAGGGAGATGGACAGATCAGTGGCGAAATGACCTTCACAGGGCATTTAATCACCCATTTCAATCAAATGTGGTCTGTGACAGGACATAACAGCACTGGCAAGATTCCAAACTAATGTGATTTAGATCAGGTACCCTGCATGTCTATGCTTTCAAGTGAGGTGTCAATCTGAGGCGAGTCCCACAAAGTGTAAGGAAGAATTTCAGATCTATAGCAGTATTAAAAAAGCAAAGTGCCTTTGTGTTTATTATTATTTGGAATCAGTACTTAAAGTTCAAATTCAGCTTGACTTCAAGTAATATTGTGAATAAAGTTCCACTATGAGAGTAGGAATATTCTACTACAAGGACACGTAAAGTTCAGCAAAATCTGCAAGCATGGTAGCAACTGAATCGTTACAAAATACAATGAGCATCAGTTCTTAGGAATTAAGGTGGGGATAAATCCTAAGGAATTCAGGTGGGGTTAAAATGCACATTATAGAAGGTGAAAGTTTAGACACGTTCCCAGAAGCCAAGTATTGAATAGTGCTCTAGTTGGAGAGCCTGAAATCTAATTTCTAAATTTATAAGCTGCTTGCACACATTAAAACAAAAAACAGCTTACAAGAAGCAGCAGTGTGTTATTTCGGCCCAGCTCTGCAGCATCTGTACAGTTCAGGCACTTCAGCGGGGCTTTTTGGCCCTTTTAGCTAAAGCTGAGTCAATCAGCTATTAGATAACAGTGCCAAAAAAGCCCCGCTGAAGTGCTCTGTAAAGACACTGGGTGAGCTGGGCCCAAATAAACTGCCGCTTTTTTTTTTTTTTTTTTAAACCTCTGCAAGCAGCCATAATTTTTAGGTCAGAAAACCTATAGGGACTATGTTAACCCCCCCTCTCCACTCCCAATCCCCATTAAGAGAATCCCAAAATGCAAAAATTACCTGAGGCATGGTTTACATTGCACATACCTACAATACCAAATTCCCTCTCTCTAATAGCCTTTTGTAGAGAGATTGGCAGATTGGCCTTATCCCTGACCTCAACTGATCCTGCTACTTTCAAGTATGCTTGTCTTTTCTATGTCTTATTAACTCTAAGTCTTGAATTCTGCCCATGTCTTTGCTGACCTGCTCAGCTGAATTTTGGAGCTCCATACTTGGCCCCCTGCTCTTCTTGCTTTAGGCCCTCTTTTTTTCCTAGAGTACTAGATCAGGATTTGCCATTACATTTTTAGTAATCCACCCACGATTTGCAGAAGCAAGTAGTTATTTTTATTTGTTCATCTTAACATCTTAAAAAGGGATAGATTTCCAGAAAATGCTATGCCCATTTACATTTCTGGATTATTGGTGCAATTTGATACCAAGATGAAGAACATATCCAAAGGACTAAGCTGAAGAGAGTATCCAATACAACTAGGGAGCTCTTTTCTACAAAGTAGTGCTTATGAGATACAAAATGCAGAATTCTGAATACAGGGACACTAGGATGACAAGAGCTTTACATAAGTACAGAGCACATGGAGGATCTGCTGCTCAGATTCAAATACAAAAGTTTGTTTAGTGTTTCAAGTTCTTCCAAACATACCTGTTTCATCTGGGCTGCAGTATTACCTTTTGTACCCAGAAAAACCATTGACAAGGCTGAGGAAATACTAAAGGGAGAAAAGAATACATTCTTCGTGCTGGCATTTTCACTCAGCTTTCTGAAGAGACTGAGTGCAAAAGAAGTACTAGCTGCACTGAGGGTATCCATAGTTCAGAACCTGTAAGAGAATATAAAAAAAGAATGGATTTTGCTTTAATCCAAATGGCAAAACATGATTATTTGAATCTGTACTTTATATGGATACCCTTACCCACTCCTTTGCAGACAGACTGAGTCATGGCAGCTGTTGTCAGGGAGTTTTTAGAGTCCTCAAAAAAGGTAAGGCTTCCCAGCACTGCCACTGATCTTGGCACCAGCACCCCCACTCCAGTGCCAGCACTGCCCCCCCAACTCCCTCTCTTCCCTGCTCCAGCAGGGGTTACCTCTGTGCAAGAAGGGGGGGCGTGCCCACTGCAGCTGTTGGCTCAAACTGGCCCAGAGGCAGGGAAAGCCCCAAAACTGCTCCTGCCCCACTCAGGCTGACGGCTGCAGGGAATGCCAGGGTGCCAGGCCAGCACAATGTCTTGGTTTATTTCCTGTCCCTCCCTCTCCTCCTTCCCTTGCTGGCCTGGCTGCTTCAACTGTGGCTAGCAGCTGTGCAGAGTGCCAGACAGGACTAGGGTTGGCAGTGTCAGCGAATGATCCAGGCTCCCCCAGCACTGGCAAGTAAGGCGCAACTGGGGACTAATGTCTCCACATGTGGCGTGGCAGGAGGTGCAATTGTTGGGACTGTGGATCAGGTCCCTTTAGAGGAATGTCTGTCAACAGCAGCTAAGTTTAATTTTAAAGGTAACACACACTGTAAAATGAAATATTTCATCTGACCCAAAACAGCCCTATTTTTATTAGTTCAGCTGCAGAGCTGAGAACGTTATTTAGACAGCACTAGCCAGGATACATGGTTTAAGCTCCCTGCTTTTCCTGGGAAGAGATACTTCAAAGATTTCCTGTGCAGGATTGGGCAAGGTATTTAGGCTCTAGCCACAACTAAGCTTGGTTAGGGGTCTGGTCCTGAGAGTGAACTCTCCAACCTGAGTCAGACACCAAGGCTATATATATATTTCATCTGGAAAGCTGGGAGTTTCAGAATGAGATCTATTAGCATACTGAGGTAGGACTCCAAAGAAAATGCTGAGGATGTGTTAAAAGCCTTGGAAAGGGGGAGAAAACTTAGGTGTCTTACTAGTCAGCATCTTCCTTTGTTCAGGATTCATAACCCTGAACCCCACCCCCTTCTGCAGGTATCTACTCAAGCTGGTTCGTTCAAAAGCTGAAGTAAAGCGTAACCATTACTTCCTTTCAAAATGGAGGAGGTGGTGCCCCCTTTATCCACTAGCTCAGGAAATACAGTTTCTTTTCCTGAGGGGTTCAAACACACATCTTCTGCCTCAAAGCTGTGCTCAACCTATATAGTCTGCTGCTTAGTTTGGAGTGGGGGCACTCTCTACCCCTCCAATTGAAAAACTGTTCCACTTTGAAGAAGAGAATTAAAAGACGCACCTAGTCAGAGGAGGACAAAGGAAGAGGAGAAGGGAATTAAGCCCAAGTGTCCTACATCCTGGGGAAATTTTCTGACCACTGAGCAGGTCAGTAGAAGGGGAGTCCTACCTCCTCTCACAGTGTTCTTAAAGAAGTAAATCCTGCTTTAAGCATCCAAGTCCTTTGGTGGATCTAATCCTTACTATTTTGTTTGCAGGTTCCCATCTGCAAAATGGCAAGAGTAGGTTTGACCTACCTCACAGGGGTACTGAAGAATACCTTAGAGGTTTTGACAATGTTGCAGGCTCTGGTGATGGAGCCATTAAGACTTCACAGGTGGAAAAGAACACTGTCTCACACACTTACAAATAGCTTTTAAGACCCAAAAGATGCTGCTGTACCTTGTTTGTAATTGCTTTCATTTTGAAAGAAATCTTTCCTTTGAGTACACCAAGTCAACTGCTTACATGTCTAAGAAGAGAAAGTTTAGTTATGAACAGGCAGAAGTATGAATTCTCACCTTATATAAATAGCTCTTTATAAGCTGCGTGTATCTTCAGCTCACTTGTGTTCACACAAGATGTGTTGCATACAAGCCTCTGTGCCAGGGATTCTACAGAAGTCAGCAGGAATAAGTTACCCTATTGGATACATACGAAAAAATAAACTGTTTTTTTAGTAATTTGGTTGCAGTTTAAGGAAAAACTCAAATCCAGTCCAGTCCATGTTTCATAACTGAGAGCATCACATCCAGATGCGGAGGTGCCCTAGCCTGGCTGTGCCCAGGGGGTGGCAGGATGTGTCATGGGCTGGAGGGTGCCTGGGCCAGGTGGGACTGAGGGACCCGCTGCAGGCTGGACAAAGTCTGTCCATGGGCCATATTTTGCCCACCCGAGTTAGATCCTGCTTAGTTTAACTCAGTTAAAAAACCCTGTTGTTTCAGGAATTCATGCACGTGGCTGGGAGCCAGGCAACCTATTACAGGCAGTGCTTGACTTATAATGTCTATAGTTACAATGAACAGCACTTACAACGTTTATAAATTGACACCCTGTTTAGATTTCCTGACATCAGTTTCGACTTTATGATGCTTGATCCATCACCATGCCACGCCAGCGAACAAGTTCGCTGCGTTGCCAATCTCCCTGGAGAACATCTGTCCGAACTTCCTTGGATACTTTCTTTAAGAAAGCAGACAAGACTCCAGAAAAAACCTGCAACCAAAATCTGAAGAGGGCTATTTAAGTGTTATTAATTGTCATTTGACATTAAATTGTTTGCAACAAAGAACAACTGCAGTGAAATTATTAATTACTGGCACTAACTAGTCCTTTACCAGAAACTAACTTACCTATTCCCAGTCTTTTATTAACATTCTGGGATTCTTAGGTTATGTTCCCGACAGCTGTTGTACTAATAGGTATCCTGCTATGCCAGCAAGGCAGTTTTAATACCATACCGTGAGAATCAAGCGCAAGGTGCAAATCTTGAAAGGTGAGGAAAAAGCTGCCAAACCCACCAGATTACCAAACTTGTCATGACAAAAAAGTATAAATTTAAGTCAGGCAAAGATTATTTAGTCTTTTAGAAGGTCTCTCATTGTCCTGGAGTGCATTCCACAGGGCCATGACATGAATTTCAGGCTTACACATTCATCATCAGCATGTCTGGCTGTCCTAGGAGTTAGCTGCTTACTGTGAGGAAGGCTATTTTGTTTAAAATGAGAAGTTTTAATAGAAACAATTAGAACAGGGCAAATGATAGGGTTTTTTTGTGGTGCCACTTGATTCCAAGTTTGAAACTTCTTGCTTATGATTTGCAAGACACTTACTGCCCAACCCATCATTATCACTACTTGCAGCAAAATAGTTATGGAACAGATCTTCCTAGAAGGTTCTGAAAACCCTTAGTGCCAGACTGAAAAGTTACAGTTCATGGCCAATAACACACAGAGGTTAACGTGTACAGGGTGAAATCACTAATATAAATCTGGCTTGACTCATCTGCCATGATTCACTCCATATGCTGAATGCCAAAGTTCCATTACAACAGCTCTTGGTTCATACTCTTTCAGCAATCATGATTAGGAAATGGTTAGTCATCCTATAGCAGTGCGTACATTGGGCAAGCACTCCACTCCTTTCAAACGGGCTGCTCACACCTGTCTTGTCTATGGAAATAGAGGCAGGACCAGAGAATGTATCTTCCATTTACTTTCTACCATAAAGCAAGGGCTGGCAAATGCCGGTTTATGCACCAAATTGGGCCTGCGGCAGATTCCATTTCCCAGCAGTCTGTGGTGGCAGCTCCTTCCGGCTGCCACCACCAGACCCAGCCCCGCCGCCTGGGCAGCCCAGCCCATCTGCCCTGCACCTGCTGCTGGGGGGTGGAACCCATGCAGCAGGAGCACGCAGCCAGGATGGGGTCACAGCCTGGAGCGAGGCAGGTGGCCAGGATCCTCTGGGATCTTGCAGGGGGCCAGGGCAGAGTCATGATCCACTTTCTATAAAACTGTGACAAATGCGGCTTCCGCAGGCAGGGGCATGCAGGCAGCAGATCACGGCTCTGACCCTGTGCTGTCACCACTGCAAGATCCCAGCCCCAGAATGGCTCCCTGCTCAGCCATTTGCCCTGTCCATGCCACTTTGGGACACTCTCCATGGAGATCCCAGGAGCAACAGGGCCATGACAGTGCGGGACTGGGGCACAGCTCCAGCTCTGTGGCCAGGCGATGTCACAGCGCCACTGCTTCCAGGGTCTAAAGGGAGACATGCTGAGTCAGGGGCTGCTGGGAAATGGAGTCCAGCCACCAGCCAAATCTGCCATTTTGCTCACCCATGCTATAAAGAATAAGAGACTGATGTTCCAGCATTAAAATAGCATGCTGGTGGTGGGAGGAAGCAATTCCCTAGCTGACACAAATCTTGTGTGTCCAGAGTAGACAGGACACAAACTAGGGACTTGCTATAGAATACTGTAATCTATGCTGCGCAGCAAGAGAAGGCAGGATGTACAAGCCACTTCCCCTAGTCCCTGGACTGGAATTAGCCCCTACCATCAGAATGAATGTGATAAACATGTCACCATTTTAAAGTCCTGTGGTTTTGGGGTCACATATTATTCTGCCATTATACAAAATGATACATGCTTGATATAAGTGAGAGTGCAGAAAAAAGGGAAAATCTCAGTGCTGGTACCTGCTCTTTTTTCCATGGAAGTAGAAGACACAAGACAGCAAATTACAGGCTTGTTTGACCTTAAGCCTCACTGACAATTTTTTCCCCAAAGCCCATCAATCACGTTGCCTTTTGATTAGGAAAAACAAGTTTGTCAAAACCCTCCATATTTTGGGTAAGCAAGTTACCGAATGACACTCACAGTCCTAGGAATGAGCCAGTCATTTAGAAGTAGTAGAAATATTTGATGCTATTTGATTTTGAAATTATTTTTAAACCATTAACAATATGTACTAAAAGCTCCCTTCAAACAACTTGAGGGCAAATGTTAGGAAGTAACAATCCTAGGTTGTTTCCTCTTTACAATAATCCTATTAGAAGAACGCTTTTTCCATCAAACTTAAATTTCCATTTAAGCATAATTTTTTTTATAGTTGTTGGGGGAAAACCAAAACAAAACACTGGAGCATTTGCCTCTGTGCCATGGGAAGTTAGGCATACTAGTCCCCCGCTCATTTAGATCTGGTTAATCTGATACCTGCTACAGCAACATAATGGGAGCTCCTCTTCCTTGGTCAAACAGCAAGTCTGTACATAACCCAAAAGAGGATGAAACATTTCAGAAAGACAGGTATTGGGACCTCCTCCAAAGCAATATCATATTTCCTTTTGTTCTGTGGAGTACATCACAAGGCAAGTTTCCTGAGAGCTGCTTATATTAGAATTATTTTTGGGGTCTCAAGTAAATATTTTGGAGGAAATGCTGCAGAATGGATTCTGACAACGGCCACCAGCTTTTTGCTCATAAAAGTATATTTTCCTTCCATTCACCAAGCACTGAGCTAGGAAAAACCCCCCAAAAATAACACCAAAACCAAAAATCAAATCCATTTTAGAATTAACTTGATAACAAATAATACCCCCCACCATTTTTTTTTTTTTTTAGGATTGAGATACTTAAAAAAAAATACACACTGAGATTCTAAAATGCTAGAACAACATTACAGCATAGCACAGGCAGTCAGTGATAAAATCCTGGCCTCTGCTGAAATACCACAGTTAATGAAGTCACAACCCTTAAAGAAATCCACAAAAAGCAATGAGAGGTATTTGGAGTAGCACTAGAGCACAAAGCAGACTTTTCCATTAAGGAGAAAACCTGTTCCTCCTCCAAACCAGGCTAAGTTGAGACTTGTTGTTCTTGAGGTCTGTCCCTTAATAATTTCACATCCTGAACAGTTCCTTTTCCTTTTCTGCGTAGCCCCAGCTTCATAACTGCCATCCTACCCACAGCCTCATTTTGTCAAACTCCAGCTTCCAACCGTGGAATCCTGCCATGCTTTTGTCTGCCAGATTAAAGACACTTCCACCAAAAATCTTCTCCTGAACATGGCTTTCCCCTTCCCCATGTTATCCCTCTTGCAAAACAAGAGGTTTTCACAGTTTTCATATTTAAATCCTTTCCAAAGGTCTATTTTACCATATTGTCTTGCTGAAGCCAGTTAATTGACTGATCATTTGTTTTCAGATTCTGCATTGCACTCCCAGCCTCACCATCTAAGTTTGTATGATTATGTCGAAGTCGTACATAAGGAGAGAGAATATATTCATTTTAAAAAAAGGAAATGAACAAGAAAGCCATTGTGTTCTTAAATTCTTTGGTTAAAAAGACGTACAACTTAACTCTGTTAGAGCCTCTTGTCTACTGCATTATAAAAATCCACCATGGGACACATCACACCCCTTGATGGTTATAAAAAGGGCCTACCCTAGAACAGTGCTGTCGAAAGCGAACAACAAATACTGTAACAAACAATTCACATTCATCTTCTCTTGGATGAAAGTCAAAGCCACTCTCTTTTCTGTACTCCAGTGTCTTCTGTATCTTAAACAGTCATCTGATACTAAGAACTGTATATGCAATTCTGCATCTGTTTCCTTTGAATGGAAATGTTTTTACACTACAAACATTTTGATAACAAAATCCCTGATCCTACAACAAGTTCAACACAGCTTTGTAATTCAGCAGGGTTTTGTATGGGGGCCCACTCTGCACCTCTCAGTACTTGTGGCTACCTTACTTCTCTCGTTGTGCGCACTTACACCAGAGACTACCGATGTATTTGAACCTTCCATGTTGTCAACAACACACCCAACTCTGCTTGAACAGAGGAAAACAGAAGCTGGGGAACCAGGGCGACATGCAAGGCATGCAGTGAGTCCAAATTTAACCTCTAAGTTTCCAGTGCAGTTTTACTCATGTGGGCCCACCCCCCCAAAAATATCTTCCAGTACAGTTGTCAGCCTACAGACTTTCCTGAAATTCCAGGTGAGATAGCTTGCTGCCAGGATTTGGATTGCAAAATCATCAGCAGAGAAATCCTACCTTAAGGCAAGCCTTTTAAGACTTACCATAGATTTATACCAAGGAAGAAAGCTAACTGCAAGAGTCGGTTGCCACCTATGCTTCAGCACGGCAGGCTTCAATTTTAGAGCAGTCGGGGTCTCTACTTATCAGGCAAGCCTGTCACAAATGAAGCCCCATGCCTTCCCCAGTGCCACTCAACCCCCTACCCCCTGTCTGATCTGCTGCTCTGCTCTTCACTCCCTGATCTCCAATCTGTGGCTGTCCTCACCCAGATCTGAGGAGCGCCTGCCACGGAGGCTGCCCATGCACGGCAGCTAGGTTGCCGCTTGCCCAGCCAGGACGCAGATAAAGCAGGGCGCCAGGCGGCTCAAGCAGCAGGGGCCAGTGCCACCTCGTGCCCACCTGCTCGGTGCCCAGCAGCACCATCGCACGGGCCCAACAAGGCCCTGCTACATGCCAGAGAGAGCAGCTCTCCCCAGGACACCTTCGGAAGCCCCCTCCATGTCTGCCACCGCCTCCCCCGCCCCTGCAGCCACAAGAGTCCCCCTCGCCCCGGGACCCTACCGCTGCGACCAGCCAGCAGGAGGAGGAGTAGGAGGGGCGGCCGCGGCGGCTGCAAGCTGGGACTGCCCCGCTCCCGGAAGCGGCGGGAGCCGAGCGGCGGGGCGGGGCGGGGGAGGAGCGCGTAGCGCCGGGCTGCAGGGGCCGCGCGCCGGGTTTTCGCGCGGTGGTTACACGTACACACGCGGGGATACGTGCACGGACCTAACGCGACAATGCCACACACACACGGGAACTCAACCTGCGGTAATGCCACCCCCCCCACACGCATTTAACGCGTGATAATCCCGTACCCATGTTCACACATGCACGGATTCAACCCGTGATAATTCTATACCCACATTCACACACGCGCGCGCGCACGCACACACGCGGACTTAACATGCGACAACGTCACACACGCACACGGGGACTTAACCTGCGGTTATGCCACACACACTTAACACGTGATAATCCCATACCCATTTTCACACACAGATTTAACATGCAGTAATTCCATACCCACCTTCACGCACACACACACACACAGAATTAACACATGACAGTGCCACACACACAGAAACTTAACCTGTAGTAATGCCACACACGTAACACATGACAATTCCATACTCACGCACACGGATTTACCATGCAATAATGCAACACCCATACACATGCAGACTTAACACACAATGAATCTGCCCCGGTGCTGAGGGCTCCTCTGAACTCTATTTACCATTTATTCTCCTCCCTGCTGAGGGCAGGAAAGAAGAGGACAAGAAATACCAGTTTCATTCAAGGTATGCCGTTCCTTGTATGCCCTTTCTCCCGCCCCCGAGCATCTCATTCTTTTTACACAGAGGCTCTGATGTAGTTTCACTCAGGCTTGCCAATATTTGAAAGGGATGAAAAGAAACTTTTGGGATAGAAAAAATAGGTGTACAGGACCAGATCAGTAATTTTAGTTTTGCAAATACCTGACTGCATGTAAATTAGGTATATCTTAATATAGGTTGCAAACCCACAATATTTTGAGGTGTTCACAGAAGGTCATCCATGTGTCCCTGAATTAGGTTTCCTGAGATAGGGCATCTGATGTTTATAAACAGCTCATTTTGTATGTTTTCATGAGTTACGGTGTTTGATATGGATGTATTCCTCCACTCACGTGAAGTCAAAGACAGGCAAAGGCTATTCATATCTAGAGGGATCAAACCTCTAAGTGTTTTGGAGAAGTCAATGAACAACTGCTCACCAGGGCACCCTTGGGGAGGGCCAGGAGTAATGGCCGCAAACTCCTGGAAAACCGCTTCAGGCTGCAGTCTAGGAAAAACTTCTTCACAGTCAGGGCCCCATTCGCCCCAGCCTTCCACCACCCTGGAAGGACCACGCAGGGACCATCCTTGTTACAGGGGCTGCCTCACAGCTGGTCTAATCTTTGGCCTGCCCACCTGCCTAGGGCAGTCCTCCCACTTGCCTCATCTGCCACACCTTTGATGTAACTAATTAGTAGTTGTTTATAAGACAAGAGGCTGCCCATTTACTGCCTGATGCCAAGGGTGTATGTAATACACAGTTCCAAACCTCCCCTTATACCGTGTCCTATGCCTCACAGATGGCTTCACTAAATGGCTCCAGCCCCACGATGGACCTCCTTCTATGCCTGCCTGGCATTTGGACCCCAACTGGATCCCTCCTTCTCAGGCAGTCTACTCCTTCCTCATTCTGGGCTGCCAAGCTCCCTGATCCCTTCTCCCTTCTCTGACCCCTCTGGGATCTCTGGCCACACAGACCCTGGCCTCATCTCTAGGCCAGTCAGAGCCCCAGACCCCTGGCTCTTGGCATCCCTCATGATGGGCGCTCTGGCCCTCCGACCATTCTGGTCCTGGCCCCAACACTGACCAGTCGAGGGTTTCTCTAGTCAGGTTAATGAGCTGTTCGCCCTCTCTCTCTCTCTCATACGGGTCTTCTCGGGCCCTCCATACCCAGCTCAGTCAGTCTCTAAGGCTAGTCTACGCACAGTCCTGCAAGCCCGCCCATGCAGACCCTACTCAATGCAGCTTTCTCACACGCCTTCACCAGGGTCACTAGGCCTTAAGCCCCTTGGGTCCAACAATGCTTGGACCCCTCACCTGTCCCCTCTATGGGTCATGGGGGGTGAGGCTATACAGCACCCCACACTCACCTTTCACTAGGGAGGCACTGCTGTGGCATTTCCTGGGGACCACTCCACCACAGGCAGCCCTACCACACCATCCAACCCCAGAAGGCTGTATTTTTAGGTCATTCCCCAGGACCAGGAACCTCCTCCATCTCCATAGTTCCTACCCTGAACCTCCAGGTGTTCTGGGAGCAGCAGCTTCAGCAAGTGATGTTCTCCTGGCTCCCTGAAGTAACTGCCTGCTCAGCTCTCAGGGCCTGGGTTTATACTGAGGATGCTCAGCTCCATCCTCCAATCAGGAGCCTTTTTCATGTTCCAAGTCAAATCAGTCAAATCAATTCCAAATCTGTGAGTCATTCAAGAACCAAATGTGGCTCTACTACTGGCAAACATCCTCCACCTCTGCCTGGAGCTTCAGATGCTTCCAAACCATTTGGCGGGCATCCTCTGTGCAGTCCCAAGCCCAAAAGCTTGGGGTTTGGATGCCCCTGAGTTTGACTTGCCCTCAGCCAGAGGGTCGCAGAAGCAAGTTAGGGAGGAGTCTCCCATTTCCATAAACTTGGTATGTAGCCAAGATCCTCCCACTAGAAGCTGGCCAGTGGGACACTAACTATAGAGACTCTCATAGTGGGTCCTGTCCGCAAGCAGACACGGGTGCAACCCTCCACTACACAGTGCCATTTTAATTGTATTACCTTGGTCAGGGTATTTCCCCCACCACCATCGTGGTCATGGGATCTCCCCTGCCAAGTAGTGTGATGGGGGTAGCATGTTATTTTAGGAGAGACCTGGAGAAGAATTTTACTAGCAGCATAATGCCTGGCCTGGAAAAGAGAGGCAAATGGGTTATATGAGAAGGCATTGGTTGCATTTACCAAGAGATAATTTTTCATGGAGGAGAGGTACAAAGTTATCCTAGTGGAATTTTAGGTGTGCACCCTTCTGCACAAGTACATTATTTCAGTTTTGCTTGGAGCAAACAGGTTTATAGTCCTTCTCTCTATCTGAATCAGCCTCTGTTGCCTTAGCCAAATCATTTTGATCAACATTTGTATTACCAGTATGTCCGCAATATAAAAATCAGCACATTTGGCAGCTGAGCAAATCAAAAATCAAGTCCAGCAGAGCCACAAACAATGGGCACAAACCAGACTGATTTCAGCAGTTAACCTGGGCTAAATTTAGCACTGTAACAGTATTCAAGTGCACTGACCTCAGAATGCACATGCTGATTCATGCCACACTTGAATTTGGTCTGTTTTGGGGGACTGGGCATGGAGGGAGTTAATATGCATATGTAGAAACAAGTTATTTTAGTGAATTACCTGGGTACAGGGAAACCTATACATGACTAATTTGAATTACTTTATTCAGGTTACATTTTCTATCTGTTGCATGCAGCGGATTCCTAGCAGCAGATCTGTAGGGTCTCGATATGCTCAGAAAAAATAACCTCTAGCAAATGAGTCAGCTAACATTAACTAACAGGTTCTTAAACATTTTGCTACCCTATGGAGTTATGAGTAATATATTAAAAAATCTTAACTGGTTGTGGTCAACCAAGGAGAGGGCTGTCAACTTGCAAGTGCAGGAAGGAAAGCATGCCAAGTATCAAGAACATTTTGAATCATAAAACACAACAAACAGACAAACCTGAATAGAGTATAATTTGCTAAATCACAAATTAGAATTTTCATGTCAATTTTTTTATTTCTTTGAATTCAAGACACACAGTATTCTTTCTGTGGAGTAAAATATGGGCTAAAAGCACATTAGGATATATGTTAGTATCGAACATCTTTGCTAAACTGTGTTCTTTAAGATTATACATTATTTTTCTGTTATATTACTAAAAACAGGATTTGGGAGAGAGTACAAATTAAAAGCCAGCTATTAATTACATTAACAATACTTTAAAAGAAGTAGGTATGAGCATTGCAGTTTTTATACCATATTTTCATAAGCATGACCGTTAAACGGGACACATCAATGACAATTTTGATATCAATTCTGCTAATTATAATTCTTAGCCTTTCTGGCTTACAAAGACTGTTAGAAGATTAGATCCAAGAACAAGCATGAGTCCAAGTAATACGACATTCCATATATAGCTTCATAACAATACTGGCAGGACACGAATGACAAAAAATAAAATGTTGATTGCACCATGGGAAAGGGTGATCTTTTTACTAGTCTGAGAGGTCAGACTGTTTTTTTTTAATTCTGTTAGTGTGATAAGTGGGTGTTGGTAGAGTGTTAGATCCTCTCCCAGTCTTTCTTTTGACATAAGTAAGACTATATGGAATTCTTAAGGATGTGAGGGATGATCTTCAAATGGAAGGCTTGACTTAGAGAAGCTGTGTCAAGGATGGGGTTTCACATGGTTTTGGTTTGGCTTTGCTTGAAATCATGAATATTTACCGAAGTGAACATTTGTAATAAGAAATTTGATATTTTTGTATTCTTTCACATTCACCACTTACCTGATGTGAAGAGCTTGAAAGAACTCATGTGGCTCATGTGGTAAGACTTAATGGCTGCATCTAGATATGTATTTAGGTGATGTGATAAACTCTGGTGCAGTTTGTAGCAGAGCCAGCTGCTCCTGAGTACAGTATCTACATGTGTACCCAGGACCATAGCAGCTTGATTTGGGGAGGAGCCCAGAGAGTCATCTCCAGGCTCTGGGTGGTGGCATTGGATGGCAGAAAGGCTGACTCAGGCACAAAAGTGCTAAAAAGTGCGGGGCTAGGCACCAGGCAGTCACCCTCACTCTAGCACCCTCATGCCCCAGCTGGCCCCTGTCACCATCTACACATTTGTTTCGACAGAGTTAAGTACTCCAACATAAGATAGGATCATGTCCAAGCTACAACGGAGCTAGTTCATTTACTGCACCCTCATAATGGTGGATGTGTAGATAGTGACACATCAGTGCAGAGCTAATTAGTCAAGTCTGCAGTAAAGAGTATGTGTAGATGCACCCAATGTGGACAAACCACAGTGGTGTTAAGTCAAAAGGGGAAGCATCTGTCAAATTTCAGTTGGTTTAAAAAAAATAAAAGGATAAAAGGGTCTTAAACACCTTTGGTGCTTAGGTGCAGCTCATTCACAAACAGTTACTGTTTGTTGTTTCAACAGGATGGCAACGTCCAAAAGTGGTTCTGTGTAAACAAGATGTAATTCATATTTCAAAGTGGCCAAAGAAACAAAAGAAGATGCATGGGGAATAGCATAAAACTTCATAAAAGCCTGAAGGGAAATATTTTTACATTCAGAGCTAGGGCTGGATGTTTATCTTTAATTGGCTATGCTGTGCCTAGCATTTGTAGACAGGTCATAATCTATTAACAATTACCCTTTCTTTAAAGGCACCGGGAGAGCTAATAATTAAGTGCTACATGGTAGTTAGAAGTAAAATGGTCCTTTAGCATGCTGGCAGCAATTATGATACTAAGATACTTGGTAGGCCAGGCTTAGACCTGATCACATCTTGTTTCCAAGCATGGGAGTAAGAACGTGGCCCAAGATCCTTTAACGTCTACCCCACCCTATAAACAAGTGGGTAGAGAGGGACACAGCCATGATTTGCTCTACAGATACTGGCCAGGAGAGTAGGCCTGATGGAAGGACAGAGTATACTGCACTCCTTCGGAAGCTGTGATAGATGAGCATCTCCTCAGAACAACAAAGAAGCTCAGCAGGAATTGTGCCTCTGCAGTTGTCTCCAAGACATAGATGTTCCTGAGGTTGCCCATGTTGGAACTAAAGAAGGCGATTGCACAGGGCTATGAGTAAGATTACAATCAACACAAATGGTTGGCGAGCCAGGTATTTTCCAGCTGCAGAGTGAACTTCTGATGCTTTTTGTTAGCAGAAAGTAATACCTTCTAGGGGGAGCAAAATCTTCCAAAGAAGAGGATGCTCTTGGTTTTGTTATGCCTGATGAAGAAAAGGAAAGGGTGATCTGCCTTAAATTTTATAGCCTTTAGATGTGCTCTCTCTGCTATAACAATTCCAGTGGCAGCTGCTGCCTCAGTACCTTCTTCATTGACCTCAACAAAAGACTTGTGAAAAATTTTTGACAAAAACAGATCCTTTTTGTCAGACAGCCCCGTGAAATCTGCCGTGCCTGGGCTAAAGGCGTCTGGCATCCCCATGCTAATCAGAGTTGATCTGAGGTCATATCCCTCTTCCAGCTTGATCCTGGGCAGATACATTTCCACTTCAACTTTTGCCATTCTGTCTGGGCTGGTCCATTCAGCTAACTTCTCATAGGTCAATTCTCTTTCTAGCTACAGTGAATCAAGAAAAAGTTTATTAAAAAACTTAAGGTGCAAGTTGCTGAGTGACTTTTGCTCTCATTTACTTCAATAGGAGGTGAGGTTACTTGGCTTCCTGAAGAACTGCATCCACAGAGCCATTCCTTATCGTTGATATTTTTCACAAATAAAGAAATATCTGAGTTCATGTAATATTAATAATAATCATAACAATTAACAATAATCTATATGCATGGCAGGGACCCATATCTCTTGTCCTAACATATGTAAGATGTGTACCTATCAAAGTGACATCCTTTTGCTGCAAACTTTGTCCTGTCCTTCACCCCCAATTTTTTGTTCATCTCTTTCTTTGTATCACAACTGAAATTATATTGTAAGCTCTTTTGGATGTAAGGCTATTGTTTCCATCTAATCTGGAAAATACCTTTCAGTCATAGCCACTGTATCACTAACAATACATGATACCAATCATACCACTTCTGTTGTACCATTGCTAATACTGTCATCAGAATAGGTCAGCCTTATTTAACCGTTTTCAGCCTGTGCTCTAGAAGGCTCCTACATGCTATAAAAGCACCAACAACTGCATGTACTGATATAGAAAATATTGCCAAACTATAAGCATTTCCCTGCAAGGCAGAAATATTAAGTTCCATTTTAATTTATCAGAACTATGGTATAATGGTCTTACCAGTTCCAGACCAGTAGTATTATCATTTATGTCATCTGGTAGGAGGATGAACATGCTGAGTTCGTTTTTGATATATGGGACCTCGATGATTTTGAGTTTCATTGTGTCCATGCAAAGTATTTTAAACATACTTTTCAAAAACATCATCTGTACTGGTTTAGTCTTGGTCTGTCAGAGATATATAAAAAAGGAAATAATTACTAAACATTTGCATTATCACTAAGGCTGACTTGTAAGGTTCACCTCATTGTACCATGACATTTGTTCTCATAATGAGAGGGAACTTTTCAGGCATGTGTAAATGCTACAGCACTCTGACACTGAGATTGTAGGGAACTCCTAGGCACGAGTCAGAGGTCACTGAGGGGAGGGTTTCCTTTCATTCCCTTCCCCACCCTGGCAGAAAGGGAGATCTCTTTTCAGTGTTGAAAAGTTGCTCCATTACAAAGCAGTGCTTTTCAAGGGGTGTTAAGAAATTTACAGGGGTTTCACAATATTTTCTTCTATTTCACTTTTTGTTTATAACCCCTGAGTTCCAGGGGAACATAAATGAAGGAACACAAATTCTTAAAGGGAAAGTCAAGACAAAGCTGTCAAGTCAATGGAAATGATACAATGCCATTGACTTTGACCCTTACATAGTCTTTTACATACTCTCTGGAAATGGAGCCCAGATTTGTTCACATCTGTCATCCAGTTAAGTGTCACAGTGTGTTCATTAAAATTGCCTAGTTTTCTGGTACCCAGCAGCCACTCCTTGAAGGCAAAACACGTTTCAAACACTGACCTAACCTATACAGCTGATGGAATTGGTAATAAAGTTGTCACCCCAAATTACTTAAACGCTACCAGTACTTTTAAATGCAGATAATGCATCTACACAAGATACTATGGTGCCGCAGTGTCCATTGGCAAAACCATGATGCTGCTGCTATTTCGCCATAGCAATGTCCTCCCACATAGCATGTTGCTGCAGTGACATAGCAGCCAAAAATAACAGTGTGCGGCTGGCACTGTGTAGTATAGGCTGTTACTTTTAGTACTTCCAAAAGGAAGTAATAAATGACAGCACAGTAACAAAGGCACCATATGGCCCCATGTAGACATGCCCATACAGTTATAAATACATATAGAGTCCAGGTGAATGACTACTGTGCTCTTTGGATGTTTTCTACAGTTAGTTAACAAGGAATTTTGGGAAACATACCTTGCTAACCCTGAAGGGTCTTTCAGATGTGTTTTCCTTTAGAAACTGCTTTTCCCATTTTCCCTTGAAATAAATGGCATTTACCAGGACCAATGCAGTCCGCGAGTCAACAGATCCTGTAGGCAGCAGATCCTGGATTCTCCCTTTCAAATATCAGAAAAATTGAGGTTTTTATTCCAATATGATACGGTAAGTGACTTGTTATAAATTTGTTTCTTCTTTGCCCAAGTAATTATCCAGTGTCTGAGTCTCAAAACCCTACTGTGTCTTTACATGTGCTGTGGGGTGGGGGGTGATGACTCTGAAACTCATGCTAAGCTTGGGCCTACTCACAAAAATTAAAATACAGAATAATAATGCTAACTGCATATTGCAACAGGATGCGAGTTCATGGCTAGGCCATCTAAGAAGGAATAATGAAGTATCTCTTCCAGCTCATCTCGCTATATTCAGAATGATTTCAAGCAGACTCTTAGTTGTCTGGTGTGTAACCATATGAAATGTCTATCCTTGATTAATTAGTATGGTAAATATTTCTTTTGCAACTAACTCGTGTTTATGTGCAGGAAGAGACATTCTCCATATGTAATAGATGTCTCCTCATGATTTAGTAAGTTTTCCCTGGCTATTAATCAGTTTCTTGATATGTTTCAAACTGGATAAGCTCTTGTTACCGAAGAAGATAACTCATTCAAATTAAAAATTTCTGATAACCAGTAATGAGCAGGTTTTTCCTGTCAATTACTGCTTGGGATTCTTTCTTGATTTACACAACTAAAAGAATGCTTTGAAGATGCTAAACTAAAGGTATAAAAAGGCAGTAAAACAGCAAACAGCGTGTGCACGCTTCAAGAGTGAGAAATCTCTTTGACACCAGTTGCTGATGCACCCAACTAACTTGAGAAGTTGAAGAGAAACAGACCACCTCTTCGTCACCTGTTTGGTGAGAAATCATCACCTTATAGCTAATTACTGGACTTTGATTTGGTTTGGGCTCACTTGACTTGATTTTAAATGCTTGTAGTAAAGAAAGCCTTTCTGTTATTCATTGAACAAGGTGTGTCAATCCTTGAGCTAGTCTAGAATCCTAGGTTTTTATTGCCAACAGGTGGCAAGGGCACTTTAATTAGAGCTGCAGTGTCTCATGTATTGTGTCCTGCGTTTCAAAATGGCAGTGGGGGGGTGCATTAACTAAAGCTTGTTTAATCAGCTTTAGTTAAAGTGCCCTCACCGCCACTCTGAAGCATGGGGACACTGAATACATGAATACCAAGGCTGCTGGAGCATGCTAATGAGCTTAAATTCCCTGAACGCGACCAAAAACAGAAGTTAACTCTTCTCTCTCATGGGATCTAAGGTAGCATAAATATTTGTATAGTTCTGTTAGCTTTGATTGAAACCTCTTCTTAATTAATCCCTACATGATAGGGCAGATAACTGATATATTCTATGTTATGCAACAAGAGAGAGAGTGGCATTACTTTTATTTCTCAGGAAGTTAATTTACATTTCAGTGATCTTAAGAAATACTGAGCAATAGTTCAGTGGAAGTTTAATGTGCAAGTCCTGATTTAAATTCCCTCCTCTGCTTCTGGGAAGCCTAGCCCATGTTTCCCACCTCTGATGGGAGGGCCCCAACCTCTAGAAAATGTGTGATTCTAGGGTAGGAAGATGGGTCCTGTCACAGGGCGGGGACCCAGGAGCGGCCGTGATCTCTCCTGGTGCCCCCTACCGTGCCAAGTGGGTGTCCATGCACTCTCGTTATCTCTCCTGCCACGACTTTGATGGTGAAAGTATTGTAAGAGAGACTGCCTTTTACCCGCTTGAGCACAGTACCCCTTGGCATACTCCCGCTGGTACCCCGTCTACCGCTGATTCTGTGTACCCCTGCCACAGGGCTACTTGTGGCTCCTACCACCCCTAATACCACGCCCCAAGCCTCTCAGGTGTCCTGGACATTGTTAGGTCTAACTGTCCTTGTTACGCTCGCCCTTCCGAGCCCTCGCCCCCTCCTGGGGGCTTCTCAACTCAATGTACTCGCCCCCTCCTGGGAGCTTGCTCACGCTCCTGCCCCCATCAGGGCCTTTACCTTTATACGAATCGCCCTTCCTGGGCTTGCCTTTGCCTTTATGCGATTCCCTGCCCGCACTGGGGCCTTGCTCACAATTCCAGACCCCTTCCTCAGGTCCTATGCCCACTGGGCTTCTCCCAATTGGGGGTCAGGCAGCCTCAGCCTTACCTGGCCCCCAGACCCCTTTCCTGGGTCCTACGCCCCACTGGGGCTTCTTGCCTACCCCCACACTGGGCTCCTCCCGATAATCGCCCACACTGGGCCGGGGTCTGGACACCCCAAAACACAGCACCGCTCTCCGGCACCAAATTGCTGTGCCTTCTCTGGCACCAGATTGCTGTGCCCTCCCTGGCACCAGAAACCCCCATGCTACTGGGGAGTTCCTATGAGGCCTCCTCCAACCCGTACAGCCAATCGGCCCCAACTCAAACTTGGCTTAAAACGTAAACCCAAAGCCCTCTGGCTCATCATTATTTCCATCCCTGCCAGGGCTCCTCTGCTGGGTATTCTCACCCATGAACTGCTCCAGTCATCAGGCCTCCCACCTCTGCCTTCTCCCAGCAGAGCTCTCTCTTTCACAGCTGCCAGAGGGGAACTGCCTTCTTCCCCTGCCCAGGCTGTTTATATGGGCCAGGTCCTGCCCCCTTCCGGTCAGCTGACCTCTGGGGTTGCCCCGGCAACCCACACCTGTCCTTCTTTAGGAGCAGGGCACTTCACTGCCCTGTGACAGGTCCATCCTTCAATTAAATTTATCATTTAATCAATCGAGTCTGCTCCAACACACAGTAATTACAGCATATCAGAACACGAGTCACAAACATCTACAGGCATCTGTTCTCACCAAGTGATTTTTAAGGCCTAATTCATTTTCCCTTTAAAAAAACTCTCAAATTAATCTTTTTTCTTTCCTTCTTTTAAAAAAAATGTTGTTACTCAAGGACATGCTGGAGAGGAGTTACAGTGTGAAAGGTTCATAAAAAGAGCCTCAAAACATAACACTTGATGCCTGATACTTCACTGCCTTTCCCTTGTAAAAGCTAGTCTTATTTGTTGAACGTAGGCATAAATGTCAAGAGTGGCATGATTTTCTTCCCGCTTCTACAGCCTTTTGATCTGGAGTAACTGATAACACAAGTGAACAGGTCTGCAAGGAATTAGGACAGTGAAATGGAGAGTTCTTGGGGTAAAATCCTGTGCTTGTAGTTCTGGGGTTGACTGGGGCCTGTGAAGAAAGGAACCTTGCAGGGTTGGAAGTCAAGGTTAGAGGGCTATGCTGCTGTCTTCTAGCAGTTCTCCCCATGGCTCATTCCTACCTATGGGAGTCTTTCCACTGTATTCAGTAAGTTATTTGATAAAGTACTTGAAGCTGTTCAATTGCCTATCTGTCTGCCTGCTACCTCTCTCTCTGCTATTTCCATATTAGCTACTTGGGTATTTGTATATATTAGAAATGAAGCTATCCATTGCAGGGCATAGCAGATTGTGGTGGCAGAAAGAAGAGGTTTTGGATTTGCCCCTTAGCTTACCCTCGGTTTGGTTCATGACCCAGGAATTGATCTCTTCTCTGGCTTGTTCAGCAGCTGTCCTAAAGTTAACTGCTTGTGGCTCTGCACAGTAAAATTTCTTAGCAAGCCGTAAGTACCTCTGAAAATCAGAACAGGAAAAATGTTGTTTTTCCATTTAAAATAGGTACTACAATAAATTCAAGTTAGTGTTGCTGAAGAAATTGGATTGTTGTATAACAATATTACATTATTAAAGGAAGCACAATTCAATTTATGTTAAAAGCAGTGTTTTAAAAAAATATTCACCTTAACAGTAAGGTCATCTACACAATGGGAAATTCTGTCATTTCAAAATTTCTTTTAATCACTAATTAGAGCCAAGAAGTCAAAATTTTGATGTGTACTATGGAATGAAAAATCCAGCTATTTTGAATGAATTTTGAAAATGAACTTATTGATAATGTGGAACTTTATGCTGCTTGCTGCTTTACAATGTAGGCTTCAGTACAATATAATAGTCAGAATTATAAAGAAGAAAGAAAACATTTTAACACTATTGAAATAAAAGGCTTCCACTGGAAAAATTTTGTCCATATAAAGTGTTAATACCAAAAGCATTTTTCAGAACTTTCCCTTCAGCTTAGTAATGCTCCATAGCTTACCTGAACCAGGGGATAAGTCTTTTCTTCATACAATCTGTTGGCAGTTTTAAGCTCATAGTTTTTGTTAGGTTTGTTGACTGCAGATAAGAGTGTCTTAAAACCCACATGGATTTCTTGAGTTTCATTCTGTTCAGGTTCCTTTAAAGAAGACACCTGGAAATCATGTTTGCATCTGAAAATGTTGTACCTCCTCTAATTCCTTGTAACATCTAAGGGCACGTGAACATATGACCGGGGGGAAGGGGGTTTCCATGTTGTCTCAATCTGTATCCCTTAAATTGACATGCTGGATGTCAATTTATGCCGTCAGTGTGTATATGTGACAGGTCAAAAATCTCCAAAACTGCTCCATGCACTATTCAAGGTTAAATAAGGTAGGGGGCACCACATAACAATTCAACACCACTGATCTCTTATTGCTAAATTACCGTAGGGGTCACCTATAGCTCACACAATGCTGATCTGTGCAAATCAGCAACAGTTGTTTAGTTTGATTGACAAATTTAAGGTGTAATTGACATTGTCAATCATATGTCATATCATATGTCAATTATATTGTCATTTCAGTACTTTCATTAATGTCATAATTTAATACACATATTTTAAAACATTTTTTCTTTCCGTTTTGTAATTAAGTATTTATTATATTTTAATGTTTTTAATTATTATTTTATAACTGAGAAAGAGATCATAGAGTGAGGGTGAGAGGAAGGAGCTGCAGGGCAGCCCCAGAACAGGTTCTGGACAACCCAACCAGAACGGCCCTGGAAGCAGCAAGCGCACCCACTGCCAGGTCCTCCAGCAATTGCCTAGCACCCAGCACCAGCCGCTGCTGCTTATCTTGGGCAGGGCCACTTCTTTCTCTGTCTCCCCTTTCCCTCCCAACTGCCCCATACATCCAGCATAGCCCTGCAGCTTACACCAGCTCCTGGCCCATGCACCGGAAGCAGTGCTGAGTGGGAAGCAGAATCAGCTGCAGACAGAGGCAGCAGCTTCCCCCTGGAGATTGGGGCATCCTCTCAGGTCTGCAGGTGATGCTGCTGCATCAGCACATCAGCTATGATCCCAGGCAGTTGCCCAGTCCCCACCAGGAATCTGCAGACAGTGTCCACACCTGATGTCAGGATGCAACTGGCGCTGCTTTTGGCACATGGGGTGGGAGCTAGCGTAAGCTGTGGATGGGGCCAGAACGGGGCTGCCTGCCCAGCACGATGCAGCAGCCGGCACTGCTGGCTCCCTACAGGCTGGATCCTATGGCTTTGTGGCTGCTGACCCACAGGCTAGATACAATCAGTTGCCAGGCCGGATTTTGCCCACCTCTGTTCTAATGCATGCCATTTTCCTTTTCCTGGGTCTCCCACAAGAGGGATTCGATGACCGAGGGGAAACAACAGTTTTTTCCTCTTTGTTAAAATGAAGAACCTGTAAGCAAAGTTTGCAAAGATAATAAATACATACACACACACATACACAGTATTTATTTTAGAGTAAAATGAATATTAAGTACTTTCTAGTGACATGAGTTAAAATCTTACTTATTATAATCAATTCTCAATGCCCATTATTTCTTAATTTGCTAATAAGAGCTACTTAGCAATTTTATCTTAAATCATTCAGTTTAGATGGGAACCACGTAATAACCTGGCAGTTCCCAGGAGGCCTTCGGCTGGCCTACAATCTGGCTCATCTATAACCAGAATTTGGCTCAGAGTGTCAAGAAATATGCATAGTATATGACACCTACAAGATATTTTCTCCTAGTGGCACAAGGTGGGAACCTCTATGAAATAAATTACATTTGCAGTCAATTTATTCCCTAAAGTCTACATGCATTTTATTCACCATTCTGTTTAACACTGTACAATCAGCTTGCTGTAGCATATTTAGGAACCGCTATTATGTATGTACTGTATGTAGTCAAATTTCAGAACCAACCTCAGCCATCTCGGTTGCAGTGTTACCTCTTGCACCCAGGTAGACCATCGCCAGACCAATGGAGATGCTCCAAGGGGAAAAGAAAATGTTTTCTCCTTTACAAGACTCATTCAGCTTCGTGAAAATGTCAAGGGCAAAACTGCCATTGGATATTGCAAGTAAATTCATTGTTATAACCTAGGACAAACTGATGACAGACAGGATGTCACTACTCCTTAATTCTAAAGACCAGCTGAGTCATTGCCGTGGAGTACCATGCTTCCTCTTAGAGGTAGTGTATTAATATTCATATAATATGCAAAATATTGTGCAGGCATGAAATAAAACAAATACAAACTTTTGTGAAGACACACACCAACAGATTTTTTTCCCCTCTAAGTATTATCCTAGCTGATTTTGCTTTTTTCTTCTTTTTTATTTTTTTGCCCAAGGATGTTCCAGTAGACTAACTGGGAACCATTTCCTTTTGATTCCTGGAATAATTCTCTTCGACTCCTGATTCTGAGATGGCAGAATAGGAGGAGGACTATTCATGAATGGGCTAGGTTTTTTCCCTCTTTAGTCCTCATAACTTCCTTGCTACCTCAATACCTGCTAAAGGAACCATCAGTTTGATGAATGATATGTTCTCATTCTCCATACAGACATGGTGAGTTACCTAACAACAACAGTTGGGTTTATTAGTTATTTAAACCAAGTAACACCTCCTGTCTTGTGAACTTCTAGCTTCTAGGCATCATGATTTAGTTCTATTTTTCTTCCTGGTTTAGGTTTGTAGGAAAATAAATTCTCTAGCTTGTTATTTCTCCCCCTGTGCCCTCTTTACCTCCTAAAATAATATCCACATGACTTTAAAAAATAATTTCGTCATACATGAATTCACCACATTTTTACTTTTTCCCCATCAACATATATACCATCTCTTGAATCTTATAGTTTTATGAAAGAAATCCTGGGTTGAATTCTGAGGCTCTTCCTTTGCCCAAGCAAAACTCACTGCAGTGAGTGTGAGTGTTGCTTAATAGAGTTACATCCCCAAAGGATTCATGGTCCTAAATTTTTCTTAACTTGCACTATGGACATTAAAATTAAAAAATACAATATTTAAGTTCCTGGCTAGTTGCCATGTATTATTGGAAGTACTTAAAATCTCCAAGTGCCTCAGTTTTTGTCATAAAAATTCTCCAGACCCATAAAGTTATGCTTCTGTCTTCAGTTCTTATGGTGCTGAGCAACTAGGAGCCAAACTGACACCTGGGCTCTGGCAGGTGCTTCAAATTAGTTGCTCCTCCACTTATATTGTCCAGGGAGCCTGACCCTATGCACATTCTTGGAGCACAGGTGACAGATTGGTCTGTGCCCGAAGTAGGGAGGTGAAGGTGGTGCAGGTGCAGGAGGTGCTACCATCATTCACTAATTCCCATACTTAGTAGCTGAAGCTTTCCCTCAAGATGTTGGAGAATTGGGGTCCTCTGCTTGAGATTATTCAGACTTACATCTACCACCCACCAGAAGAGTACTGAAATCACTAAACTACTGTAGGTGGGATTTCTTCCTTCCTTCCCTTTGGATGTGGAAGCTATTCCTTTTTCATAGATTCAATGAGAGGAAGCAAGCTTGAGAATAGTTTTCCCTAGAAGAGGAGAGACCAGGGAGCAATTTAAGAGTTGTATACAATAATTGTTTAACATAAAATACTTAAATTTACTGGACCCCATGTCATCCCCCCTTCCCCAGTGAATATTCTGTTCATTTGGTTGTAGTCATCCACTCATACTCTGTATGACACAATTTATTGCACTGAAATTGAACATGTTTCAACAGGAAGGATGGACCCATCTTCCTACCCCAGAATAACACATTTCCTAGGAGTTGGGGCTCTCCTTTGGCAGGTGGACAACATGGGCTAGGCTTCTCAAAGGTAGAAGAGGGAATTTAAGCCAGGACTTGCACATTAAACTTCCACTGAACTATTGCTCACTATTTTCTAAGAACTCTGAAATCTAAATAAACTTCCTGAGAAATAAAACTCTCTCTTTCTCTCTCTCTTGCATTGCATGGCATAAAATGTATCAGTTGTCTGCCCTATCATGTAGGGATTAATTAAGAAGAGGTTTCAATTAAAGCTAAATAGAACCATACAGATGTTTACGCTACCTTAGATCCTGTGAGCGAGAAGAGTTAACTTGTGTCTTCAGTCACGTTCTGGGTCTGCTTGTTAGGCAACGAATAAGTTTAGAAATATAAAACAGTTTGCACCTCCCTCTCCTTCTACCCCTACATCCTCCACCCTTATTTCCCTGGATGTTTTCCCCACTAGCAATATTCCTCCTCCCCACCAATTTTCAGAGCTTCTGTTGCAAGTCTGAATAGCTTGTTGGCCTACTAAACAACATCTAAACAGCAGTCTGTGAGATTTAATGGATGAGTGCAAACAATGAAGCTTTTCTAAGTCAAGGTTGTTTGTGCTTTCAACACATACAGAAGGAGGAGGGCAAATGTTCCTATCAGTGGCAATATATAGGGGGTACACAGGTGTGCATGTGCACCCCCTGAAAGTACCAGTGCACCCCCTGACCAGCTGTGCTCACTGCTTAGGTGATGGGCAGGGAGGGCAGGCAGAAGTGCCGGTGCTCCCCCTGCAAGTGCTGGCCAATTGCTATGATCACTGCAGCCACTGCCAGTACTGGCTGCGGTACTGGACGCAACCCCCCCCACCCCCCCTCCGCAGGCTCTCTTGCCCTCCCCCCCGGTCCGCAGGCTTGCCTGTGGGGGGACCCCACCTCGTTGGTGGGACTGGTCACGGGGGGGGGGGCACGTGGCCCCCCTGACTAAGGAGGCACCAGTCGCTCATGGTCCCTGTTCCTCCTTTTCTTTAAATATTTGAACTGAAAAGCATCAGCTGTTACACAAGAAGATCCAGGTTCGTTGCACAGGCTACCGAAGTATTAAAGCAAACTTTAAAGCTCCAGATTGTTCACACTGACACATGAAGGAAAATATATTGTAGCCAAGAGTTCCCTCTCTCAGAGAGGGCAGAAAGGAATTTTAAAGTGTACACCTCTCCTAAATGCACTGCCCTTTCCTTGTCTTATTCTACAAGGCAGTTTTTTTAAGAGGAATATCTTTGAATCCTCATAGCTATTAAGTCAAATGAAATACTTACTTCAGGATAGCTCACCTTTCCCAATCAGGAACCCCTTCCTGAATAAAGCCTGGAAGAAGCATAGTCACAGAGGCAAACATGATAAATAATCTATTGGATGGGAGTTCTAAAGCATATGCTGACAGGTGGATATATTTTGAAGATACCTGCACTATTTCATTTATCCTCTGTATTCAAGAAGTTAGAAATCTCCCCAAACCACAAAACCATTTAGAAAACTCGGTTTAAGTATTTTAGTCCATTGAAGTTGTTGGTTGCAATAGAACAAACAATGCAACAGGAAAAAGTATGGAGATGGGGATTATGCACAGCCAGACTACAAGACAGTTATGAGAAAATATTTAGATCTGGATTCTCTGTAACTTTGTTTTATACCAGTATAGCTGCTTGTAACCATCGTTGGAACAGAGAAAACAACGGAGAATCAAACTCTACTAGACTGTTGACATTTCAACATTATAAAGGAGAATGCTGCAAGAAAAGACATGTTTTATTTACATTCTGTGTTACACAACTTGTACAGCAGTTAGCTACCAACAGGTCACATAATGCAAAGACAATACCTGCAAGCAACCCTAATACAGGGGAAACATCTCCAGTATTAAAATAGAGACCATGAAGCAGTTTTTAAATTTAATTTTTTTATTGCAGTCATGCATGTATGTTATGAAAGCAAGAATCTTTTTGAATGATTGAATGATACTTCCAGGGAAGTGTTCCTATTTGTCCCAGCTGAAGACCTGTCCCTACATATGAACTCTTTTAGTCCATTACAGATTTTTTATTTTTTTCCTCAGAAGCAGTTCTTTACATCAGACTTTTTTTTGTAACTGCCCTAGGAAAAGAGTGCAGTTGACAGTTTATATAGGAAAGAACTCTACCTTTCTATTGCATATTTGAGAGTTATACCTAAAACACCACCCCAAGCAGACTTCGTGGTCACTTGCACTGTTGGCTCTCCCCCAACCCCAACAGAAATTAGCCAAAGATACAGGAAAATGAAGAAAAATTACCCAAAGTATTTAGACATTCAAGATGATTTCTTTATGGTACATTTCTCTTGCTGATGCAAGATCCCATTTAGTAACAGACAGCTGGGATTCTGGGGTTAGCAGAACATGTCAAAAAAGAAGAAGAAAGAATGACCAGCTATAGAAATGAGAAACTGCTTTGTCATGATGGTTCCAGTAGCAGGTACTACTCCTTCACAGCACTCCACAAGGCACTTTAAGAAAGCCTCGCTACAAAGTCAGATAGATTTTCTTTGGACTTTTAATTTTACTCTTTCTGCTGGTTTTTTTTGTTGGTTTTTTTTGCTTTATGACATCCCTTATTTTGGACATGGGGAATGCTCTAGCACAGTGGAGGACAAACTTGGCACACATTAGCCCTGCACCCTACCATTTCAATTCACTTACTCTGCTTGATCTACTTTCTGCTTCCTTTTATATGTTCTCTCCCCAGTCTGTTACTTTGCTTTGTGCCCTTTGACCTATCTGCTACTGTGGCTCCTACCCCTCCCCACCCCCACATAGGTTGCCACTTGTGGCACTTGTGCTGCAGATTGGCCACCCTTGCTCTAGCACGATAAATTTCCTGTCTGCTTATTGCTGGTTTCTGTGCCAGTTGGTTACTTGTGTCATAGCTATAATAGGGGAATATCTTACCAGAATAAGGTTTCATCTTCAACCAGAAGACAGTAATCTCCCCTTTTATCTTCAGATGAATAACATTGCTACAAACGTGTTCACCCACTCAATTGTCTACTGGGCAGTTCTTGACAGGGAAACTGGAGAAGTCAGCAGAGGGGGGAAAGATAAATTAGATATTTTCTGGTTGGAATAAGGTTACGAAGAGGTGGCACTAAAATGGACAGAGAAAGGAGAAAGTGTCCCACAAAAGTATAGTCCTTAATTAGTGATAGACCAACTCCAAAGCTTCAGAGTATTGCTTCTCATCCAGATTATCTCAACCCTTCTAGATGACCAGCATACACCAAATCCAGCTTTTATTTACTAACAGCTTCTCCCCACCCTTGGCAGAGCTGCCTCCTTCCTGTTTACCTACATACCACTTTTCTTGGCACAGGGTTGTCTGTTCCCCACTTTTCTGGGGAGGTCCTGGCACATAAACTTCTTTCACCCAGCCTTGCCTTGAAAAGAGCTAGAAATGTACACAGAATGGGCTCTTGTCACGTCATAATTTTTGTCCTTTCTTGCATTCCAGTGGCATTACTGTTTGCACATATGGGTTTTCCTGACACTTTAAAAGTCTTTCTGGTGCACTAAAGTAAAATTCATCAGGACGTAGTTTACTTTGGGTTGCCAGGAATTAAAGCCTCGCGTCTATGGATTCATTACTTGCAAACACAAATCACCCCTCCCTCGAACTCGTACGGAAAATCCTCAAACAGTTGCAACCCATACTAGAAAGAGATCCTATTCTTAAAGAGATCTTCCAAAGCCACCCATCCTAGCCTTCAAACAAGCACTGAACCTCACTTACCTCGTCACCAGAAGCAAACTTCCTCAGGCCCAGAACACACTGAATGGATCCAGACCGTGCCATGACAAGAAATGCAAAACCTGCCAACACATATCCTTCACCCCCACAATTACTACACTCCACAACAGAGCCATCAGCATCCCTGCATCTTACTGCTGCACCTCCAGAAATGTAATATATCTCATCCAGTGCACCAAATGCCCTGATGGAAAATACTTAGGAGAGACCAAACAACAACTGCACACCAGAATGACTGCACACTGAAAATCTATCAAAGACAGGAATACCCAATGACCTGTGGGTGCACATTTCTCACAAGAAAACCACTCGCTCTCCAATCTTTCAGTCCTGATCCTCAAAGGAAACTTACAAAACACTTCTCAGAGATGAGCCTATGAACTTCACTTCATCAACCTGGTTACTAAAAATCATGGACTAAATATAGACATTGGATTTATGACACATTATAACCTGCCTGACAGCTGACTTCCCAGGTACTTCTCCACTATTCATCCATCTTCTGTCCCCTGCACCCAGCCTGTCTCTCACCCATTGACTCCTCAATCTACATTTTCACTGACTGACTATCTTATATGCATACCAGCCTGGCCTCTGGCTTTTTTACTTTTCATTCCATCCAGAAAGAGCACACACTAACTTCTGAAGCTTTCTTAGCCTGAAAAAGGGGTTCTGAACCTGAAAGCTTGCTTAAAAATTGTTCTCCAACTATTTTAAGTTCGTCTAATAAAAAATACCAGATTCACCGTAAGAACCTTGTTTGCAAACACAAATGCACTCAAAGCCATGTAATGAGCCCCTTTATCCACTAGATGGCGCTGCAACATTTTTGTAGTTCACCCCTTTGTCCAGCGGCTGTCACTTTGAATTGCACTGATAAATGGATGAGGTTAGCTGACCTGTTTTGATAACTGGGTGTAATATGTTTCTCTGGACGCCAGGTGTTTTGCATGCCAGATGCTGTGGCCCACCCAACCCAAAGTGTTTATTTTATCTATGTTCATCTGTGTACCTGTGGACACCTGCAACCCCTGCCACTCACTCCCCCGGCCATGCCCCCGGCCAGGATGACAATGGCACCATTACCCTGTACCTGCTGCCTCTGCCGCTGAAAGAATGCTGCTCTTTTCCCTTGGCTGTGGCTGCTGCACCACTTGCAGTGAGACTTATGGCAGCAGGCAAGATGCCCTTAGAGAAACTGGTGCCCAACTGCAAGTAGCCCGTAGCCAGTCATGACTGCACTGTCTCCCCACACAGTCAGACCCATGCCTGCACCCCCCGCCACTCACTCCCCCAGCCATGCCCTGCGCAGGGTGACAATGGACTGTCACCCCGTATTCTCCCCCTGCCCCTGAAAGAATGCCAGGGTTCCTCACTGTAGGACTCAGGACCCTGAGCCATCCACCTGTTCCTAACTTGTGACCAGGGCACCCCTGGCCCTGGTAGTGGCCAGGGGTCACACACTCAGCATCACGCATTTGGCATGCCTATCTTTCTACTTCCTACAATCACAGCGTGCAGGTACTAATGGCGCTGAGAATCCTATCTGTCTGGGCATCATTCTCAGGCTTCCTATGTCTGCTGTATATAGAAATTATGTTTAATTAAGAAAATATATAGAAGAAAAACTGTTTCTATGTTCACTGTTCTGTCAAAGGATTGCCAGTTGCTGATGCTTTCAGGGCTGGGCCTTTCCTTGTCGATGCAGGATATTACCCAACCATTTCATATTTCAAAGAGTACAATTATTACTCAGTTAGGTTGAGCTCCCTCTCTTTGTTCTCCCACTGCAGCAACAGGAGTAGCTGAAAGGGGCGGTGTTAATACTTTATCCCTAGTCTTCTTCCTTCCCCACTGCAACCCCACATGCTGTATCCGAGGCTAGACACTGCCACCAGCCTCCGCTACATCGTGAACCAGTTCGGCGTGGCTCCCTGCACGGCTGGGCTGGCGACTTACAAAATATGCCCGTTGCTGCAGGATGTTATGGTACACAGCTTCATGTGCCTCAATAACCCCCACAAAGTCAATGATGGCTTCAATGCCATAGGGTTCCCTAATGGCATGGGAGCTTTAGACAGTACACACATCCCTGTGCAATCCCCCTCACTGGTGAGCTGGTCATTCACGAACAGGAAGGGATTTGCCTCGGTAATCCTGCAGGCTGTGGTGGATCATCAGGGCCAGTTCACTAACATTTATACAGGATGGACAGGCAGTGTGCATGACACAAGTGCATTTAGAAATGCTCTGCTGCCTGGACTGATGGAGAAAGGACACTATGCAACCGGAGTCCCTGGCAGAGTGATCCATGGTGTTCCTGTCTCCTCACTTATAACAGCCTATGGTGCTTACCCCCTCAAGCCATGGCACATGAAGTCTTATGAAGGGCACATTAGTGATCTGCAGAAATGGCTTTCGACTGCTATCTCAGCAAATGCAGGATGGCTGTTGAATGCACGTTTGACTGCCTCAAAGCGTGAGGCATGAGGTGAACTGCAGGCTTGAGTTGGAGCCAGAAAACATAATGGCCTTTATAGTGGCAGCCTACCTGCTCCACAGTATTTGTGAAAACAGGGGGGAGGGTTTCAGTGAGTCGCGGGCTGATGAAGCACAGGAGGAAGTGGGAAATCAGAGATGTGGGCAGGCAGAGCTGTGCACAACTACCAGTGGTGCTGGAAACAGAGCTTGTCTGGACCTGTGTACAAAATTCAGATGCCTAATTCATAGTATAATTGCCTTGCTGTGGCTTTCCAGGTATTCCGTATTGAACCTTTGAGGAAACCTTTTGCACCAGAAAATCAGCACAGCATTGGTAGGGTGAATCTGGCCAAAAGATCTTGTGCATCTTTTCAGTAGCTCCATAAACATTTTGTTTCCAAGAAATTCCTGTTTTTCAGCTGTCCCTTAACAGAACCATGTCCTGTAGAAAACTTAAGCTATCCACATGTCCCTGTTACAAAAATACAGCACGTTCCAAATAAGAAGTCATAAATGCTACTTCCCTTTATAGGGAAGGGCACTCAGAGCATGACAAACTTCCAGCAATGCTTGCAGGGCTCCTAGAATGGAATTTCTGACACAGAAAGTGCTCCAAGTTCTGCCATTGCATTGCAGGATGGCCTTCTCTCCAGTTGCCAAATCAGTGTGCTGTAGAGCAGAAGACTGAACAAGGTATATGGTTGGTGTGGCAGGACAGTTATTTTTGCCACTGTGAGGTAGTACTGTCCACAACAGTACTCTCTTATGGTGGTGAAAATTAGTTTGCTGTAGTCTAATAGCATCGCACATATAAACTGTGACATTTTACACTACAGCAAATTAGTCTACGGAACATTTAAGTGCATGTGTAGAAGCACCCTCTGACCCATGCGAAGTTTGAATTCCATACCTCCTCTTTGCTGTCCGTAATCTTTTCTAAACATATGTACCTAGGTAGATGCAAAAACTGGTAAGAGTACTTTTCCTTCTATTGGTGAGTTACCTGGGTGCAGGGAAGCTTGCACTTGGTCATCCTTGGTTGATTTGAATTGTTCTGTTCAGGTTAAATTTCCTGTCTGATGCATACAACAGAGCAGCTAACATATTACCAAAGAGATTTTGAAATGCCATTTTGCTACTAAATGGAGTCAACACAGTGGTATGATAAAAAGCTTTATAGCTTGTCCGCCACAATCAACGTGTAGTTGCAAGAATGAAAATACCTGTGAAGACCAAGTGCTTTGAATCACATAACACAGCAGAATAGATACTCTTTCTGGATAAATTAGAACCTACTAAATCACAGCTTTGCATTTTGGACAGATCATCTTAAAATACTTTTCTTGCTTTAAACACAAATCATAGCGTGCATCTATGTGAGCTGCATTAGCCTAATTTAGTTCAGATTATGGGCGTGCATCTACACATGCATATCCCTAATGCTCATTAAAACTAGCAAAATTAGGCTAATCACACTTCAATTTGCAAATGCAAGTATCAAATTTAGGCATGATTAGTAACAGTGCATTAACACATGGTAGACATGACTCCACACTAACTTTAGTGTCAGTGCCCAGTCACTAGGGAGGTGGCCTGCATCCAGCCCCAGGGCTCCTGGTTTGGCCCCTCCCCTCCCCCAGGGCTGGGCTACTCTCTATATAGTTTCCCACTTATAAGCAGGTTTTTACTGTTGGTGGGTGTTGAGTGTGGTAGAGAGACACTGTTGAGGGGGGAGGGAGGAGAAATGGGCGTGGGGGTTGTGATGGAAATAAAGCTTTTTTGTTTTATCCATGTTCATGTCCTGAGAATGGTGCTGGGGGTGGGCAGGGGGTGTGTGGGTGGTGGGGCAGGCCCCTGCTAGCAGCTGCATGGCTGTCCTGGGGCCAGGGTAGTGGGGGGCCTGCTAGAGCCAGCACCGCGGACAGGGAGTGTGGTGTGCTGGGCATCACTGGCAGGGACCAGGCTGGAGCAGCAGAGTGCTGGGCATCTCTTGCAGAGCCAGGGGTAAGGGCAGCCCTAGCATGGGGAGGCAGAGTGGGTGAGGGAGCTGACATGTGCTGCCCCTATGCTGGGCATGCAGCATCTCGGCAGGGAAGGGGCTAACCAGGGATCAGAGTTTCCAAAGTTTGCTGGCAGTTGGGTCTGGCTTCAACATGGCTGCCACATGCTGCCAGCCAGGTGGCTGGAGCTTCCCCGCTCTGTGGCCACTAGGGCACATACCAGGACTGGAGGGACTTGGGACTGATTTTAGTCCCAAGTTCCTGCACATGTAGACACCTACCAAAAATCGCTTAATGCCCATTAGCTTAATACCCGTTAAATTTAGTTGTGCTTATTTGCATGTGTAGACACGCACATATAGTAGCTTTTTGGGGAGTACAATATGACCTAAAAGCAAATTGGGATTTGTGTTAGTAACAGGCCCATCTTTGCTAAACTGCTTTAATGAAATTAAATTTTATTTTTCTGCTTTGTTAAAACTGTATTAAGGAAATGGTACAAATCACAGCCAGCAATTTATTACATTAATAATATAAAAGTTTTGAAAAATGCAGTTTTTAGAGCACATGACCAAGTCCTACCACCAGATAGTAAGTATTCTGGTGATCATTTTCATATCACTTGGGCTAAGCAGAACTCTTAGCCATTCTAACATGCAAAAATTATCAAAAGATTAGCATCAAGAACAAAACTGAATATAAGCAAAGTGGCAGCTTATTGTATCTATATAAAAATAGCAGCAACTTATGAGTGACAAAAAATTAACTGCACCTTAGGGAAGGATGATCTGTTCCCTAGTCTCATAAACCAGACTGCTTTAATGAGGCAGGTGGTCAGACTAGACCTGCCAGACTAGACCTTTAAGCCCTACTTCTCTGACTCACCACCAGTGTTATCAGAGGACATGGGCAAAATGTTAGGGCTTGAACCAGTCTTTCCTTTGACATCTGTGAAATTACCTGGGGTTCTTAAGATGATGAAGGATGGTCTCAATAAACAGAGGTGTTCAGTTCTGAGAACTTTTAGAGACAACTGATTTCACACAGTTTGCAAAGAGAAAATTTAAAAGAAGAAATGTAATCCTTTTGTTACTTCCACATTTATCACATATCAGATAAGAATATCCTGGAAGAACTCTTGGCTTTGTCCTGATGAATATGCACATGCAGGGACATGCACTTCCCTCAAGACAAGTAGCAGTGGCACATATTTGTATGGCTGGCTGCTTTTTGTCCCCAGGTACACCCCTGCATTCTCACTCCAGCATGTGGCAAAGTGACTCAGGTGGCATAGGGGAGGCTGGGCCCAGCACGTGCCAGCCCCAGCAGCATTACCTGGGGTCCTGGGCAGCCAGAATATGGCTCTCCAGGCTCTCTTTGTGGCAGTGCAGGCTGCTGCTACATGCGCTATGCCACTTTTTTCAGCAGTGGATTTTTTTTGACGGTGCAAACCTCCAGTGTCAATCCCTCCTCCCCGTGCTGCAAATTAGCAGCATGGCGAATAGGTTTATGTGCGCCACATGCAGTTTGCAGTACCTCAAACTGCTTTGAGGTGCGACAAACCTCATGTGCATGCTTTTCGGGAAGCACCCTCTGTGTTCTGTGTGATAAGATTTCCTGTGGCAAAACTACACTGCCGTGAAGCCAAAAACATCCGGCTCTGTGTCAGCTTCCTTGTAAGCATTTTTATTTCTGTTTTACTAACTCTTTCAGTACGTATGGATACACATGGTACATGCAACAAACCGCCAAGGGGTCCAGTGTTTGTTTTTCAGACAAAAGGACATAATCCCAAAGTATGTGCTGACTATATACTGTGATTAAAGTTATTTTAAAACCTGTTAAAGCAACACACTGTGCACTTGATGTACAATATGCAATCAACCTCTATTTAGAGGCACAAGAAGAGGTAATTTCAAGTGCTAGATGCAGGTTAAATTTTGTGTGTCCCTTCAGTATAGTTGCAGCCATTAAGACCTTTATTAATATACTTAGCATGATTGGCTTAGACGTGATCACATCTTGGCTCCAAGCACAGGAGTGAGATTACGACCTGGGAGCTCACCAGTTTCTAACCCACTCTATGAACAGGTGAGTGGAGAAGGACCAAGATGTAATTTTCTTCCCAAACACTGGCCAGGAGAGTTGGCCTGATGCAAGGCCACGGTATACTGCACTCTTCCAGAAGCTATGGTAGGAGGTCTCCTCAGAACAACAAAGGAGCTCAGGAGGAATTGTTCCTCAGCAGTTGTCTCTGAGGCACAGTAGCTCCTGAGGCTGCCATGTTGGAACTGAAGAGGGCACTTGGACAGGTCTATGAGTAAGATTATAATTAAGGCAATAGTTGGGTAGCCAGGTATTTTCCAGCAGCAGAGTGAACTTCTGATGCTATTTGCTAGCCTTCTAGGGGGAGCAGAATTTTCCAAAGAGGATGCTCTTGGTTTTGTTATGCCTGATGAAGAAGGGGAAAGGATGATCTGCCATCATAGATGGTGCTACAAACCCAGGAATAACTGCAGATCCACCTGATGCTACAGTGCCTGCTTCATTTATCTCAACTACAGATTGGTGAATAACCTTAGACAAAAAAAGATTTTTTCTTTCTGACATTCCTCTGAAATCTGCTGCACTCTGGCTAAAGGCATCTGACATCCCCATATTCCTCAAAATATCACCGAGATCATATTTCTTGTCCAACTTGATCTTGGGCAGATACAAATCTACTTTTCTGTCATCATCTTGTCTAGGCTGGTCCGTTTACCTAATTTCTCATAAGTCAATTCTCTTTCTAGCTACATTTAGTCAAAAAAAGAAAAAAGTGAATTAGATAAACTCAGACTTGTCATAAAAAGCATAAGATATACCGTAGCTACCACCCACAATCGGAAAAGTGCTACAAATGCATTATTAACCCCACAAACTACTCAGTGATGTTGCTCCCAATTAGTTCAATAACAGGTAAGGTTACATTGGACCTTGCAGAACTGGATGGATAGAACAATTCTTTATCTGCTGTTATTTCAACAGATAATGGGACATTTTTTGTTCTGCACAAGATTACCTCCTATTAATATAATAAACAAGAAATATGCATGGAGGGGGACACACCTCTGAGTGCATTTCGTAGCAACGTATCCTTTTGCTGCAAACTTTGCCCTTTCTCCCCTTTTTGGTTTATCTTTTTCTTTGCATTACAACTGCAATTACATCAAAATCTCTTTTGGATGCAAGCCTGGTGTTTCTATCTGTTCTGGAAAATACTTTTTACTCTTGGGCATTATATAAATAACAATATGTAATACCTTGTGATATCGCTTAGGTTGTTCCATTACTAACAGAGTATCTCAGAACAACTCAGCTTAATATCCCTTTTATAAAGATACCTATAACTGCATGTCCCGATGTGGAGGAGATTGCTAAGATAAGACAGAGTATTTCCTACCATGAATAAATCCTGGCTTCTACCTTAATATATCTATGGTCTTACCAGTTCCAAGCCAGTAGTACTGTCACTCATGTCATCTGGTAGCAAGATGAGCATGTTGAGTTCCCTTTTTTATGTATGGGAGCTCAATGGTTTTGAAATGCATTTCGTCCTTTAACAATACCTGAAATAAATCTCTCACAAACATCATCTGTACCAGTTTAGTCTTGGTCTGTGAAAGATGCATATTACTGTTACTTTCCTTGAAATGTATGTGTTACCAATAAAAATGACTCATTTCAGATAAGCTAAGAGCAAAAGTTTAAAAGATTTTAAGCATCAAATTTGATTGCCTGATTTCTTCAAGGTTATTTTCTTGGACTAATATTTGTCCTGCTCCCTCCCCCCCTTGCCCCCCAGGATCCATTTCTCTTTTGACTTGGACTGACCTCCATTTCCTCCTCAGTGGGTGTGTCTACAAAGTCATTAATTCACTGCAGTTACTGCACATTAAGTTTTAGTACTTGGATAATCAAGTATTAAATCAATACACAGTAACTGGTGCTATTCGCAGTAGCGTCAGTGCATGGGTTTTTACATATGCTAACTGCACAGTCGCCTAATACTGCTGCTCAGTAATATATCAGCACAGTAATACGCCCAGCACACTACTGCCCAGTGTTATTAGGTTACTGCACAGCTAGCATCTTGCATAGATGCACCCAGTATATCATATACATCTGCAGAAGATTTAGCTAGGGGAATTTCTAGGTATGGAGTGGGTATGGACTACAGCTTTCTGACAGTTCAGATGGCGAGGAACTCCTAGGGACAAGGAGACAGAGGTTGTTGGGGAGGAGTAAGTGGGAGAGTTCATTTTTGGTTCCCTACCAGAGAGGGCCATTTTGACTTTGGCTCATTCTCCTGTAGCTTATCAGCAGCAACTAAATGGACTCCACATGCATTAATGATGCCTTATCAGTAACAACTCAGTGTCTGAAATATTGTACTAACGGAGGAAAATCACTTTGTTCCAAGTACAAAGCAGTGCCGGGCAAAGGGTACAATGCAATGTTGGGTTTGCAGGGGTTTCATGAAGTTCTTCACTATTTCCCTTCCTTTGTATGTAAAGGAACCCAAAAACTTAAAATAGTAAAATCCAAAGCAGTAAACAGCAAACGTTATACCAAACGTTATACCAAATAATCCTTTTTGTAGGATTCACATGCAAGCTTTCAAATCCTAGAATGGTTCAAATTGCTATCATCTATCCATCCACTTGGCTCTGCACATTGCACCCACCTCTGTTAAACTGAAGATCCTACTTTTACCCTATTTCAAGTACCACTTTGAAACCCTCCTGAGTCAATGCCTCCTTGAACAACAGTTTCTCCATGCACCAGTTAGTGCAAATAAATAAACAATAAATATAATAAATTATTATTGTTATGTGCTGCAGATAGCTCTCTGTGCCCCTGACTAGCTTCTTAGAACAAGCAACAGGGGGAAAGTCCTGTAAAAATCCAAAACCCAGAGCCTGCTGCAAAAGGGCAGAGTATAAAGTTTAGGCTAGGAAATGACCCTGCAGGTAGAAAATAATTTTCCAAAGTGAATAAGCAGGTACTTAGAAGAGCCAAAATATTGTTGTCAAAAGTGGCCCAGGCACTGAGAAGCCCAAGAATCTTTGTCAATATTAAAAAAATAAATAGCACTTTAAACTAGGCACTTTCCCACACGGAGGCCTACACATGCCCAGAAGTGGCAATGCATTACTTCATTTTGGCTCTGCAATATCTGTAAAGATTGGATGCTCTAATGGGGCATTTTTGGCACTTTTATCTGATAGCAGATTAAATCAGCTTTAGCTAAAAGAGCTAAAAAGCCCGGCTGAAGTGTCCAATCTATACAGATGCCGTAGCGCCTGGTTGAAGTAACACGTTGCTTCTTTTGGTAAAGTGTGGTTTGTTTGTTTTTTAAACAACTGCAAACAGCCTTTAACTGTCAATAAGGTTTAGGCTCCCAAGGGTTGGCTTAAATATCTGTCCGTAACTACCTAACGGGTCACTTTTGCATTTTAGACTTGTGTCACTTACGTACTCTTGAAAATAATAACCATAGTCAAATGAACTGTTTGATTTTTCCAGAAAGAGAGCTTAGCATGTTTGCTAAAAATTTCTACTATTCTGGAAGCTAGCCAACACCACTTAAAGTTAACCCAGTTATTAAACCTTTGTTTAGTCAATGGTTGATGGAGTAGAAATAATGCTGTTGCTATAATTTACTTCAGATAACGTGTCTAGCTACCAGAATGTAGTGGAAGACTACTGTGCTCTTGCTGTTCATTAACAAGGACACTGGAACATACCTTGCTTATCCTGAAGGTTTTCTGAGATGTCTCTTTGTTAAACTTCGTTTTCCACTTTGCTTTGAAGTGAATGGTATTGATCAGGGTGAATACAGTGCTGAAAGTGAGGTCTGTTAATAATCTGAACTATTGCCACATACACTATCAAAACAATTTCTTTTCAACTTAATTAAAAGTGTCCAATTTACACAAATCAGAGGAAATGATTCTTCATAATACAGTCTGTTAACAATATTCAGTTTATCGTTTTTGTTGGGTTTGTTGATTGCAGTTATCAGTGCTCTGAACCCAGCATAGATTTCTTCAGCTTCACTCAGTTCAGGTTCCTTCAAAAGGGAAACTATTAACTTGGAATTCAGACTTTTATTAGAAAATTTGATACCCTACATAGCTCCTTATAACTTGTACACACACACAAAATAAATACTTCATATATTTCTAAGCTATATAATGTATATACATGTATAACTTATACATGTGTGGCAGGATTTGATGTTTTATTGGTAAACTTTGAAAAACATCAATTCCATCTCACCCCCACAGCCCAATGAAAAAATATTTCCACCGCTAACAATCAAAAAGAAAGGAAGAACAAAAGGGAGTCACAGACCAGAATATAGAGGGCTGGTTTCTTTAAAGAGGAAAGCAGCAGGTGGCTTAATGACTTTCAGTTAAGCAGTTAGTTAGCTACTTGTTCACAGGTGCCATGAACAGGGTTGGAGGAAGATAGTAGGCTACTCAAACCCCTACCCAAAGGGTTCATGGATTATTCAAACTAGGCTAGAAGCTGTGGCTGTGGACAAAGGAAGTTCCTGCTGCCTGAGTGGGACAACTCAGCTGCAGAGAATAGGGGAGAGATTATAAAAAGAGGCAAAGCAGCAGGGAGCCACTATGGTATGTGGAGAGAAAGAATCTAATTAAGAAGGGTATATGCTCTGTTGTTTTCTTGACTTTTCTGTTGGTGTGTTGTGGTTTTTTTGTGTGCACACGTGCACTGTCCTAGAGGTGAAAGATCTTTGTGTTTGCTAACTTAAATAGATGATAATAAAAATAAATGCTTGGAAATAATAATTTTTGTTATTTAAAAAAAAATAAATGTTTAAGCCATTGAAATTTGTTAAAAAAATAAATATCAAATTCTGCCAAGTCTACTTGCATAGCTGACAGAATTAATGTAGGGTGGTGGTAAGTTCCTTCCTTTTCTGTTTTGTTGAGTAGCACTTGCATCATGGTGAGTATAAAGTGAGTTGTTTTCACTGTCTAGTGAGACCAGTCATTTTTCCCTTTTACTATGAAAATCTTTAAAGCTCAGCTGGGAAGCAGCTACAGCATCAGTAAGATTGGAGCCTGGAGTCTAAAATGTGTGTCTGAGCCAGTTTTTTGATTGGAGAAAGACCATGAATACAGGGATCATAGCTCTAGGAGTGGCGATTGCCTTCTCTAATGAATATCCTGTGTCAGGGCTTCCCTCAGCTGATAGTACTAGGTTCCACTACCAGGGGACTGAAATATGGAGCAGGATAGGAGGCTTAGAAGGAGGAAATAGAAAACTTAATTTCCTTAATAAAATTCTGCAGGGCTGTGCTGACAGGCCAGGCTTAATCTTGGAACTTGCCTGTTGAGGAAGTTCAGGAGCTAGCCTTACGTTTCCTAAAACATCCTCAAGGTGAACAACTTTATCTTTCCATTGACTGGCACTCGCAAAGCAGAGGACAGGAAAAGCAGAGGTTTTGTTGCAATAATTATTGGAGGAATAGAGAATCGTCAACTGTTGTTCTAGCTAGCAAGGTCTGACAGACCAATAGTGAACATAAAGATTGTCTGCTTGCTTAACTGTACATCTTCCTGCTTTTGAAGATTTCAGTGTCTGAGTTTTTTGGACTAGAAAATAGTGAGGCAAGTCATTTGCGGTCTCTTTCTCCCCTCTCCCCCTCCCCCCCCTTTTTTGGGAGTGTGGGGAGAAGGAGAGAAATGTAGAAATCAAACAAACAGTAGCTGGATACAAATACGTGCTAGGGTTTAACTCCTTATCAATAGAGGAGATTTGTTTCCTTGAGACTCTGTATTCTAATAAATACCACTTTCCTTTTCTTTGGTCTCCCATGAGAAGACTTGGCTGCTTGAGACATGCCATCAGTTTCTGTAGCTTTATTAAAATGAAAAACCTGCAATACAAATTTACAAAGATGGTAAATGTAGGTAAACAAACTTTTAAAAAAGGCAAATGCACACTGTATCTGTTTCCATTGACAGTTATCAATATCTACTGCTTTATTGTATTAAATCAATAATGTTGATTATGCTTTAACTTGCTTATGAAAGGAATATTTAGAATTTTATTTAGGATTTTTCAACTTGGATTTCACAACTGAGAGCAATGCCATATGTTAAGACCTCCACAGCAGTGACTAAATGACAGATTAGTCACTAGTTATTCATTTTTATCTAATTCACAATTAACTTGCACTTAAGGTGAACCTATGGCTAGCTATATGAAATTTTCTTTCAGGCCATGGAACTGTTTATTAGGTTTGTTTTTGTTTTTTGTTTTTTTTAAGTATTATTGGAATAATTGCTGTGCTTCATGCTGCACAAATCATAAAAATATAGTGTTTACCCCATCACCTTACCACCTAATTAGAAAAACAGTATCTTTGGCTACATAGTATACACTGAATTAAGTTATGAAAGTGTAATTATAAAATTGGAAAATGCCATATTCCCTGTCCCTCTCACTTACCTCTGCTCCCGGGCTGGAGGGCTGCATCCCTGCGCCAACCTGGGACATGGCATGCCAGACTGGTCCAGTAGCAGTGGTGGCAGCATCTACTGAGACTGTTAGGAGCTTGGGGCACAGGCACAAAGGGACAGACAGTGGGGAGGAGGGGGCAGGGGACAAGTCTTCTTGTCCCCCACACTGTCTCCCACTGCCTTCCCCCCCTCTGTCTCTCCAATGCCTCCCTATCGCTGCTTTCCCCACTAATGCTGGTGGGTAACAAATTTAAGGTCTTCCAACAATAAGATTTTATATAGATGGACAATTATAACAGTTGTAAAAATTAGTGGACTGTTTGAGGAGGACCATGGAAGAATGAGGCCATGATGCCAATATAGGCATGTATTTATGCATAGAATAGTGATTATTGACATCTGAGAAGCATGTTTTAAAATTAGTCCTATGCAGAATGTTTTACTTAAACAGAAAAATAAATTTGCTAACTGGCCATTGGTGGGCACTGTTTACTGCAGCTATTGCATGAGTAGAGAGGTATTTAGCTGTGCTAATCTAAAGCCAGACAGCAGAAGGTACCGTGGCATTTGACTTTGGAAACTAACTAGCTTAGAAAGACTTTTTTAAGTGTGTGTTATGAAATGCTGTGAAATCAATATCAGCTGCCATGAATTGAATGAAGGAAAGCAGAGTTCCTCACTTGTGCTGAAGATCCCAGTGATCTCTTCATTCATATGCTAAACTCTAGATGTAACCTCAGATGAATTGATGGCATTTGACTGAATAACCATTGCCTACAAAAGCTTATGTCTCTCTGGTTAATTTCTAAGGTGGCACCCTGCTTTGCCTTTTGCTGTCACATGGTAGATCATTTACTTTGCTCTTGGGGAGGTACAAGACCAAGTTATCTCTAAGATCCAGCCGAGGTGTGGAGAGATCATTGCATAAATGAAAAACCCTTTATTTTTCCTTTGCTTTACACTGCTCAAAAAGTAGTTAAATGAAGTATAGAAAAGAGCTCTGTCCAGGGAAAGTAACACAGCATCAGGAGAAGTTCCTGAGAACTTTAAGTGGCCCAGGTTCCGTGTGCTCTGAACAAGTCCTTTTTAACCCATGTAAACCCCATTCATGGACCTAGAAGCTACTTATACTTGTTGAATGCACCCTGTGACTCCATCAATGGACAGAATCTGGCCCAGAATACAGACAACTGCACAGCATAGTGTGCAAAGAGGTTCTTGTCACTTTGGAAAAAGGTATCTTTTATAAAGTATGAAAAGTTTCCAGTTAGTTTCTTACTCTCTATAGTCTACCTGCATTTGTGTGTACCTGCATCCTGTTTAATACTTAGTTTGCATTATAGCTGGTTCCTATATATGTCACAGCATACTGTGGATAATGATAATCAAATTTCCAAACCTACCTTTAGCAATCTGGGTTGCAGTGTTACCTCTTGCACCAAGGTAGGTCATGGCCAGAGCAGTGGAGATGCTCCAAGGGGAAAAGAAAATGTTTGCCCCTTTAGGAATCTCATTTAGCTTCTTGAAAAGGTCAAGGGCAAAGCTGCCTTTGATGCAGAGAGTGAGTCCATTGTTGTCACTATCTCTTCTGTTCTTCACTGTAAAGAGCTGCAGGCAGAACACCTGCTGTGGGGTGGCATGTATTGGCTCCCATATGACTTATTAATATTCATGTAACATGCAAAAAACTGTAGATATGATATAAAACAAATACTGTATATTTTGTGTAAAGAGACATGCAAAGAATTCTGTCAGTATTTTCCCTAAGTGTTTCTTCTAGCTGATTTGGCTCGCTTCTTTCCTTTAAACAACTTGCAATATTTTGAATAAAGATGTTCTAATAGATTAAATGAAAATGTAGGTGGTTTGAAGAAACCCCTTGCTCTTTTTCCTGGCGTAGTTAACTTTGACTATTGATTCTAAGAGGGCTCTTGAATATGCTGGTTTAACTCTTATTTTCCTCTTTGGGCCTCCCATCTTCCTTTCTACCCTGATACCCATCTAAAAAGTTGGTTATTTTTAAGCAGCTAATGCCTCCAGCTTTATATAGTTCTTGAGGTCAAATGGTTCCTCTTTTACCCAGCTATGATTTAGTTTTGTTTTTCCTGCTGATTTGACATTGTAGAACCCTGTGAATTCTTTACCTTTTTCTCTGAGTCTATGAAGCTTTGATTTAATCCATTAAAATGGCAGTCTTTACAAGAGGCAGTGAGGGAAGAAGAGAGCCCACCTATAATAGCCTGGTAGTTTGGGTGCTCTTCTGGCAGGTGGGAGATGTAGGTATGTATTTCCTCAGATGGAGAAACTCAAGTCTCCAATGTTTTGAGGGACTACTGTAACAGGTGAATATGGAGACAAATAGGTGGCAGAAGAACTACTACCTCCCTTTTCTTTCCTTTTGGGGCAGAGCCCATTGCACTGCTTGTGTTCTGAGAAGGCCCAGTGGATTGGATTCTGTATGCAACACAGAGGGGGGAACATTTGCATGTGTGCTTCACTGCAGAGTTGACTAGCTCTGCAGTAAAGTATCATTGTCTACACATGCAGCTCTATAGGCTGCAGTAAACTAATTAATGCTGCTATAGGCTAGTCGTGCATGACACAAGTGTGCTGCAATGCATACGTGCCCCAGCCAGCTCTGTCATTGTCTACAAGAGTTGTTACAGTGTGGGGGCTGCTCACTGGCTAGCCCATCACTGTGGCACCCTCATGCCCCAGCCAGCACCTCTGCAGCATGTTGAGCCAGGATGGAGCAGCTCCCGGCTGGCAGGTTGACCCCTGGGAAATCCTGTCGGCCAGGACTTCACTGCTCTAGCTCAACATACTGTGGTCCTGGACGCACACGTAAATGCTGCTGCACCTGGGAATAATAAACTCTGGCATGAACTGTGCCAGAGTTTATTCAAGTGCATTAATTTAACATTCCCACAGAGAAAAACACTTAATTGGAAGCACTTGACAGAGTTTGTATGTTAGCTAGGCTCATAGATGCTTAGAGCCATAAAGGCTGACTTACTGCTGGACATGCCCAGAAGTAGATCTTCATGGGTCTTGGGTGCTTTTATGGCCAAAATGGGAACTTAGAGATTTTAAGTCCCTCTGAGATTGTGGCAGCTGAGCTAAATGTATGGAACGTTGTAATTGGGCATTTTTAGCACATTACCCGTAAATTTAAAAGTGAATTGGACTCTCTCTCTCTCTCTCTCTTCCCTCCCAGCCTCACATTCACTACTGAAAAAATCAACCCCTATTTGTACTCTCTAAAATGCACTAGAGACTGGCAGTTTGTCTGAGCAGCTTGCTCAGGAAAGGCCAAAGCAGCTGGATTGTGCGTCCAAGAGGTATACCTTCTTCCCAGGGAATGAACTATAGAGAGGACTAAATGTACTTTTTCTTCCAGTATTGCTTTGAAAGAAAGGACTATTGTGAATCTTGTTCTTATCTGTTCAGCTCTTCCCTCAGATCTGATGAAGAATACATTACATTTGAAAGCTTCTCTAACTTTATTCTAACCATGCAGTTGGTCCAACAGAAGATATCACCCTTTACAATATGTATGAAGAGTTGAGGACTTTTTGAGGGAATCTAGGCACTTCAGGGCTGTGGACTCTCCTATAGTGGCAAGGAACGTAAACATTGGATGCTGTACTACGCTGTGACACCAAATTCCCTTTGGTTGCTGACAGCTATGCAGGTCCCTACTCTAACTCATGGCACTTTACAGAAAGCTCCACTTCAGAGCTGATCCAGTGGAGAAGCCTACCTGTACCCTCTTTCCACTAGCCCTGCCCCCACCCTAGCTCAACTAATGAGGGATCAGATGAAGGTGCTCTGAAGTAGAGCACCTTGGGGAAATTGTCAGTCCCTTATGGGATCTGGGCTAGGCTATTTGCAGGGAGGCAGGCTAGGGTTTGTTCAGCCTGAGGTGGAGGAGGTTGGGGGTGGGGCATGAGGTGGGGTGGCTCCAATCCACTCACCATCCCCACCTGCAGCTGGGGCTAGGCAAACCCAAGCCTATATCTTTCTTCCTCCCTTCCTGCAGACACCACTGGGGGTGATGTTGGGGGGTATTGGCCTAGCCCCAATCACATGAGGGGTTGACAGAATTTTCTGAATTTGTTGCATGATTGGCCACTTTTTTTTTTTGTAAAGCACTCTGCAGCCATGCCCTTCTATTGGGGGATAACTGCAGAGCACTTTCTGGAGGCTGATTGCACAAAAAAGTCACTTTTTTTGTTACTGCCCTTTGTGAATTTATCCCTAAATAAATACTAGGATTTAGATTTGTAATACCTACACCGAGACTACAGTAAGGGAACCTTGCTTTTAACAGAGGCCATTTGATTTCAAAGGCCTCTTCTGACACCAAATAATATCTTATGCCAGGTAGAGTCCTATTCAAGGACTGAGTTACTCTTTTTGTTTCAATAAGAATGTCAGAGTTTGGAGTGGATTTGGAATGAAATCCTGGTGTTGGATTTAAAGACCAAATTCCTATTGACATTAATGAAGCCAAGTCTTTGCCCCGGTCTCTAGCTTGTTGCATCTTTGTATCATGACAAAATACTTTTTCTTAGAAGGCCTGGAAAACTCAGCTAGGTAGCAATGATTCTAGACTTATTTTGAATATATCTGACTGATAGGCTGTAGAGCAAATTGAATGATTCCCCTAGTTGCACCCATTTTAGTCTCCAGGACACTAACCTGTGCTGTGTCATGTCACAGGAAAAATGCCATCTGCAGAGATTTTTATGATAATGCTAATTTATCCTATTTAGGACTTTAACAAGTAAAATGTCACCTGCTCAAGAAAATTCTTTCTCCCTTAAATTTGCATATATCAGCATCTTTTTTTAGCCACATGGTTTCTAAGAGCTAAACTCCAAGCATACCTTCTAAGGAAAAACTAGCAGTCTCTGGTTTAATGCAGGCAATTACACTTGTTTGCCTTTATCTTGCAGGGTCTAAATAAAAAAATTCCATCAAAGCTAATTGGGTCTATTGAAATACTCGCACTACCTTGAGTTCCTGTGTCAAAGAAGAATTCATTTGTCTTGTGTCAGGTTCTGTGCCTATTTTAGGCAATACATAATTTAGAAATATAAATAGTTTGTACCTCCCTTTCTAACCACCCTCTGTTTCCCCACCTCCCCATCATTTGCCAAAATTTTATGTTGTAATATTTGTCTGGATTGTTGATATGCTCTTTGCTTTCTGGGTTGCCATCTTGGAGATGGAGAAAATGAATTTAAACACTAATATTATTGGGTTTGTACTTGCAAGGACAGTAAAATTAAGTGATTCACTCTTAGGACTGATGTTCAGGCTGTCCATCATAGCTTTTCTTCACTGCCAGTGACAAACCAATTCAAATTAATTCGAATGAATATTTAAGTTTACAGCAGGCAAAAGAAACCTATGTCTTTCCTTTGACAAGAGAAGCATCAGTGATCCAAGGCTGCTGGGAAAATGGAAGAATTAACAGCATTAAATAAGGTAGTGAAGAAATCAGAAAAGATAGACAAGCTTAAGTTTTTGGAAAGAAGAAGAGCAATAGTTAAGATAAACAATATAGTAAAAATCCTTTGAGTTGTATGAAAACAGTCAGGCAATGTTATAAGTACTTAATAATTGTTATAGTTGCTCAAGCAGGTTAGAATAGGGTCACACTTTGGCACCTAAATCCACTTAAGCATTTCATAGATGGAATAGGATCAGGACCAATTGTTTTTCAGATCTTGAAAGAAGGAAATCTTATTCATGTGAGAAAATATAGTGAGACAAGTTTATTGTCAATACTGGCAAACTATTGAAAGTAACTGTCAACAGATCATGGCTTCAGATTAGGCCAAAATTGCATTGATCAGGTACTTAGGCTGAGACTCTTGATAAAACGATAAAACTAAGAACAGGGATTAAAAATGTTAATTGTTTTAATTGATTTTATAAAGGCATTTGATTTGCAATTTTTTTTTAAGAGAAGCATTATGGAAAGTCACAAACTATATTGTTACATTATCAGGACATGGCAGCCAGACCTGATGACAACAGTAAAGATTTGAAATTGGAATTGCACAGGCTTTGGGGAGGGGAGGGGAAATGAAATCAAATCGGGTGTGGAAGTCCGAGACTAAGATCCAAGGTTTGGAACCCAGGATCTTGGGTCAAGAGCAGAAATGTCCAAAACTAGGATTGTTGGCACTTTGCAGGCTTTTCAACAAAACTTGTCTCAGACTATTTCCAAAGGCGGGCTTAATTATGGACCCTGCTGTCTCACTTGGGCAACCAGGATGCCTGTTATGGCTCCTAACCCATACAGCATTTTAGATAAGATAATGTCATTTTAAAAGCTAAATACAAAGACTCTCTTGGTTCTATATTAACTGTTGGAAAACAAAGCAGTGGGTTTAAAAGAATGTTTGGCTTAAGCCAGTGGGGCATGGAATCACCATGGCTTTTTATCATGTTCTTAAATTGGACTTTTAGAATGTTAGATGATTTGGAGAACATAACAATAAATTATATGGAATAAGCTCCTAAATATAAAGTGGTAAACATCACACAACTGGTAAAACATTGAATTAAGTAGGTTATTCTTGGCCAGCTCTTTTTGTTAATTAAAAAAAATTTTTTTTTTTAATTGAAAGACAAGATTGACTACATCAAGTGGATGAAGTGGCTGTTCCTCAGAAAAGGACCAATGGATAAAATGTTGAAATTCAGAAGCAGTGAAGTCCTACATCCTTCTGTGTGCACAAGACCCTTGATCAGCACTTCCTGATCTGTTGCACTACTGGCTCTTCTCCAAGCCTAGCAGAGGTGGCCTAAGGTACAAGAAAATGAAGAAAGAATACTTAAAGTATTTGGAAACTCAAGATCATCAAGAACGAGTATAAAATGAGATGTGTGTGTTAGCATCAAGTGCTAGAGTGCAACTCATGACATTATGGACTGATAGAAACACTACTTGTAATAAGGTGAGGATTTTTTCAGTGATATCTTGTACTGGATCAGCTGTATAGTTGGGAGAGCTGTTGGATAAGCTTTTGGGCATCAAGTCTAAGCTGACACCTGATGCCCCCGATTTTTTCCAACTATAACTAAAAATACTAACCTCTTCTTCTGTTTCCTGGACAATCATAGCAACATCACTGTAGTCCTGCTTTTGGTAACTAAGCAAAGTTCAAACCACAATGATAGCAACATGTCCAACCTAAGATGTTTTCTAGCATACCTCATTCCTGATCACATACTCCAAAAGTAAAAATTGGCTAGTGAGGTCTCTTGAAGGTGTTTCTCTTAAGCCTCTGGTGTACTTGATAGTGACCTCCTAAGGATGATCCTAGAATGGCCTAAACAGTGCATTCCCAGGTGTGGGAGTGGGAGCAGATGTGTGTATTCAAGAACTTCCCAGCTGGAACATGCTGCTGCTGCTGCTGCTACAGTGCGGACATCCCTCAACAACACTTTGTGGAGGGGAAGCAGCCCCCTGAAATGGGAGAGTGGAGATCTGAAAAGTGAAGGTGGTTGAGATGAGAGCCCTTCAAAAGCTGGGCATGAATGAAGTGGAATGACTCCAAGACAAATTTAAAAGTCTTAAAGAGCAGGATGAACAACTAAAGTACTGGATTGAGTACAATTGAAAAGGTTAAAGGGTGGAAATGCTGTCAAAGACCAATGATGTTGTGTCAAAGGACACTTTGCAAACATGACTACAGTGAGTTCAGCTTTAGAGGCCAACCACTGACTAGCTGATTGGACATCTTGCACAAAGACATGATTGAGCTGGGCTTAAGTGCTGGACCAGGAATAAATAACAGTGCTGTACTGCTCCAAGTGTCTGCAAAGATGCTCTAGGGTGAAAGAAGCAGAATGTCAGATCAGACCTATTCAATCTAACATGGTCTTCAGCAGTAAGCAATACTAGAACCTTAATTGAATTGTGTGAGATTCTCATAATGGGCTTGCAGAAGAATGTTTTCCTATGGTCCAACATTCCCATGTAGGATTTTTTTTTTCTCTAAACCAAAGCAGTTTGTGGTCCGTGTCTCCTTCTGAAGACTAATAATATCAGTCTGCCATCTACCATGCTCTTTGTTTTAATGTTGAGCTGGAAAATGACTGCTAATGCATGAAATGATCCAAGCTTATTGCGCTACCTTCTGAAATAGATTTTAAGTCATCTTATTCATGAAGGAAAAAAGCAGATTAGAATTCATAATGGATGTGGAGCCAAGAAATGGCAGACAAGGGATTTTGAAATGTGCAACTTTATGGCAGAGCATTTGGGATGCATGCTATTTTAAGAGGTAAGGTGTCCTGTGAAACCACCAGCAGGTGTGGGCTAATTGGGAATAGGCTGACCCAGGGAGCCTGCAGATGAGGCTAGGCCTGATGGAGACAGTCATCTGACTCAGAAGGAGGGCTGGACTGAGAGCAGTATAAGCCCAGGCTCTGAGACAAATCCAGAAGTAACATCTTGGAGCCTGCCGAAAGGGCACCACTTCAGCAGGATAGTGGCAGCTCCGGAAAGTTGACATGGAAGGTAATACCTAAAGCAGTTTGGAGGCTTGGAGTAAGAACTAAAGAGCTAGAGGAGATTCCTGGGGACCCAGTGAGTGTTTGAATCTATGGGACCTGAAGGGTCCAGAGCCAAGAAAGGGAGGCCAAATGTAGAGGACCCAGTGAAAGGTCTGAGTGACCCCAGAGAGAGGGGCTGGATATAAGGGACCTATTGAGGGCTCCAGTAAATCCAAGGGGCCTAGAGAATGGCTGAGTAGGGGAGACTTGATGAAGGGTCCAGGAGCCTAGAGAGATGATGAATATGTGCAGACCAAATGAGGAGTCGAGTCCAGATGGGGGCTTAAGGTAACCCCAGAGAGACTAGGGGCTGAGCCAGGACCAGGGGACCCAGAGGGGAGAGGAAGCCGGAGCCAGGCCAGAGAGCCTGAAGGTCTGTAGTCCAAGAGGGACAATGAATGGGGCTGGAAGCCCATGAGCCAGGACAGATGTGTAACATCAGGATTGCCTAGGGCAAGATGGTTTAGACCTTAGTCCTGAGTATGACTTAGAAGTGCACCCTACTGGGGCTGGTTAGCATGGTGGGGTTGTCAGTAGCGGGGCACCCTTTGTGAAATGCCATGCATGGGCCACCTAGTGAAAGGCAAGTACAGAGTACCTTAAAGCCTTGGCTCCCATTGCCTGTGGGTTAGCTTTTACCCTCCCCAGGGTAAGGGACCACACCCTAACAGAAAAGTAAGGGGGAAAGAGGGAGACCATGTGGGTCCAGAGGCCCTGATAGGCTAAGAAAGAGTGGGACCATGCAGGTTCAGAGAAGGGCCAAGGAGTGGGATCAGAGGATCCAAGGGTCTAGAGAGGATGAAAGGATCAGTGGATCCATGAGTAAAGTGCCTGAGAAGCTGGGATTGGACCAGTGCCCCAAGGCTGCACTTAGGAGTAGCTTTGATGGGTGAAGCACCCAGGGTGTGGATAGAGAGAGGGTGGCTAATTGGCCCAGGTGGAAGCAGAGAGGAGCAGGGATCCAAGGCCACATCTGGGAACAGTCATGAGGATTGAAGTGCCTAGGTGTGGGCAGAAAGCGCCAGCTTGAGCAAAAAGGAACTGTGGGATAAGAAGGGCCAGGAAAGAGTGAGATTGCAAGGGGCCAGGGAACAGTGCGAGGCCCAGCCAGATGCCTAGAGAGCTGCTGGGGAAAACTGGGGGACCAGAAGGGTTGAGGAAGAGACTACAGGGGGCCTGGCATTCCAGAGAGGGGGTACGGAGAGACTGAGAGGCCTAGCATCCCAGGACAGTGTTGTATAAGAGACTGAGGGGCCGCTTGGGAGACCAAAGGGTTTGGCAACTCAGAGTGGAGTTAAGCAAAGCTGGGAGCAGGGGGAGGGGGTCTGAGGGTCCAGAGAGAGGTTGTGTTCAGTAAGAGAAAACATCAATGAGGATGATACCTGTGAGGCTTGGGGTGCAGTGTAGGGTGGAATGGAGCCATGCAACAGCTCAAAGTCTTCACCACAAACCTTTTTATTATGATAAGACCAGAGCAGCCTCCCTCATTATTTATAACGATTAACATCAAGGCATGGTGGGTGACAGCAGGACAGATTGCCCATAGAGCAGGGTACAGAACTCTTTTTGGCCTCGTGGGGCTTTACAGCCACCCCTGGAGATGGTGCCCTGTGACACAATCCCACATATGCTAGCCTTGTATTCTGAAAATCTAAAGCTATCGGCTGTACAAAAGAGTAGTTTTCCTGAGGGTGCCTCTGTCTTTGTGGACATACAGCAGAATAGGGACTACTGTGAATTACATTTAGCATACAGTTTTATCATAGCATATTGAACCAGACCATATTTAAGAGGGAGTGTGTTTGGTTTTGTCTATTTTATGACATTTCACACTTGCTATTTGCTGACTGGGATCCTAAACGAAGCTGGCATGTTTACTCACCAAAGAGGAAAAGATAAGAACAGGTGTGTGGCCCACTCTAGGAAACTGAGCTTCTGAAGTGCCTGCTGACAGATGGCAATACTTTGAACATGTATCTGCAGGTTACTTGGTGTCCCTTCTGTTTTTCATCTCCTCCAAATTCTTTGAATTTGTAGCATCTCCCAAAGCTACAAAACTGCCCAGAAAGCTCTGTTTCAAGTGTTTATACTCCTGGCTCAAATAATGTTTCAGTCCAACCATATTTGTGAAGATGGGGATTCTAAATAGACATGGCACTAGACCTAGGGTGTTAAATTCTTGAAGCACTGTGGGCCAGATGCGTGGCACAGGGCTAGTACATGGGCTGGATCAGGGCCACAGACCTCTCTTACCCCTTCATGTTGGATCCATGGGACATGGCATCCATTCCCACTGTCCCAAGACATGCATTGCACACAGCACGTGCTCCAGCTGGTCTGAGAGCTGCACTGCAGCATGAGACCTGGAGCAGTTGGAGTGGGCACAGCATGCAGCATGTGTTCCATACTGGCCAAGGCACATGATACAGATCCCGGAGTGGTCAGAGTATGTACTGCAGGCAGCATAGTCCAGTCAAGGTGGGTGTCACATGCTGGAAGGGTCCCAAACTGGCCAGGAGAATATACCATATGTGACAAGTGGTGCCTGGCCTGGCCAGACTGTGCCACATGCAGCATCCATTGCAGGACCTTTGCCACACATGTTGCTGCCTCACCTAGTCCAGGACTATGGTGCGCTCTGGAATGAGTGGCATGTGCCTAGGACTGGTCAGAAGAGGTGCCATGTGTGGTACGCCTTCTGTGCCATGCCCAGCATGTGTTCCCTGTGTTCCATTTTGCTTGTCTCTCAAATGTTTCCTGCACAGCTTGTGCCCATTGACATGATATAAGCAGGGCAAACCAGAATATCTTCAAGCAGTCTGCATTTTATTTGATCCTGCAGTATGTATATGTAGATTTTGGAACGGCATACATGGATGGCTCGGACACTAAGACTGTGGATCAGAGCCTCATCTAGGATAATTCCATTGGCTTCCAGGGAAATGTTTCAATTTGCCTCAGCTGAAGGATCTATCCCAACATGTGAATGCTATCTTTGTATTCCATTACAGACATTTAATTTTATTCTTCAGATGTAATTCCTTGTATTAGATTTGTTTTTCTGCTTTACAACTGCACTAGAAAAAGAATACAACTGGTGGCTTTTTGTAGAAAGGAATTTATACATTTTTACCAGGCACTTGTGTGATAGCCTACCACCACCATGATCTGGTCCTTTAACTGCATGTATAGGAGAATAGACTTCCTGGTCTATTGCCCTACTGGCTGTTCCCCAAGCCCAGCAGAGACTGGCCAAAGGTACAGAAAAATGAAGAAAAATTACTCAAAGTATTTGGAAACTTGAGATTAATTTATTTAAGCTACTTTGCTGTAAGATCCTGTTTTAATAATGGGTATCTGGGTTTCTAGGGAGAGCAGAACCTCCCAAAGAAGAGGATGCTCTTGGTTTTATTATGCCTGATGAAGAAGAGAAAAGGGTGATCTGCAACAAACTGAACAGTAGACATAAGGCTTCGTGCTATCATAGTAGCTGAAGTGGCGATTGCTGCTTCAGTGCCTTCTTCATTGATCTCTACAAAGCACTTGTGAAAAACTTGTGACAAAACCAGCTCATTTCTCTCTGACATCCCTGTGAAGTCTGCTTTGCCCATGCTGAAGGCATTTGGCATCCCCATGCTGCTCAAAGTGGATTTGAGATTATATCCCTCTTCCATCTTGAACCTGGGCAGAAACACTTCCACTTCAGTTTCTTCCATCATTTTGGGGTTGGTCCATTCAGCTAACTTCTCATAAGTCAAGTCTCTTTCAAGCTACGGTAAGTGAATAAAAGGAAAATCACACAATGAAAAACCTAGTATTAGTGCTTTATCAAACTCTATAGAAAAATTGCCAATGGTATTGTTTAGCATCTCTATAGTAGCTGTGCCAGCAGGGTGTGCCTTGCCTAGTGGACTATGGGAAGTACAAGCTGCTGTTGCGAGTTGCAGAAAGCATAGGTATGGGTGGTAGCAAAAGCCTTTTGTTACAGAGCTGATAATACTGTCCTGGAAGAAAGACAGGTTCTGCCTCCACATAGTTGCTGTAAGTGTAGAAGCTACTAACTACTTGTGTTCTCCTAGCAACACTGTAGTACAGACCTGGCCTAGGTTTGAAACTCACCTAGGTCACATCTATCTGTATTGGATTAGAAACTTCAGTAGATCCTGGCTTTCTGCCGAGGTTTCTAGTACTCTCTGGTTTTGATCAGCCAAGAGTCTGGAGCTTCTAGGACTGGATGATACCATGAAAGTTTTATGGAAATATAGCCACAGCTGGAAAAGGTGCAGCTTTGCTGCAAATTACATAAAGTTTTGGGGCCTACCCTCATTTGTTCCTGAACCAGTTCAGTTTGCACATTCTGAATATAAGAAAGCAGTTTGACTTAGCATCAGACTATAGCTGTTTGAACACTTAGGGCAGGGCTATCCAAATGGCAGCCTGCAAGCTGTGTGTAAACCACAAGGGGTTACATTGAGGTGCCTGGGCTATCACCCAGCTGCCATTTCCCCCCCACTGTCCCCCACATCGCTCTGGCTGCAACAACAGCCAAAGTCTGTAGGCTACCCCTCCTTGCTCCATCTGCTGCTTCCTGCCCTCAAGTGAGTCCTGCTCTTCAGGTCAGTCTGAGCCAGGGGTGGGGGAAGAGGGGATTGGGTCCATGTACAGGCAGCACTGGGGTGGGGAGTGCCTGTACTAGCATGTAGAGTGGCAGGAAGGAGCATCTGCATGGTGTGCTGCTATGGCCCATGCAACATGTGATCCCAGGGGATTTAGAAGTTGGACAGCTCTGATGGAGGAGATTAATATTAATTTTTATAAAGAAAAAATCTTTTTACTGTGATCAAGAGCTTATGTTCTTTACCATTTGCAGGCCAGTAGTGTCATCACTAATGTCTTTTGGTAGCAGAATGAACATGCTGAGATCACAGTTGACATATGGAAGTTCAAGGACATGGGTATGCAATGACTGTATGTAATTCCAGTTAAGTTTTCCTCTCTGATACATCATCTGCACTGGCTTTGTTGTAGTCTGTAGCAAGCAAAAGGACAAACATTACACGTGTGGTAACTGAAATTTTAAAGGATCAGGTTACAAATAATAACATTTTTTTTTTGCCTATGTTATTTATAAATGAAAATATCTAGAATTAGTTTTAATTGTACTGTTTATCAGGTTGTTTACATATTGTGCACTGAGAATAGATTACTACTGTTAACTGCTGGTTTCTGTGTCTTTCACATCTGGCTCTTGCAAGCTAACAATGTGAGAGGTTTTTTTTGGAGATGTAGAAGGGGACTGCTTATGGTTTAAATAACTTTTACACTGTGATCATTTAACATATCTAGAGCTGTCAACCTTGAAAGGAGTAAAAGAGCTTATTTCCCCCCACCACCACCACCACCACCCCCTTTGCACCAGCCATATTTTGCAGGGTATGCCCATACCTTGTTTATTCTGAAAGGTTGTTTTCTTGTAACACCATCCTTAAATTTCTTTGCCCAGCTTCCTTTGAAGTAAAGTGCATTTATCAGGACCAGCCGGGCAAGTGAATCAACAGAATCCTCAGGCAACAGATTCTGAATTTTGCCTACAGGAAGTAATGAGACATGTGTATTTATACAGCTTTTTCCTGTTTTGGCTATAAATAGACATTGGGAGAATATATTGTCTATGGTAAGCTCTTGTCTTAAGTGACTTCTCAACAGTATCCTCAAAAGTATGCATCAGGATTCTGTAATTCCCTAGAGTAACTTTTACTGTCCAAGGTGTTTCTTGCTAATAGGAACCCTAAGTGACAGAATATTAAAGCTACTTTTCTACCATAATAGTGTGAAAAATGACCTGAAGGAAAGAGGTAGATAAAGGAGGGTTTTAAAAAAAATGTCCATTGGCCTCAAAGAAAGGAAACTAACTTTCCTGATGACTTGAGGTAGATAAATCCTCACTCTAAAAGTTTAATTCAGATTAATTTTAAGTGGACTATACAGCATTAAACCCCTGTACATGTAAACAAACTCACAGATACAACAGTGAGTATGGGAGAGATGAGACAATGAAAGCATAAGGAGATAAAAAACCTAGGGTTTATTAAAATGACTCCAGAAACCCAAGCTGGAATAGAAATATCTTTACCTCTTTCTATTTTAAAGGAGATGTACATGCTAAAACAGTTTTCTGTCAACAGTTTTTCTTTTGCTTATACTCCAAGTGTATCAAGCTCATCTGGTCCCATGGGTCAGGTGAGCACTGCATGGCTTTCTGTGAGCCAGATCTAGAAGCACAGCAGGTATTGCTCATCCTTCTGCCAAGACAATACAGCTCTGTTCCAGACCTGGTCCATGGGGCTAGAAATTTGATGGTGGGATGAACTATGGCAATTAACACTGCTGTTTGTCACCCCACCACACTTTTGGATCTGTTGGCCAGATGGTATGGCTCAGAGGGTCGGATCCAGTCCATGAGTTGCCCTGGTCATACTCTATTAATATTAGTTACCACAGAAAATGAGCCCTGGCACTGGATACAGCCTGTCTGACTCGCAAAGAATCCCCCCCCCCCACCTAAACACCACCTAAACAAAAACTAACTACGAAAGACAATGAAGATACAGTGGGAGACGCACCTAAAGCCCTCCAGGTAAGGGAGCAACTGCCCTAGGTCTCACTTGCATCTGAGATGGAACAATTCATTTACATGGAAGATGGAGAACAGAAAGCCCGAAGCAAAGACCATGGTGAATTCTGGGATCAGGAAAGCAGGGGAGCACTGCATGATGGGGAATCTGTGCTCCAAATGCTAATCAACCCACATTTACACACCCAGCTTGGCATTTATCAGACCAATTCTAATCTGGATTTACAAAGCTCACTCGCTCTCTCTCTCGGCATACATTTCTGAACCTGAATTGTATTAGTTAAGCTTGAGCTAAGTTTCCCCAAATACTTAGTGAAACCAGGATAGTATTGTAATTGTTTGTTTTCCTTTGCATGTCTATTACTACTAGTACCGTTATATATTTCATATACTTGGCAATAAATAACTTTTATAGTTAAACTGGAAGTAACTGGGTATATTTTTCCTTCTCTACGTCTCCTTCCCCACTTGCTCTGCAGCAACCCTTCTTTTACCTAAGCCAAAGATCCCTGTGAAGCCCAGAAATCCTGTGGGGTCTGCTCATCAAGAAGCTAAAGACTGGGATGTGCTGAGTTCAAAACACATAAGGGAATCAGCTTGTACAGGCTGATTGACCCGTTTGGCTCAGATGTGCCCTAATGAACTGAATGCTGGCCCATGCAGGTGTCAGCTGGACACCCAGATGGATTCAGAAGTTTTCTGTTTACCTGTATGCTTGTCTGACTGCAGTTTATTGTTGCTCTGATGAACTGATTCTTGGCATATGAGGGTGTCAGCCTCTCCATGCTGATCAACCCAGCTGGGTCAGGTGTGTCACGTTAATCTCTGTGTGTTTGTGTGTATGACTGATTTGGTGACTGGAGGAACCCAGCCCCATTGAAACAGAGTCCTGCAAGATGGCCCCATTGGGGGTGAGGACTTGTAGAAGGGAGTTATACAGCTCCATATAAAAACACAAGCAGCACATTTGATAAAATTACAAAGACCCTAAACAACGTCCCTAATAAATGAGCACATCCCAAAGTAATGGGCAAATCTGGTAACACACCATTCTGAGGCATACTTGGCTATCTAAGTTTATACCCACCATTGTGGTAATGGTCTTCAGGAGCAGAAAGGTCAAACTGCTATCATACATATTAGTGTGACTGGAGGTTAATGGTCATTGTTTTTTTTTTCCCCCCTTTTGTGATGCAACAGAAATAACTTTTCTGACAAACAGATGGCAACCATTTTGTAACTTGATTCCAGTGAAGAATGTCACAGTGTGTGTGGTGTTTTTGTGTTTTGTGTTTTTTCTCTCTCCAGTCACAAATACTGAAGATGGAAGAATACCTGTGTTCCTCTTTGTAATATGTGTAAAAGGAACGTCCTTGGGCTCACCTTCAGTCTGGCATTCAACTTGGGCATTGATTTCTCTTCTGACTTCCTCTGCAGCTTCCACAAAATTTACAGCTTGTGGATCTGTGTTGTAATATTTCTTGACTGACTGTAAATATTCCTGTGAGGCAAGATGGATAAAGGTCTTACATGTATAATATTTTGCCGTACATATGGGCCAACAAAGAAAATAATTCAAATTATGATAGATTCTGCTATGCTCAAAGAAACAAGTGAACTGAGATACTGTACAGACCATAAAAGGTTTGTGAACTTGATATAAATTTCCACAAAAAGCCAGTAGGAAATAAATATTAAAAGAACAAAATAATCTGCAGCTGAAATTAGCATATTTATTAGACTGTCAATATACAATACAAGCAGTACTTATAAAAATTAAATGGTCTCTCTTAGTTGAAACAGATTCTGTACTTACTGTATTGAAAGGTGATGATTTTTCTCCATATAACTGGTTGACACTTCTAAGCAGGTAATTTTTAGTGGGTTTGTTGATTTCAAAGCTAAGTTCTTGAAATGCTGCATGGATATTACTTGATTTATCAAGATTAGTCTGGAAAGAAAAAGGAGAACTTCTGGTTGTTTACCTGTCACTTGGGACAAGTGATTCAATACTTCACATATGACACATTGCACATAGTCTTGATGGTGATAATTACAGGTAATATTGCATCATTTAAGCTATTCTTTGTCAGCTGTGTCTTAGGCATTTACCTTATTCTTGCCAACATGCTTAATGCATTATAGGAAAATCTCCATTTAGTGGATGAACATAGCCAGCAGGCAGCTAAGAGATGCAAAATCATTACTAACGGTTTGAATAGGGCTGAAATACATCTTGTAATTACACGCATCTACAGAAATTATACAAAGCAAAGCGGAGACGCATGGAAAGTAATAGCACAGCTTGTGCAATATGGTTGCAGGACTCTTAATATCCATGGAAACTTAATACTGAAAAATTCTTGCATTTAAAAGTTTGACCTTTAATACACAGACCTGTTGATTCCAGTATTGAAAACCCATCACTACCAATACTGTAAACTCGAAAGTTGCTTGTGCTAGTATACATGAAACATTGTGCATTAAAATTGCATGAACTGAAAATTAATCAGAGAACTAGTAGTTTTGGGCCCAGTATTAAAAGGCAGTAATGAACTATGGCAGTTGAGGCAAAAGTTTAGGTACTATACAGAAAGCTACTAGAGAAAATGAATGGCAGGATTGCACCCAAGTTAAAAGCTCCAGGGTGAAGGTACAACTTGGGCCCATGCTGTACTCCCCCATAAAATTATATTGGGTGCAAAGCAGTTGGAAGCTATTTGAAATTCCTTAACACTTCAGCCCAGCCACAGAGCTGCCACAGCTTTCAAATGCAGACATGTCACTGAATCTGACATGACCGCTGTTCAACTGCACATGGGGAACCTTAGAACTCAATACTGGGCTTGATGCTTTGTCACTATGGCAGGCTCCTCTAGGCAGAAAGTTAACAGTCCCTGCTCCACTAGCATAGCCTGTGGCTTGTGAAGGCAGTTAGAATAGTGAGTGCTGCTATCTTTGAAAGAGTATGGCTTTGGCTTGGTTTGTACTGATTCATCAGAACCCAAGTGTGTTCTTCTCTGTTAGGAGAGAATACATTTTAAAGCTGTTATGGGGACATGATATAGTAGCCCTTACTGATTCGGGGGCACATCTACATGAGATGCTAACACAGTGGTTTCTGCACATTTATTTAGTACTTGTATAATCAAGTACTAAATAAATGAGCAGTAACTGGAGTTACTGCACAGTAGCACTAGTTAACACCTCTTTAGTGATGCTATTGTGCAGTAGCTGAATAATACTGCACAGTAGCATGTTAGTACTGTGTGCTACTGTGCAGTATTATTCAACTACTGCACAGTTAGCATCTTGTGTAGATGTTCTGTGGGGAGCTGAAATTAGTTCTCCCTTGCACCAACAATGTTACTGAAATCAACGGTGAAATAACATTTCTGTTGGGCAATATTCCTTTAACATGTGGAAAGTATTTCATAAGTTAAGTGCTTTATTTGCTTTTCTACTCCCACAACAAGAATTTGATCTATGTCAGAATTTCAGCACTTCAGTATATCCATGAGCATTCTCATGTAGACGTGAACTAACCCTCCTTCTCTAAAATGTGTCAGGCAGCTTGTATAAACCAATATTCTTTTCATGTGGGATCATCCCTAATTGTTGTATGCATTATGTCTTCAGCAGGACAAAGCATACTCTCTTTTTTTTTTTTAATAATGAGCTATTTAATAAGCAGAAAGTAGTAAGCAAGAGAAAATCCACTAAAACTCTAAAGAGAGAAGGGAAGTCGGAGAAGCACAGGATGGTTATAGCTCTTCAGAGTCAGATGAGAAAACAGCATTATTTTTCAGTTTTTAAAAAAAGAGAAGTTTGTCTTAACGTTTGCAGTAAAGAAGGCAGTATTTACTGGAAACCTCTCAGAAGACTGTATGTAGATGCACCCAGTGACTGGATGTGCAATTAGCATGTAACAATAAGCTCTGGAACAGTTTGCACCATGGTTTATTGCTTCTGGATACAGCGTTTACATATACGCCTGAGACTGCAGTACATTGAGCTGGGACAGAGCAGCTCTGGCTGGCAAGGGACCCAGGGGTCAGCCTGCCCACCTGGGACTGCTCTGACCCAGATTTAATGTGCTGTGGAGGAGCTGGCTGCGGCACGAGGGTGCTCCAGTGCAGGGCTATTTAGGAGTCAGTATCTACACAGTAGCACCCTCGTGCCCCAGCCACCTCTATTACCATCCACACGTCCATTTTGCTGCATGTAACTACTCTGCTGTAGGACAGTACTTGTTCCAGACTGTGCTATCCTACAGCCGAGTGGTTTACAGTGGCTTAATAGCATTGCCATTAACAGTGACACTTTTTACTGTGGAGCTAATTAGGCTACTCCACAGTAAATGGCACAAGTAGGTATTCCCACTGTGAATATTTCATGCCAGCAAGACAAACTAAAGCAAATGCAAACGTGGAAGGAAGGGAAGCCTAGCAAAGACGTAAGCCTGCTTTATAGCTTGGAAACTATAGATATTTGTTTGGACATGGTACCTTCTGGAGGCTGATACACTGGTTTGTCAGAAGCTCTTCCATCTTGTAATAGGTTTGTGGTTTTGTAGTGGTAGTGGCCATTCCAACTCCTTGGACTTCGTTAAAGTGAAGCACCTACAATCAAAATTGCAAACAGAATAATTGCTGTGGCAGATGACTTGCTCTACATGTCAGATATTGTGATTATCTCATGGAACTAGGGGGCAGGAGACCTACACCTGGATTTTATTCTTGCCTCTGCCACTAGCCTGCTATATATTCCCAAACTCTGGTTCACCGCTTCTAATTTGTGAACCTAAGTGCTGTGACGCTGAAAATTCTCCTGATTAACCTGAATGTGCCTGACTTCCACAACAGAATCAAACAGCCCTAAAATAAGCACCCAGGCTCCAGTCTTCTGCAATACATGTGACACACACGGTTGCTAAAGAGGCATGTACTTTTGGCCTTCAGTACTTGCTCTGATTTGGAATGACTTCTTATGGCAATGTGTTGTGAATATGATCAGAGCTAAAGTTGAACAATGAAATAGAAGGAAAGTGGTAAGCAACATGCTGAGTTGGGAAGCCCCTACTCCTACCTCCTGGTGACAGTATTTCATTTTTGAGTTTTTACTTCTGGACCTTTAACTGATGCTCCTGCCTGATTTGACGTATTGGTCTCTGCCTCTGGTTCTCTTATTCGCATGCTGCAAACACCTATAGCTCTGCAAACACTATGCAGCAGAGCTAGACACAGTTTATTGAAAGGAAATGGTGTGAATTTGGTGAAAAGGGACCTTGCCTGGGCCTTTAGGGGCCAATTGGGAAACGGTCCCAGCCTGACATTTGGATTTTGGAGGAGACTAGTTATGTGCTGGAGGGAGAAGCGGGTCAGGAAAGGCAGATCTTTAAGCATAGTGACAGGGCAGTACACCTCAAAAGCCAGCACCTGGCTTGCTTTGTATGGTTCTGGCTAAGTTAGCTTTTTCTCTCCTTAAACAGTAGCAGCTCTTTCAGAGAGCTCCTGTAGTCCTGACTTACCTCTGCTATCTGAGCTGCCGTGCTACCTCTGGCGCCCAGGTACACCGTGGCCATAGTAGATGCAATACTCAAAGGGGAGAACAAGATGTTTCTGTTGGCTTGCATCTTACACTCCTGTTTGAAAAAGTCAAGAGCAAACCCAGTGTTTGCTATGCTCAAAGCTTCCATTATTCTGAATCTGCTTGAAAAGATAGGGAGGAAAAATACGTTAAGATGACAGGCTTGGGCAATGATTATGATAAGCTATTTCCTACTTGGTTTGAAAATGGCTGAGGCACAGCTACCCTGAAGGGCTAAATTTTATAGTACAGGCAGCTAAATAGTCATTTGGACCTTAGTAGCTGATGTTGGTTGAGGATTGCTTCTTTCCTTTGTACAGCTGTTGTTGTTGTGTATGTGGGTTGTTTTTTTGTTTTTTAAAATCCTTTAAAAATGTTTAAAAAAAAACTTTCCCTTTTAAACGATCATTGATACAGCACTATCTTTCTAAATATAGTTAACTTGATCTTTTTTGTGGCAAAGACTAATTGTGCCTTTCAAAGAAGTATTTTATATCTGAAAACTTCTGGGATTTGGGCGAATACATTTTGGTCTGTCAGCTCTCTATGGACTGTTCACTTCAACCAACTGTTTGTTGTTTGTTATTCAAGAAGTATGATTAGCCACTCTAATTTACACAGCATTTCTTTTTCTAGAGAGAATACCTTAATGTGTTTGTGAATATAGGTATTTGCATAAAGAACAACTCCTTCCTTATAAAAGGAGGGGGGAAAGGAAAATTCAATTACACTGAATTAAGTAAAATACACATAGCACAATTAATTTGTGGACTTCATTGTCAAAAGTTATTATGAAGTCATAAAGAGATTACTATGATTCAAAAGAGAATTAGTTGTGATTGTGGTGACTGAGAAAATTAGTTAACTTACCTAGAATAAAAATATTTTTATCATAGGTGATTTAATCAGATATTTTCAGGGTTAGGAAGAGGCTAGTGCAGGTTGTACTATGTCTAACCTATGTCTGCCTGCCTTTTCAACATTTGATATTGGCCTTTGTTAGACACCAGGTACCAGACCAGGTAAAAACAAAACAAAACCTATACGATCTTTCATGGTTTGTTATTTGTTCCTATTTGTGCAAATCCAAGCACTTCGGACATTTGTCTAAGAGTGAAAATAAACATGGTCAAACTAATCAACCCATCAGAATATGGGCAGATGATAATGAACCCTCTTTCTAGTCTTTTCAGGCTGTACTATGAACTAATATATGTCAAGTGCCTTGTACTGCAGTTTTCCCTCCTGAAAGCCTGTTCCTTCTGTGAAACCTTCTACCTGTAACAATCTGAAACACCGTCTGAACTCTGAAAGGTGTTTTTCTGATTAGTATTTACTTGTGTCACTAGATTTCCAGTTCTTTTTTTCATGGCAGGGTGCATCAGCCACCTGCAGAGAGTTAGGGATTAAGAGTATGGTTGGGGGTAGAAAGGTAAGAAAGGTTTATTGACTTAACAAAAACACAACTACACGTAATAACAAGACAAACACTGACAGACAAGAACAATTAGTGTCGGCAACTTAGCGACAGTTCCCTCTGATGTCTGATGTACAACAAGTTTCTCTTTCCGCAAAGTTCAGCGAAGTCCGACTTCCCTGATCAGCAGTCTCTGAGAGGTACTGGGAAGGACCCTGGAATTTAGTCTTTGGGCTCCTCAAGCTCCACAGATCCAGGCTAACAGCTAACTAACCCTTTTTACAGGGCTGTTATCTTCCTTCAGAATGATTATGATTTCCGGATATTCCAGCCAAGTCATAGCTTCTGAATGGTACTGATAAGATATAGCCAATCAGCTTCTTTTTACTTCAACTGTCCCTGTACTGACCAATATCAGTAGAAGCCTTGCTTTCCTTTGATAAGGTTAATTTTTAACTACACCACAGGGCCTTACTACTTCAAGGCTTTGTTAAATTCCTTAGGCCTTACTTTATACAAGCCCTTACTACATCTTAAAATTTAATTAGGCTTTTAGCAACAACATACAGCTTAATATCTAAACAAATACAGAAAAACACTTGATCTAATCTTCATAGAGCCTTCAGCAAGCACCTTTATCGCACAGACATAGTTTTCAGCTATCAGAGCAAGGCTTCTGTTGCGGGTTGTTTAACTGATAATGATAGAACTTTTATTTATATTTTCATTGCAAAGGAACCTGACATCCCAGGCCAAAATAAGGACCCAATGTGCTAGAAGCCACACAACTACAAAATAAAGACAAACTTCCAAATATCAGCAAAATAAAGAGAAACTTCAAAAGATCTGTGAAAGAACACTGTGACTTGAGAGTGTGTGTGTGTATCCATATCTGAGCCTGCATTACATTATACTGTCTGGAGTAAACCTTGACTATTTTTGACCTTGCTGTGGTTTTTCTTCTTTAAGAAATAAATAAACTTGAACCCTCACTTGACAGTATCCATCATACCGATGAAATACATTACTTCCTATTCAAATCCCCTCTGTCTATACTTACTGTACAGTTGCCAACACAGCAGTGCAAAAATAAAAATAAGAATGACAATAAATAATCTCTAGAAATATGTACAGTACCTTGTCTTTCTCAGTGATGAAGTCAAGCACTCACTGCATCTCTGAGGCTTACTACTGTTCACCCACGGAGCAAGCTGAATATATAGTGTGCCTTGCCAGTTCCATGGATAGATTACTCATAATGCTGTAATTTATTTTGCTGAAAGGGAAAATATCCTTGTGGAGGTGTTGAATCATCAAATGGAGGATGTCAGAGAATTGAGGGAACAAAATCATATAAAACTTTCACAGGATTGACTGCAGCGATAGTCCTGTGGATGAAGCTTATTGCTCCCAGGCATCACGTCTGCTCCTTAGTCACCCCAGGACCATGGCACATTGAGTCATGGCAGAGCAGCCCCGGCTGCTGGAGGGTTTGGGAGTCAGTCTGCCAGCCTGGGACTGCTTTGCTCCAGCTCAACAGGCTGTGGAGGGGCTGGCTGGGGCATGAGGATGCTTCATTGTGTGGCTAGTTGGGAGGCAGCCCCTATACTGAAGCACCCCTGTGCCCCAGCCACCCCTATCAGCATCTACACATTTGTTGCGGTGGAGTAAATAACTCTGCCATGGGATAGTACTTGTGTCTGGCAGTACTATTCTATGGTGGAGTTAATTAGTTTGCTCCGTCCTAATAGCGCCACACATGTAGGCAGTGCTGTTTTATGGTGGAGCTAATTGGTCAACTCCATAGTAAACATCTTGTGGAGATGCACCCCCTATGTCCTAACACTCCTTCTGAACTCCTGCTCAAGGTTCCTTTTTCTTCTGCATTCATGTCCTTCCTGCCACACTCCACAGTTAGGCAAGCAGATCTAAATGGAGAAGTTGGTTCTTTATCAGATTTGTAATCATGATTAATTTAACCTCTGCCCAAAGATGACCCAGTCAAGCACTCACTGCATCTCTGAGGCTTATTACTGTTCACCCATGGAGCAAGCTGCATGGATAGATTACTCATAATGCTGTAATTATTTTGCTGAAAGGGAAAATATCCTTGTGGAGGATGCTCACCTGCCACACCTTGATGTTAAACAAATAAAGAGAAGCTGAATGTTGAAACAACATTCTTTCAATGGGAGTATGTCCTCTTCACAGGGGTCTACCTCCCCTATACTCTGCCCTTGTCTCATCTGCTGGGTTGGACCTATGATTTACCAGGTGTGCCTGAGTCTCTACCAGTAGCTCACCCAGTCATTCAACACGTATTTAGCCCCTTGTGAATCATGAGTTTCTGGGGGCTCAATCAGTCCTAGTTTATGCCCCTTTCCACTCTTATGAATGCCTTCTATGCATGCTCTCAATCAAAAGGGCCCTTGTTTATGGCTGCTCACCATGAGAGTCAAGCACCAACTGTTTAACTCCTGTGTGCCCTTTTCAGGAGGGATTTTTCATCAATCAATTAGTTCCTATTTATGTCTTATCAGTTATGTATTTATTGCCCTACAGATTTATTGAATCTGCACCTTCCCTGGTGGTATCCTACCGACTAGCAGCACTATCACCAGCCCATCGGCTCCATCCATCAGCTACTCTTGAGAAGCCTCACAACTGCTCCCTATGTGAAGAGGCATTCCTCAGTGTCCCAATCCTGGCGCCAGTAGGTTAAGTGGTTGACTTCTCTTCACCAGTTCATTCCAACTACCTGAGGCTTGCCTCTGGGCTGGGACCCAGATTCACCATGCTCCTGGTCCTTTTCTGTGCCTCCTCACAGAAATGCACCTCTCTCCTCCAGGAGACCGTGCACTCCCCTCTCTGGGGGTTTATAGGCCTTAGTCCTCTTACTTTTCAATCTGTTGGGTTACTCGGGGTCCAGTCACATCCAGCTCCCCAGCCACATGATTGCCAGGAGCTGGGGTTTGCCAACACTTCTGGGTTCTCTCCCAGACAAGCTGGCTGGTGATGGCAGGAACCTGGCGTGGCTCCTGACTGGGTTGGGTAGGGACCCCATAGTTTCTTGGGTTCCACTTGTCCCTGGTATTGTGGCCGGCTCCCAGCGACATCTGGATGAGCCCTCTAGTAATTGTGGAAGCCCGGCATGGCTCCCAGGTGAGTGAAGCAGAGACCCCAGTTGTAGATGGGATACCTCTAGTAACAGGGGCTGGGAAGTGGCTCCCTGTTACATGCTCCCCATCTTTTGATGGTCTGTTGGGGTTACCTCGTATTTACTCTTTTACATCCCACATGATGCGTGCTTCACTCAGTGTTTGTCCATTCTCTCCATCTGGTGATTGTTGTTTTCACAGCTTCTTGTAACTTTCCCCCTTCCAGCATCTTCTTCCGCTACAGTAAAGGACTTGGCCAAATGTAAACCCTCTACCATAGTTTGGGGCTGGTGTCATTGGACCCATTTTTGAGTTCTCCTCCAGATAAGTGAGGCACTGCTCTAAACTGAATAGATCCAAAACTTCCATGATGGTCTTTCCCTGAGGTTGGATCCATCTTTACAACAGGTCCTTTAGTGTCTGAGCCAGTCTCTGCTCCTCTGGATTCTTCTTGGCCTGAACCCTCTGCTGCTGATGCTCTGGGGAGATCTCTAGTTGATATAGTATCATATTCCTTACTTCTGTGTAATCCATAGCTCCACCTTGGGCTAAGGCCTGGTAGGTAGGCTGGGCCAGACCTATCAACAGGGAGCCTGATTGGTTGGACCAACAAGTCCAAGCCCATTCAACTGCCAAGGCAGCTCTTTCAAAGGACTCCAGATAAGCTTCCAGATCATCTTCTGGCATCATCTTTGGAATTTTTATACTCTTGGTGGCTCAAAGAATTGCTGCCTGTTGAGCCTCTATTTTCTTGCTCAGGTCTTGCTGTCAGGTCAGCAGCATAATCTATGCCTCTGCTTCCTTGGTTTGTACTCGAATTAATTCTTCCATCTGTGTCTGTTGCCCCTGAAACAATTGCAACACCAGGCCATGCCCTTGTTACCAGTCCTGTGGGGCTCTCAGTTCTTGTGAAGTCTTGTGGAGCTTTTCCCCTGTGATTTAAATATAAAGTTCCTCCTGACACACAAGGCCTTCCTCTGCCTAGGGGTCAGACACAAGTTCAGCGAGTATGTGCACACTATTGTATTTCATAAAATGGTAACTGATTTTCAAAAACTGTTCCTGTTTCCAAACCTGTTATAAGAGAGCATCAGCCTATCTTTGGCAGCTATTATTGCATATCATTCACCCCCACCCATTGCTAACCTCAAATGTTGAAAATCCAGCAATATTTATTTACCAGGAGCTGAGTCAATGCAAGCTGAGTCAATGCAAGCTGTATTCAGGATGCAAAGCTCTGAGCTTTCTTTTATTACTTCCACAGAACTTAAGTGTGGGAGAAGTCCTACTGTATGTGATTGCTGTGTCAGTAGTTCTAGGTTACACTTTGGAAAGTTATACTCTTTTTTCTCTTGTGTGTGGTATCAGAAGTGTAAAATAAGTTGATTCAGTCATCTGGGTAAATCTACATATGCCATCTCTTGTGATTTCTGTGCTACAACCAGGATGTTTGGTCTATTGACCTGTAAATCTATTTGCCAGTACATGGCAAGTAGTCAAAGTGCACTGTATACACAGGTGTAGTATAAACCTTAATTAAAGGCTTGTGTAGTTGAGTAATATTTTAAAGCTGGTTTAAAAAAAAATCCTATTATCTTATGAAATTCACTTGACTAGAAGTTTATAGATGTTTCACAAAATTGCAACTGGCTGAAAGGAAAACGTATATTTAACCTGTGTCTTGGAATGAGAAATTAAATTTTAAAAACTATTTGAATATTTTCACAAGCTTAAGCCCTTAAAGGAAAACACGATAACAGTAGGAAATGATACTGGTGAGTCAGTTGTTGGGGTACTCTTAGCAACTAGTAAGTAAACACACCAGCATGTTGTAAGAAGGCACTGTATTATTAGAAGCACTGTCTTTTCGGAAGGAGGGAAATGAGGGGGTTCATGGTGTGGTCATGTTTCCATTACACTTAGAGCAGATCTAATGTTAACAAGCTCAATGCCATGATAAAATTTCCATCTGAGTAACTGCATTCTGTGTACTTCATCCTACTGCAATTAAATTACATTCAGTAGTCTTGTCCCTCCTTTTCTAAACTGGATAGTATTACCCTGTAGGCCTGTGCGAAGCAGCTAGTATTTGCTTCAGATTTGGATTTGGCTGATTCGGGGGACAGTGACTTATATTGTGGATTTTAGTTAGAGGTAAAGAACAAGTCATGCTTCTTTCTGTCTGAGCACTTTTTTGTGGGGTTTTGTTTGTCAATTGGAATCTTAAACTTTGACACTTATGTGGAGATTATTCTCTTTAGTGCTTCCCATTGCACTCAAAAATTACAAGGACTGTAAATGCTCAGAAAACCTTTTCAGAGACGCTAGGAAGACTGGGATATTATGAAATCTGAGACTGCTGTTCTGAACATATACCATGATGGTTCTCAAATCTGTGTCATCTGTCATCTTAAAATTTTATGTTGGGTTTCACACACTAACAATATTTATTGAAGTTGGACACTCAGACTTAGTTGGGGGGTAGGCAGAGAGGAGGAGGTGTGCGAGTGAAGGGAGTTTCTTGAGGTGTGCATACTGTTGAGTCTGCTCTGCTGGCTTGCTGAACTCACCCTTATTTTGGGAATATAATCATGGCATTCAAAGAAAGCTGTGACATTTTGTAGCTGTACCAGTCCTCCTTCTGTAAGACTGTACTGTATATGCTTGAACTACTCTGCACACTCCCATGTTATAACAACTTTAAGAAAGATAATTTTGTGTTTATAAGGAACTCACGGGGTGGTGTCTAGCCTTGAAAGGATGAGCTTTTAGACCTTTTAAAACTTTGGCAGAAAACTGATTTTGTTGTTGTTTTGTTTGTTTTCCATACATAGAACAGAAAAGATAGCTTCCTACCAATGTATCTGCAAGTGATTACCTATTTGGAGCTATCCACACTTACGTGTTCTCCTTACGTATGTTACTCTTTCATGCAGTGAGGCATTGCAGGGTGTGGTGATTCTTTTGTGCAAACATCACCAAGGCTTAGGGGTATTTTGTTTCACACTAGCAACTATGTAAGGTGTGGTGGAATTGGACAGGACCATTACACCACCTCATGCTTCACTGTTGCTTTTAGGTGACTTTATTCACAGAAATAACTGTTAGGTAGGATATAAGAACACTGACAATGACAATAAGACAGAAAAGGTTGTTGACTGCTGTTCTGAAGGATTCAATTTTGCACTTTTCCCCAGAAGTGCATTGTTTTCAAGCTATATCTAAGCAATACTAAATGAATTATTAATTGATATACACATACCTCTCTTAGGTTTTCATAAAAATGCAGTTTACCCAGCTATGTTTCAGACTCCAATTAACAGTCTTGACATTTTTCAGGTAACTTTTAATGCCAAAAGTAGGAGGGGCTGCTTGCATTTCTCAGGAACAGCTCAGAGTAAGGCTAAAATGCACTGGGATTAATGACAGGCATGCTGGTCCTACATGTGTACTGAAATGTGACAGATACTCATCTGAACAGATCTTTCAAAGGTTATAACTTTGGTGCCAGCTGCCCTACCACTGAATCAGAAAGCTTTCTGCTTCTATAAGTGAGCAACATTCCTAATATGTGGGTACCTTGAGTTTCACTGTGTAATAAAGTGAAAAGCATGACTATCTAGTCAAAGAATGGGTATGAGAAGATGACCTACGTATGTGAGTTAAAGAGGGAGTGGAGGTTTATCACGTCTCAGCTGCCCTGTGGTAACTGTCTGTGTGTATATTCGTACCCCATGGAAAGAGCTAAACTATCACAGTTTAGATAGAAGTACACACCCACTTATATCAACTGTGGAGAAAATGACAATAAACCTCTCTTCCCTTTTTACCTCTTGGTCAGTTGTTTTCCTGTCCAGACCTTAAGAATAATCTGTCCAATATTCGGAGAATATGAAATAGATGCTGGTTATATATAAGGATATATATATAAGGATCAACTGAGGAGTAGGAAGCATGGGCAATTGACTTTTATTTTTTGCTTGTGGGGACAGGCCTCAGATGATGCCCCCCCCAGCAGCACAGGCAGGGCAGAGCCAAATAGCCGGTTGGGGGTGGATGCAGTCTGCGGTCTCAGGGCTCCCTGCCCTGTTGCCCTCCCCCTCCCAGGAGCCCTATACTGGCTGTGCCACCATGGCAAGGTACCCCCTGCCCACCCAGCAGCAGCAGGGGTACAATTCTGCACCACTGCCATTGCTGCTTCTGGGTGGACAGGGGGTGCGACGCCATGGTGGCATGGCTGGCACAGGGCTTCTTGGGAGAGGACAACAAGGTTGGGGACCCCTGAGCCCACAGTGGGCAGCTTGCATCCGCCCCCACCCCATGCACAAATCTGCAGGGCGTGTGCCTCCCCACTTCCCCCTCTCTGGGAGTATGTGCAGTGACAGGGAGCTGCCATCCGCCGAGCCACCTGTGGCTCTGTCCTGCTCCTGGATCCAGCCTTCGGCCTGCTATACTTTCCTGGTTGGGCAGCAGCCCTGGCCCCAGCCCCACTCCCACTCCCTCCCTCACTGTGGGTGCCTCAATCTGCCCCCCCCACCCCGACTTACCTGCAGGCAGCTGGGGGAGCTGCTCTTCATCGCTGCCTGGGGCTATATTCCTGGCCATATGCATGTGGTGCTCCCTGCCTCCCACCTCCTGCAACCCCTTCCAGGCTTGAACTTTACCACCCTGCATGACTCACCATTTCCTCTATTTTTGTGCCATGAATGGAAAACTCGGATCCCTGCATGATGCTGGGAATCCAGGACAAATGCTGTCATGGAGTCATGCAGCCCACGACTGGGACCTGATGTTCCCATTTTGGGACTGTCCTACTCAATTAGGGACAGATAGTCACCCGACCATCTTTCTGAGGGGGGCCAGAGGCCTCAGGCCCCCTCATACTCAGAGCCTATGGCAGAAAGAGGTCTTCTGGGGCCCTGCTGAGAAAACACTGGTTTTGTCTTGATGTTCCTTGAGGGCAAACACTTTTGCCTTTTAGAATAAACTGGATTTCATTAAACAGATGGATTTTCTTTTTCTTTTTGTAGTGGCAGGTTTTTGCTTTTTCCCCAAGAATTTCAGAGAGGGAAAATGCCCCCAGCCTACCAGCTGCTTTCACTTCAAAGCCTTTACTTTGTGTCAACCTCCTTCCAACTGTCTAGTGTACACCATGTTATATTTTCGCATTATCTTCCTAGAACAGAGTAATTGCATGTGGGGAGAGGGGCTTTCAATTTTGCTGACAAAAGTATGACAGGACCCAAGGACTGCTGGAGCTAGACAGATGTAGTAAGATACTGTATTTTAGCTGTGAGGGTAATTAGATGCTGAAAGACCTTACTGAGGGGAGCAAGGTAGATTTGCCATGACTTAGACAGTTAACTAATCTCCTCATTTAGACTCTAAAATGTGTTTTAATCCAGTTTTGGGGGCTAGATTTTATGGCCTGTATTTAAATGATCCTTTCTGGCTTTAGAATCTCTGAATTCTCACTATTTATGCTTTTTCTTTACGAGCTGCAGAGAGAACAGGATTCCTCCATTGCCCTCAACATCCCATTAATGCAGACCTATAAGAATTAAGACAACCATTCTAATCAACTTTTGTGCTTCGAGGATTCAGTTGGCTGCTTTCAAGAGTGAGAAGAGAAGGTATTAACCTGTTGTGTGATTGGCCAGAGATATTCTGACTTTTCTATCTTCTGAAGCATCTGGTATTGGTCACAGGTAAAGTTGAGACGTGTTGAGTGGAGCAGCGCTCCAAGGTTAGATTGAAGATCCTTTGAATTGGATGCAGGCTGGTGAGTCTTTTTTATTGTGTTTTGGTCAGTTTGACCATAATTTGGGATCAGTGAAGACATTTTCCCTTGGTCAGATTAGCAAGGACTTTGGGGGTTGTCTCCTTCCTCTGTAGCAAGGAGTGTGGATCAGCTGCTAGGCTCATCTAACTGTATCTTGCCTACTCAGTTCCCTGCTGTTGCGGGGGCCCAGGCATTAGACATACTTTGGTCTCTTCTGTTTTCAGTCTGTGGATCACAGCAGTTTAGTTTTTGGGGACTGAAATACCATAGCATAATCAGAGCAGGGTCCACTAACCCCTTTTACTTGGAGAATAGGAAGCCAGCATCAGAGTTGCAATTAAGTAGGCAGCTGAGCAAGGGTCAACTGCAGAGTAGTAAGCAGCCAGGGGAAGCTACAGACAGGAGTTAAAGTGCAGCGGGGGACTGCTGGAGTGCTAGCTGCAAGGGCATATGCAGAAAGGGGTCTAGGCAGAAAGAGGGAAATGACTGAAGCTGCTGTACCTGAGGCCAGCCTGCAGTAAATCAGAGGATGTTGAGTACTGGGTTGATTAGAAACCTCTGGACAAGGTGGAAGCCATGTGATTGGAAGAGGTGGAGCTCCAGCCTACTAAAAACCCATCTCCTGAGCTAAAGGAAGCAATTTGCTTTTGACCTCTGTTAAGGGCACAGGTCCTGCTAGTCTGGGCTGCAAGGGGGGGAATCCAGACAATGCAGGCACCTGTGGAAGCTGCAGAGAGTCATCAGCAAAAGGGTAGGAGTCTGCTGGGTCTCATAGAGATGTGGGGGGAGGGGTATGTTTGATCATTCTCTGGCATAGAGCTGGAAGACTGAGTTGTACCTACAGGTGAAGTGGAGGCTATGGGTGGGGTTCCTGGCAGGCAGTCACCACTGTCAAGGGTGGAGGTCAAGGCAGAAGCCTGCAAGAGTTCAGGACCTGTGGGTTGCACAGGCCGAAGCCAAGCCATGCAGGAGCAGTGAGTTCATTCCCCTACAAAGGACCTTGAGCTAGGGAGAACAGGGTCAGGGGGGTCCAGTGTAAAGAGGCAGGGCAAAAGAGGCCTGAGTGGGCTGATACTGACAGAAATGGACCAGGGCCCTGGGTGACTGGAAGCTAACACAGAGCCAGAGGGTCCAAAGGAAGGAGTGAGTGAGATCTGTGAGGCATAGGTATGGTTATGGGGAGAGCTGGAGGCCAAGTTTAATGCCCCCAAGGCAATGTGATGCCCTAAAGCTGTGATTCTCAACATTTTTTTTTTTTTTGCACCAGGACCCACTTGTAAACATCCATGGCCAGTCCTGATCTAGTGCCCCTTAGTCCTGACCCCCAGACCCTCTGTGTGAGGTGTGGGTGTGGCAAGTAGCCCCTTGCAAGCTGGAGTTCTGCCAGCCTGCAAGGGAAAAGCCACAGTTTCCCAAGCTTTTTTTTTTTTCCTTTAGAGTTTGTTTGTGACTCTTTCACACATTCTTGTGACCCATGGGTTGAGAAATGCTGCCCTAAGCCATGGATAGGGCTAGTAAGACCATGAGGGATGCCTGGAGGACAGGACAACTGCTAATGGTGTAGACTGGTTGTGGTGTCAGACTGTGAGCCCAGAGAGAGATGAACAGGGCCAGGCATCCAGCTTGGTCAGTTAGGAGCACTCCAGGCCTCAGAGGCTGCCTTCCAGTTTATATACATCAAGGTATGACAGTAAGAGTACACTGAGAGTCTGGAGGAGTAGCAGGATTAGGGTAGCCACTAGGAGATGCCACAATCATCCTTTGTTTATAATGCTACAGTAATCCATGGGCAGATCCAGAATTTGGTAAATGGGGATGTGGCACACTACCTCTTAGACAATGAAAATGTGGGAGCAAAGTATGCCTGGAGCCCCTGGGCCAGTGGAGAACACCTTGGTGCCAGGTAGAGAGTCAGGTATATGAAAGGGGTGGAGCCTGCCTGCTACCACCACTGTCCCTGGCTGCCTTAGCGGGGGTGGGGAGAGGGAGACAGAGCAGTAGTGAGCAGACTCTTCTTTTCAGCAACTGCTTCTGGCCAGTGGGAGACAGTTGCTGGAAAAAGAAACCCACTTGCCCTGGGTGACTGGTGCCTCCTGAGTCGGGGGGGGGGACACCTGCAGAAGCCACCGTTGGCCAGTAGGGATGGGGCTGGTGAGCACCCACAGAAGCTGCCAGCAGTGGGGGATGGCTCTGCCAGGGGGAGCATGTGCCTCCGCCCATGCCCCTTCTACCAGTCACCTATGCCACTTGCTACCACAGCTGTCTCTAGCTGAGCCTGGCACTGTGTGCAGCTGCAGCTTGTTGGTGGAATGGGGCAGGAGCAGCTTAGTGGCTTCCCCTGTGCTGCTCAGCCAGGAGCAGCAGTGGTGGTGGGAAGGGAGGTGCCTCTGCCCTTCTGCACCCCCTCTTCCCCGCAGTTCCAGATCTGCCCCTTGTTTAATTCAAGTTGCTGAGCTCAGTAGGATGGAATTGAATGACTGGATACATAAGAGTATATGAAATCAAGCAACAAATTAGGCAGCATGACTGCATGCCCTCAGGCTTCTCTCTGGCTCTTCCTTCCAAGACGAAACATGAAATTCAATGTGTTGAGGTGTTTGGAAGTTTCAGTGTTTAAGCTGTCAGCATCAGTCTTCCCATGACTGTGCACTTTGAAATAGTTTCAGATTTAACAGAGATTCACAACTTGGAAGATAGCAGATAAGAATGCACAAAAAGGTTCGGTTCTAACTTTTGATTGACCAAGATGCAGAAAAATTAAGGCAAAATACCCAAAATATTTAGACACTGAAGAAGATATCCCCATAGTACCTTCCTATTTCTGTAAGATCCTGTTTGATAACAGCCAGTTACACTTCCTATGTAAATGCCAGAAAAGACAATCTTCAAGTTCAATCTGATGAGGAAGAGAAGAAGCAATTGGCTAAACTATATTATACCAAAAATCTTCTTCCCTTTTGAAATCTTCCCTGTGTAGACTGGAAGCATCTTTCACAAATGTATGCAGTGCTGAGTTGCTTGATCTCTTAACTGTGTTTCCCAGCTGGATTCTGTAGTGATACATCTCCAGTTTAACTTTCTTCACTACATCTCTGCTGGTCTAATTGGATAATTCACCCTAAGTCAACAGTCTTTGTTGCCAGTCAAAGACTGAAATTATAACCTGTTGAACTTCTTTCCTTTTAAAGTTCTTTGCCCTAATGGGAACACTTTCTAGAGCTGTTTTGAAAATTCACGAAAAATCATTAGGAAGTACCTTGCCAGTTTACGTGTGTGTGTATGTGTAAAATATATACATACACACATAAGGGGTCGGTTGGTTGATCTGTCTGTAATGCACTTGGGGGTGTGGCTCTAGCCAGTGCTGCGTCAGGAATGCCCATCAAGAATGATGGGCAGGGTATGGCTCCAGCATAGTGGGCCAGGTAGACATGGAGTGGTGGGGAGGGAGGGCGCACAGGGCCGGATGCCGGGGTGGGGTGTGGAGGGCCAGATGCAGAGTGGGGTGCAGGCCTGGATGCAGGGGTGGGGGGTGCGCCACCAGACATGGAGCAGCAGCAGCACTGAGTGGTGGTGGCAGCTGCCGTGTGCAAGTTTCCACCATCTCTGCTTCTGGGAGGCGGCGGCTGTGCAAGGTGATGGGTAGTGGCGCTCCATCCCTGCCTGCTTCCCCCCTCCCCATGTCATTCTTGATGGGCAATTCGCTAGTGCATATATAAAGTTCTTGTCCTTTTTCAGGAATGTAGTGTGTAAAATGTTGAATTAACAAGGGATTCATTTTTAATATAAAAAACGTGAACAGTTCTAAATATAAGTCCTGAAAAACTATAAGCGCTGGGAAAAATATCAAGATTAGGAATAACATCTAATGTACTATGTATATAGCCTTCTTCCTAAACTTGTTGTCTACTCTTATTTCAGAAGACCTGATGAAATTGTGTATGCTGAAATAGTGAAAAATTGGTTCAAACATGGTGTGTAGGTCCAAAGCTAAACTGGTATTTCACAAGCAGCCCCTGTCTCTGCAAGAGACAAAGATACAGTATGGTTTAAATGGAAGAGGATGATGTAGGTGAGAGAAACTAAGATTGTAGAGAATCAGGAATTTCTGACTGGAGTGTGAGGTATTTTTTTTTTGGTAGCAGCTCACAGAGAGAACTACTCCTAGTGATCAACTGTTTATTATATATAACTCTTTTCCAGGTACCAGCTACTAAGTCAGAATGCTAAAAGGACCTGGGGGAACTTCACCTTGATCTATATGCACCAGCTTGCACGATTTAGGGGTGGTCCTATTTCTGGTCCTGTAGTGGCATCCCAATGTAACTACCCAATCGAGATGTGTTATTGCAATTGCAAAGTTTGGGTGATGCAATCAACCCATTTTTAAAAAAAACAGCAAACCTAATTATCTAAAGAGCTAGACCCTGGTATCCCAGAAGTTGATGGCTGCAACAACAGGACAGAAACCCTAGCCCCACAAGGGAGCTAGGCTTGTCCCAAATCCTTGCAGTGTCAGGAATGAGCACCACAGCTGAAAGGGGTTTTCTCATTTTTGTAGAAAGTCCTAGGGATTAGGGTCATGACTCATGGGCCAAAGGGGAGGAACAAATGCGGATAAATAGATATTAATGGTATAACAACATATACTCGAGTGGTAAGTACCACTAGAACACATGCATTCAGCACCTAAAGTTTTTCCCCCTCCCCCTGCCTCTCGAGATGTACCTGAGAACCAGTCTTTATTCCAGAGTCACTGTGTACGGGTTTCCAAGTTGGGGGGGACGGTCCCACGTGTTCAGTTTGTAGCTCAGCTGTGCTGCTGTGTCTCTTCCCCCTCTGTCTTTTGTACCCTTTCCAGTCTTCCAGTTGGTTCCAGCTGACCTTGGAACCGTCTCCCCACCCCAGCCCTCTGGGAGTCAAAGTCCAATGTCACAGCCAGCAGGACTTCAGAGGGTTGCTTGTCACGTCTTATCACTTCCTCTTTCCCCTTCTGGAGGCTTTGGGGTCTGTAGTCCAGAATTGCAGCTCACAGGACTCCATAGAGTTACCCCCTTCTGTTACACATTCATATTATGTATCCAATTCACACAGTACATTAGTTTGTTTCCTTCGCTCGTGGTCTCAGAAATGAATTTGTTTCAAACACGTCTTCATACAGACTGCCTGCATACAGACTGCCTGCTTTCCAGTTCAGACAACTTCGCCATTTTTGAGAGGATAAGTATCTATCTGAGGCTAAGAGGGTACAGCAGTTATTCACTTAATTTTTCTTGGAAACAATATTTCTCTCACTCATCCTGTCTCACATAAGACAGACTCCTTACTTGGAGAGTGTTTTATTATAATGTTAATGATACTTCACTGATGCAATTCCTATTCCCAGGAAAACTTAAATTTCTGATGAAAGGAAATGCATAGTGTCTGTTTTGTTTGGCTGGCTTTATTAACAACTTCTTTTGAAAGGTCAAGATGAAATCCTGTGTTCAGATACCCTGAAGATGTTGTCAGCTTTTGATCTAATTCTCTTTACCAGCTTCATTAATTCATAAAGTAATGGAATAATTTTCTCTTGTTGGTGCTGTCTCAAGTTTTGCTGTCTCTATTAGCACTGACCTTATCACTGAGTAATCTGAGTACATGCATGTTGTATACTGTTAGTATCTTTTTGTCTCCTGTTTCTGGTTTAGGAAGAGTAGACCAAATTCCCAAGAAGAGAAGAAAAAATACTACACAGATGTGATTTAGCTTGAGTGTAGGACATAATCCAGGCAGGAAATAAAACATTTTATCAGGAGGTTCACTGTTGCTTCAGAGTAGAGATTGTCATGGCACACTTGTAGAGTATTAGTAGATACTGAAGAAGTGTTAAGAATGATGTTTTTTTAGGTAGCTGTGATAACCCCAAGTAGTCCTTGCCTCTCAAATAATTTCTGAGCCTGCCTTCCCTTATGTAAAATGGAGTGATAATGCTTATCTAGCTCTGAGGATGATTTTAGAGTAAGTTAAAATTTATAGAAAGCCTTTTGTTAGTGGTAATCATTTACTGGGTTGTTATGGTATCAGTATAAATTGAAAGTTCCTTTCTGACCTCACTACTCTTGTGCTCAAAGGAAATCTGTCAAAAGCTTTTAAAAAATGAGTTTGGGAACAAATTAATAAATTACCTGGATGCTTAGAACCAAATACTGAAGACTAATATTGAATTTTTTTTGGACACACAATTATCTACCTGATTCTTGAATTTCTTCCTACACCCTAAAGGTGCTAATGCCCTCCTCCCTTCTGACTGGTGTTGATATCCTAGTAATCAAGCTAATTCTTGTCTTTTTTTCCTTCCCTCCAAGTTTACAGTTTTACCTACTGTTCTTAACCACTGTGCTTGCTTCCCTTCTCAGATCTGATGACAAATGTCTTGCATTCAAAAGCTTATCTAACTTTATTCAACCAGACAGTTGCTCCAATAAAATATACTGCCCTTAAAAATCCTTGCCTTCTATTCTACAAGTAACTCTGAGATTTTTTTTTATTATGGTCCTGTGTTTAGATTTCATCTGTTCTACTAGGCAACTTTCAAGTCCAGAAATGGATTTGCTTAAAACCCACTTTGTGCTTTACCCAACCATGCAACTACACAACACGCCCATTTCTATGACAAGTAAAACCATAAGCCTTGGAATGACCTCAAGCTTTAGAAATCTCAGAACAGAGTTTTTAATGTTTGACTGAAGCCCATCTCTGGAGTATGTTAACTTCTCCCTGAAGTATATCCATGGATTATCAGTTGCTATGTCACTGGTTGAAACACTTAATTTAAAACGAAACACCACTATATATCTATTAGTGGTGTTCTATTTAAATCATGGAAAAATGTGGATTTGGGGTTACTTTTTCCTAATCAAAAATTGGGGATATTTTTAAATCAGAGAAAACCCAGGATCCCTGCTTATAAGCCAGGCCCAGGAGTAGGATGACCAATGTGTGCTCTGGTTGGGCTGGAACAGGACTCTGCATGCCCTGGGAAGAAGCACCTGAGAACTTGGGGGGGGGGGGGGTTAGGGGCTCACATATCTTGAAGGAGGAGAAAGCCTTGCAGATCCTAGAGTCAAAGAGATGCTGCAAAGGACTGCTCGATTGATAAGTATTTCATTCACATTTTATGTTGCTGACTGTTTACACCCATATGCCTGGTTATGGGGGAGGTTGGAGGCTACAATTAATGTCAGGAAGGCATGGAGTGACGGGTAGTGGGACCTTAGAAGTCCCAAAGCAGTAACAGTGGGCTGCCAGAGGCTCAGACTGAAGTAGCAAGCTGCCTAAGACCTTATGACAGAGATAGCAGGCTGCCTGAGAGCCCAGTGAACTGTGTTGAGGGCTCAAGAATCTTAGAGGGACTGTGCCAAGCACCAAATAGCCCAGATGGACTGTGTCAAGAGATAAATCACCTAGAAGGGGTCCTCCAGCCTGTATAGGCAACCCCCAGAAAGTCATCAGAACACTTAACATCATGACAGGTGGGAAATGGGAGGGTGCTGAGGAGGCCAGAGGACACAGCAGGAAGATTTGATCACTAGGGCTGTGTGAAGCTTTGGTTCCTGATTCAATTTGGTGGAGATTCAGCCCAATTCAGTGGCTGAATCCCTGAATCTGAATAGATTCAGAGGACCCTTTAATCTCTCCAAATCGAATTGGAACCCTCAGAATCAATTTGGAAAGATTGAGACTTAGAGACAGCTTTAAATGTTTTTTTCTACATACCTCAGGTAGCAGGGGCTCACGAGTGCCACAATGCTGGGGCACATGGAGTGTCCCAAAGAAGCATGGGGGGCTCCCCAGCACACTCAGCAGCAGACCTGGAAGTAGACCCGAAGCACTTCTGGCCCAGTAGGAACATGCTTTCCCCAGCTCCGTGACTGGTGTCACCTGGGTCTGGGGGACACCTGGGGTCCGTCCCCCTGTGGCTGATTGCCGAGCCGAGGAGGTGCGGGGCGGGGCCCAGCATGCACTCCCTGGCAGACCCAGTAGTGGACTGGAAATATTTCTGGTCCACTTCCAGGTTCCCCACTGAGCAAGTAGAGGTCCCCCCCGCACACCTGTGCAACACTTCATGCACCCCAGCATAGCGGGTGCGACTCGTGATCACTGCGAACTCAATGTTTTAGAAAAAACTTTTCAAGCTTGCATAAGACATCTGCCTTGTTATCCTCCTCTTATAAAAATCGGGAGAAATTGGGGTGCAGAGTGGAAAAATAACTTGTCTGTGGTAAGCTAAGATGGGAAAGTAGATGGATGTATAATTCAAATTAATTTGTCCTGCTGTTAATATTGTTCTTAATTTTATTTTTAAACTTTTTTTAGCTCAAATTTTATAATTGCCTTCCTGTGACCTTAATTTTTAAATAAATGTAATAACTTGCATGTGCATTTTCTAATACTTTGTTTATTTCAGAAATTTTTTTTGAGAACTCACACATTCTCACTGTTTATATGGAGGAAGGTCTTGTAGATTCTTTGCAAAAGGGATAAAAATGTAATGTAAATGATTTTTTTTCAAAATGTTATTACAAAAACCTCTGATGCATGAAAAAAGGATCCACTTTGTAAAGTAAGAAATTAATGGAAAATACAGTATTACCAAAAATAATACTGTACAAAGTATGTACATTGTCCAAATGGCTTAGCTCAAATTGCAAGCAGACAGAATTTTTTGAAGAGATGGAATTCCCCCTGCCCACACAGAGGGGTTTCACAACTTAACACAAACATGTACTTTGTTCCCTAAGTGGTTGTTACAGTCAGTCGATGAGCTACTAAGGGAAAAGTGACACAGTTCCCATACTGCCAGTCTCATCATGGGAAGAGCAGTCCTTGTGACAGGATGCCTTAGGAACATTTTGTTTCAAGGTGGCTTATCTTGCAATGAAAGAAATGAAGTGTGTAGATGCTCAAAAATCTCTGAAAATACATATAGATTAAATATTGTGTTTCAGGGGTGGGTTTTTTGGGAATTTTGTTTTTTTGGCCAGACGAGCCTGAAATTAGACCTGGCATTAAAATAAAACTTTAAAATTACCTTAATTACATTTATTTGGATTTGGAATATTACATGGCAAGCACAAATTAATGTTCCAAATGAACTTGCTTGAATCTGAGTGTCCAGTATGTATTTTTTCTTAGGTCTGGCAATATATTGGGAGAAAAGCTATCTTAAAATTAGCATTCTACCTGAAGTTTTAAATGAATAGAAACTCACAGTTCCCAAAAACAGGCAGACAAGAAACACTGCAATGCACAGGAATAAAATAATGTACAATATACACAAGGAAGATGAAGGGAAGTCTGTGTAGGCAGTATCACTTCAACTATTTTTACTGTACTGATCTTAAACATAATTCACTGACATTTTAATTAAATATGGTTGGGGCGTATTAAAGCAAACAAACAAACAACAACAACAAAAAACTTGGAGAAATTCTTACCTTAAGCTTTGCAGAAGTGAAGCTAATGCCAGAGGCTGGTCTGTATTTGGAGGGGTTTCCCACTCTCCTTGGACTACATACTCTCTACTTTACTTTCTGACATTCCTTGTTTTTAATGATTGCAAATAGTATTACACTTTTTTACTTAACCTTTTTTTCCTTTTAAGGGACTATCAGTTGAACATTGAGAAAAATGATCTCTTGTACCAGGGTGCTCAATCACCCCCCCCTTAGGCTAGATCTGGTCCATAGAGCCATCTCATCCAGCTTACAGGGATTCCCATGAGTCTGAAAACTTAGTGGTGGGGGAGCAGTGTGAACATCTAATTACATCTTCTTTGATGCCAAATTTTAGGACTAATGGGGAGCCTGGTGTGCAGAAGAGCATGGCCCTGCACGCTGCATCAGGTGTGCAGACCTCTCAGCTCAAGGAGGAGTACAGTATAACCTCATAAATCTGTTTTTCAAAATTCCAGAATTTTCAAAAATCCAGCACTTTTTAAAAATATGCCACATCATGGAGCAGCAGTGAGACAAGGCCAGTAGTGCCCCTCTGTGGGCCATGCAGGCACCGGCCGGCCAGCCAGATGCGGAGAAGGAAGCTTGCATGCAGTGGGTGCTGTTGCCATCCATCACCCTGTGCCACCGCTTCATGTGCAGCTGTTGCTCTGGGACCTGCCACTGCTACTCTTCTTCACTCTCTCCCATCCTTGCTCCAAGACTGCCTGCTGATACCCACCCCCCTCCCCCCATGCAGAAATGGAAGTTTGCTGCTGTGTGTGCAGCCACTGCTTCAGGACCGTCTGCTACTACCCCCCCTCCCCCCACAACAAAACTCCCTATCCTAAGGATAGTTTCAAAAATCTGGAATTTTCAAATTTCTGGCAGGTGCTACGTCCCAAGGATGCTGGATTTATGAGGTTATACGGTAATATAAAATGTACATCATAACTTTCTGCTTTTGCTATGGTTCTGAAAGTACTCCTTCACTCTGGGTCGCAAGTCATTTCTTTATAAAGCAATATAGCCAAGAGAAAAAAGAAAACATCAAAGGTCCAACCTTCCCACACTTGAATTAGGTAAGCTACTAGATTGGCATAGAGCATCATGTAACAATAGTAAACAATGCTATGAACAGATGCTTTCTTGTACTGCTAATGTAACAGCTGCCAATGCCCAAAGAAAGGGTGGGAAGGGCTTGCATGCAGAAGCTCTGAAAAGGTGCAAGCCTAAAGATATGCATGTAGCTGACTGGATTGCCAGCACAATGGCGGGGTTTGTTTGGCTGAGTCTAGGATATAAACACAGCAGATGGCAGGAAAGAGAGGAGGGAGAGGATTGGGACAGTCTCTCCAACCAGGTGGGGGACTGAAAACCTGCTCCAGGGAGCCAACACACCAGGAAAGACAGACAGCCTGTGGTGCTCATTAAGGAGCTGAGTCCCTTACCTTAGAGAGGAGCTGTGCAAACTCAGGTGCCCTGGGAAGGGGGTGTGGGGGTGGGAAGTCTGTGCTTGCAGCTGGGTGGGAACTGTGGGAGAGTTTAGGCTACAGGAACAGGGGACCTGCCTGTAAAGGGAGGCAGTCTCTATGAAGCAGTCCTAGCTTCACAAGGAAAGGGAATGTGGGGAGGCATTAGCCTCCTAGTGCTTGTAAGAAATTTATTTACAGGGAAGGAATCACCCCGCTGCCATCTAAACAGAGGTTTCTGCTTGAAAAAAAACACTGGGACCTGCACACTACTCTACGAGATGCCTGTAGGAGCTGCACACTGCCATCTGGTGACCAACAGCAGTGTTGTCATTCATTTTTATTGCATTCCTAGTGGAACTGAGGTTTATAAACTAATTTATGAATGGACATATTGATAGGTCTGTTGTATGTGGGATCACTTGTTGGATGGACTATTCCCTAATGTTGGGTTTATAGATAATATTTTGGTTATAGGTTTTAATGGGTGTTGTTGAACCTATGTAATGCATATATTTATATATGTGTATTATATTTGTTATTAAACTTTTCTATTCTTGTCTGTAAATAGTTATAGCTAAAAATAAAGAACCCTATTTGTTACTTAGGCTGGAGTGGATTCTTGGGAAGGTGGGAGTGAGGAGCACACCCTTCTTTTTGGTGGGACATCTCACCCAGCTGAGTTGCCTGAGGGAGAGCCCAAAACTATTGACACCCTGAGGGTCTTGAATCTGGTATAGCGACTGGTCCTGGTGCTGGCGGAGGGTTACATTAAGAAAGGAGTTATCTTAAATAGGGAAAACAACATTAGTCTAACAATGTGTTCTTTCTCTCTTTCATTGCAGATATGCTGTCAAGAACCTTTTCAATCTTCCTGACTTGGCTTCATGACGGGAATGCTAAAGAAACAGCACACCTTGTCTCACAGACAGGATATAGGAACCTAGACACAGGGCCGGCCCGTCCTATCCTGCAAAACCTGTGGATGCAGGGGGCCCTGCAGCCTACGGGCCCCCTGCATCCAAATGCTTGCCACCCCGCTACCCCTCTGCTGACACCGCTGCCAGCTTTACATCTGTCTGCTTGCCACCCCTCCTGCTGCAGACACTGTTGATGCTGCTACTGGCTTCTTTGGCTGCTCACCACACCCTGGCTGCTGCTGGTGGCTTCTTCATGTCATGGGGCCCCAGAACTATTTCTTGCAGGGGGCACCAAAAAATTGTGGGCTGGCCCTGCATAGAGACACACTGGTTTGAAAGGTGAGGAAAATGCCAGAGAAAATAAAAGGAGATCAAAGCCACAAGATCTTGTAAGTTATTGAAAAGGGGATCAGAGCTAGAAGAGACTGGCAGGAGGAGTATGGAGAGAGACTACTTTAAGCAGGGGCAGATCCAGAGGGGCCGTGGTGGTGTGATTGTGCCCTTACTTCCAGACCATGATGTGGGAGCCGCGGCCGGGGACTTTAAGCCCCCAAAGAAGGTAAGAGTCAGTCCAACAGTTTTGCAGGGAAATGGGCCAGACCTCAGGCCCTGCTTAATAGCCCAAGATTTTTGCTGGACTTGGCTAGCCATAGACATAGACTCTCTAATTTGTTGGATCAAAGTAAGGCTCAGAATTGCAGGGCTTGGTGTTCCATCCTGAGGGAGTGTGACAGGGGTGCCACTTCCAGAGCCTCTCCGGACACGTGGCTTTGCCCCCCTTTAATGGGCTCACTGCCCGCCTACTCTCGCCTGCCATGCCTTGATCTTATTTATAAACAATGGATAATTGGAATTAGTGGGAAGCTGCCAATTCGTGTGTGGCCCGATGATGGGGGGCACTGTCTGCGGCTCCTTTTCCTCCCCTGCACCACAGCCCAAGCCTCGCTGATGGTGCTGGTGTAATCTGTCCTGGGCCATGTTATTATGCCACGGCCCGTTGTCTGCCTTCAGGGCCCCTTGCCATCCCTTCTCCCTCTCAGGGCTCCTTGTCGCCCCTCCTCACTCTGAGCTCCTCACTACCCCCCCCCAACTCCGGGGCTCCTTGCTTCCCCCTGGCTCCGGGGCTTCTCACTGGTGCCCCTTTCCGGCACCTCTGGGCTTGCTGCGCAACCTGCGCCCCTTTACCGGCACCTCTGGGCTGGTCATGCACCTGGCAACGCTCCTGCTGGGCCCTGTCTTGCGCTTCCCATGCTCCTTGTCCTCTCTGGGGCCTCTCGCCCCCTCTGGGCTTCCCGCCCTCTCTGGGCCTATGCTGCTCCTCTCGTGCTTGTGCCGCGCGCCCTCTGGGCCTGTACCATGCTTCCCACACTTCTCACCCCCTCTGAGGCCTGTGTAGTGCTTCTCATGCTTGTGCCACGCTTCCCGCGCTCCCTCGCCCTCTCGGGGCCTATGCCGTGCTTCCCGCGCTGCGCCATGCCTCTTGTGCTCAGGTGGTCCACAGCCGTGCCTGGCCCCCTGACCCTTCCTCCGGGTCGTGCGCCTTACTGGGCAACCACCCTTGCAGGCTGGGGTCCTAACCCCACACACCAAGCGCTTCTCTGGCGCTCTCCCGCCGTGCCCACTGTGGCACCAAACGCCGTGCCACCCTGACACCGCTCGCTGTGCCCCTAATGGGCACCAGGAATCCCCAGATTATTGGGGAGCTCCTGTGAGGCCTCCTCACTCCCCTACAGCCTCACCCGGTCCTCCGGTATAACCATAACTAAACCATGAGCCAAACGGCTATAACACAAACACAAGAAGCCTCCTGGCTTGTAACCCAAAGTCCGTACTCACTCAGCTCTTCACCAGACCCCATCTCATCATGTGGCCAGTCAGGGCAGCCAGGCTGTAACCCTGGACTCTGTCTGATCAGATCAGATCAGTGCCCGTGCCCGTGCCCCTGCCCGTGCCCGTGCCCCTGCCCCTGCCCCTGCCCCTGCCCCTGCCCCTGCCCCTGCCAGGAGGGAACTGGCTCTGACCTTAGCCTTCTCTGTTTATAAAGGCCAGGCCCTGCCCCTTGGTGGTCAGCTGACCCACTCTGTTACCATGGTAACTCTCACCTGCTGCCCTGCTGAGTGGCAGCTTAGCCCATTCACTACCATTCAGTAGCAGGCACCCTAGTGCCCTGCTACAGGGGGCCTAACTAAAATTAAACTGGTTGTGACTTGGCACCTTCTGTGGGGAAGGGAATGATTGCAAAGCTGCTGTCATTTACTGAAATCCATGTGTATGTATTTTTGAACACCATAAAGGTCCACTTTTGTAGTACTTATAGTTTTTCCAAAGTCACTTACTACATCTCTTTGTTTTCCTCCTGATTAGGTTCAAACTGAACCTGGACCCATCTTAAAGTTAGTATCCTACCTGAGATTTTAACCTTAAGACCAACTATGCATATTTGATTTGTGCATCCTTACCTAAGAAAACTTATACAAATCTATTATAACAAAGTTACATCTACTCACTTCATTTTAAAGATAAAGCTATACCTGACTCTCTTTTTTTAATTGTCTCCCTTCAGTCTTCAGGTACTCTTTTAATCTTATCACATTACTGGTTTAGCTGGACATATTGATGGCTCCCTTTACTTTGCTGACTGTGCTGGTTATCACGTCTACAAAGGTTCACTCTACTGTCACTCAGAAACAGGGTTTGGGGCCTTCTGTTTCAGCCAGACTTCAGCAGCTAGGCCTGGGACCCTTGAAAATGACTGAGGCTATTTCCTAGATATTCTTTCCTGCTTCACAAAATATGAGGTGGAAGGTGCTCAAATGAAAGCACTTGCAGGAGCCACTATGAGCTGGAGGTTAAATCTAGCTTTAGCTGTTTATCTTGCACATCCCTGGTAATGGTGTCAGAACAAGCAGGGGTGGAATGGGAAAAGAAAGAAGCATGGCCAGAGCAAGCTGGCTGGGTTTTGGACATTCAGAGAGCACAATATTTTCAGCCTGAACATGTTCAATTTACACTAAGCATCTTCAGTCCCCTGCCTGCCTCCAAATAGTTTATGCAAACCAAATTGCCTGTTCTATAACAAGCTTGGACCAATGATCAGGGCATTGCTATTGTTTTTTGTCCTTAGATTCTGACATAACATCTTGGAGATTCGAGCTTCTCTACCATGTTTGCGGTAGAAGTCAGCAATGTCTACCATCCAAATTCTTAATATATGAGGTTGCTGTTTTAGCTGGATCGGTGATTCTCAAGGCACCCCTTGGAGAATGCCATCTCTTACTTTTCATTGGCTGGTTTTTGACTCCAGACAAAAAATAGAGCATTTTTTTTCTCTTAAAAAGTACTCAGACCACAACTTTGGATTCTATTTGAAACCGCTTGGTTTATTTTGTAAATCGTATTTGTAAATCTAACAGTGCTAACATTGTGTACTACCCTTGAAAGGATCTTGGGAGAGGTGCTGGAGCTGCTGAGTCTCTCAGTAGAAGCTGAAACAATAAGGAGGATATCCTTCTAAACCTTGAAATCAGCCCATCAATGTAAGTATCTTTAATAGGACTAGGTTTTAAAAATATAATATGTTAAATCTTATTTTTTTAAATGAAAAAATAGAAAAAGGAACATGTGTGTTACCACACACACAACCTAGTCCCATTAAATTAAGGGTAGGCTGATCACAGAGTTTAGAAGGAATGTGGTGCTTAAAAGTATCTATTACTGCTCTAAGGAGTTTGTGAATGTGAATAATAATTTTATTCTTTCAGCTCTAAATCATATACATAATTATTTTAGTAGCATTATTGGTAGGATAATTTGATAAATAATAAAGCAAACAAAATCTGCCCTCCCAAAGATCTTCAATGATACAGCCAGTTAGAAGAAAAACCCCCCCAGTTAAATGTGCTCAAAAGTGCCACCTTGTGCTAGTACTAAGTCATTTTCTTGATTATATACAAGCAGTATAAATTTGAGAAACTGAAGGAAAAGTTCATAGGGTACACTATTGATCCTTAGTATGTGAATTGGTTTGATAATGAAGGATGATCTGATTAGGGAAAAATTGAAAAAAGGTTTGAAGTCTTTGGTAAAGGAGATTTCTCTGCTAAGTCATACCATTGATTGTATAATAATAAGGGAAGATATAAGGGAAACTAGTATGGTCTCATGAAATCACTAAGTATGCTGAAATCACTAAGTATGGTCTCATGAAATCACTAAGTATCACTAAGTATGCTATATGTTCATGATTGAATACTAAATGGTCAGTTATGCCATCTTGTTATTCTCATTGTCCCTTTTATACTCTTACTTGTTACATGATGTTTCCTTCTTATCTTTATTTAGAAAGGAAAGGCATTAGAAAAACCCATCCATGCCTGTAGCTACTCGGACACCCTGGCTTCCCTTCTCTGGCAGGGAGGGATGCTCCCTCACATAGAGCAGTGAGCCCACACTCTACTGGATGCCTTGCAACATGGGCAGGAGCAGGCCTACCTGCCACCTCTCACCCACCATGCGATCAGAGCTCTGAATCCAGATGACTCAGGCAGTGGCGGCTATGGAGTAGATGGATTGGGAAGCCTTCACCTGTACCAGGTACAGGATGGTGAGCTGTGTGTGTTGTTGGCTTGCATCAAGATGACCACTCTCATGGCTGGCTCTGCATGCACCAACTTGGTCATCTGCTTGCATAGGACACATGGTACTGGAAGCTAATGGCATGGAGCTGACCCAGCAAGAACCAACTATCATGCATTCCTCACCCAAAGAGGATGGGATCTGTCAGCATCCACTTGAGCTTGACTATGTGCTTTGTGGAGGTGTATAGCACCTGGAGATACTGTAGAAGCAGGGACTGAAGCTAAACATCCTCGAAGTGCCCACTTGTGATCCACTTTGTCAAACACTTTTTTTCTTTGATCAAGGGTCAGGAGGGTGAATGACATCCCTGTGAGCAAGCTCAAGGAGGTCCTGGAGCAGGTACAAGTTGTTGAAAATGGTGTGCCATGGAACCGTGTACATCCACTTGAGGTGGATCACACCTACCAGGCTGTAATTCAGTGACAGCAAGATGGCTTTGTCTGTGACCTTGTAGTCTGTGTGGTGGAGTGAGACTGGGTGTCAGTTTGTCACGCTGCAGGGGCCCCTTTTTGGGTAGCAGAGTTAGCATGGCCCTCCTGCATAACAGGGGGAGCTCTCTGTCCCCTTCTGACTTGACCCAGATGATGAGGTCTGGACTGAGGGCATCCAGAAGGCATGGTAGAACTCCACTGTCAACTTGTTGATGCCTGGAGGCTTCTTGGTGGGCACCAGACAAAGGGCTCCCAGAACTTGGCCAGGGTTTGAGGACCCTCCAGCTGGTCCTGGTTGCCCCAGCTGACTTGTAGCAGTTCCTCCCACAGGGCCTGGCAGGCATCAGCATTGCTCAGATCCATCAAGAAAAGTCTGGCATAGAAGGCCCTCATTCTCTCACAGGTTGCTGAGATCTGTGAAGGGGTGCTGTCCTCTGCCGGGAGTCGTGTGATGTATTGGGCAATGCACTTCTTCTCCAGGGATAGAAGAAGTGGAAGCTGGTCTATCTCTTGGAGGAGTTGGGTCCACCATCAGATAAATGTGTTGTGGATGCAGCACTCATTCAGGGCTTGGAGCTCTTCCCAGTTCTCCAGAGATGCCACAGAGGAATGGGGTGTCCAGGTCAGCGGTGAGGCACTTCTCCAGCTCCAGTGCCTTTCTTGAACTCCTCTCTGACAATGTCCCTCTTCTGGGTATGCTTCAGGCTGTAGTTACAGCAAAAAGAGCCTTACATGTACCTTCCTCAGGTTCCACCATCTCTATGCCAAGGAAAAGGTCAGCCACTACTCCAGCCAGGTCAGCCAAAACTCCTGGAAGGATGCCACAGAGCCAATGTCCTTCAGCAGGTTGCTGTTGAATAAAGATGGAAGAATTGGGCACTACGTTCATTCATATGCATCTTTAAAAAAGCGTCTACACAGCAATCCTACTACAGATGCTGGTGTTGATTTAATACTCCATAATTTTTTTCCAAATTGCTGACTCCCAACTTCTTGGTGCCAAGGGTGCATACCTGGTAAGGCATTAACCTGTGTTGAAGGATCTCTTCTACCTTGTATATGTCCCACAGAGGTGCCAGTAGTCAGGTGGGCTTGGAAACTTGCAGCTAGGCTTATATGGGGGAAAAAGAGCAACCCAGACAAGTAGTATAGGAACAGGTTGAAAGCCCAGTTCCTATACTACAGAGAGCCAAGACTAGAAAGCCCTCTCCATGGGATGCCTTATTTGGTATTCCTCAAGGGATCAGGGCAATGCAAAAGGCACACTTGTGCAAAACACCTGTAACAAGAGGAGGAGAAAAGGAAAATGAATCTCAGCAACATGTGGTGACCAGCTAAGTGCAGAAGCACTGTGTTTAAGGTACAGCACCCTGCATTCTGCATCTGAGGGCTATAAACATAACTCTATGCATCATGAAACCTGACTGGAGAGCTTAAACTCCCCTTTCTGTTATCTGATCCATTCTGGGGGCATTTACATGTGCGCTTTACTGCGGAGTTGTCTAATTAGCTCCACAGTAAAGTATCATCATCTGTATGTGTGGAGCTTTTAGGCTGGAGTAAACTAATTAACCCTGCTGTACATTAGTACTGCTATTTACTCCACTGCATTGCACATGTAGACAGTAACCAGAGCTGACTGGGGCACAAGGTATAGGGGCTGCATGCTGGCTATCCCCACACTGTAACACCCTTGTGACCCAGCCAGCCCCTCTGCAGCATGTTGAACTGAGGCAGAGCAGCTTTGGACTGGCAGGCTGAACCCCACCTTGGCTGTACCTCCCTGGTTTAATGTGCTGTGGTCCTGGATGCACGTGTAAATGCTGTGACAAGGAGCAATAAACTGGTGTGATCTTTACCAGAGTTTGTTTAGGCACATTAATTACATATGTAGATGCACCCCCTGTAAACTTATTGCAGCTCTTTTAAATCTTTTATAGCCAATCTGGTTGTGGAGCTCTGCTTTATTTTCCTGTTGCTAAGCTGGATCCACTCCACTTTCTACCTGATCAGGGCTGCAGAGCTCTTCAGGATATGAACGATTTGTGTATGGGGGGTCTCTTGGATTTCCAGTGCTTGCTCTTTAAAGCACTCTCCAGCCATTAGCACTCTGAAGTAACCCCTGACCAATGCTTATCCAACCTTTTCTAGAAAGCGTCCCATGATTTGGATTCTGCATTTGGATTTGGTAGTTTGGATTCTAACACCTGCCCTAAATAATAGATCAGATCACCTATGAGTCTGTCCTTACAGGAGTGTCTAATTTGTGACTCCTTAATGGAAACCAGTTTTCAGGAAGCATAGAACACCACTGTCTGGAGGGCAGGACGTTTTAAAGTGTCAAACTGGCACCAAAGATCACCAGTAAGTTTTGAAAATATTGACCCTTAAATATATATAAGATAATCTGTCTAGGAGTGGTGCCCATGTGCAGTCCTAGAATTTAATAACCAGAGAATAGCATCTCCAACAGCTCCATGCCATCAAAAAACAGATTAATATATAATGTTAGTACTGACTCATGAGAAAAGATGGCCACACACAGAATGAGCAAGAAAATGTTTTGCTGCATCTATAGACCCTCCTAGCTAGACCCTGTTTATTTAGTAGGACTGCTCTCATTAGCGAGCTAATTCAACAGAAATATGATTGGGATTTTTTGACTTCCAACAGTAATGCCTTTGGCAGAAGCATTACATTTCATGTCTCCTATTTGAATCCTGTTTTCCAGACCTTTCCTAATACAAATGATTCCTCTGAACCAGGCATTTCTTTCAGCAGCCAACATCTTTGCATTTTTAACAGTCAACTTTAATTTGGCTTACTCAGGTAAGAGCTTTCTTTAATATGTAAGGTTAGGTTCAATTAATAGTCTTTCATTAATTAAGTCTGTTCCACTAACTGGTTTTTATGTGTGTTGGCCTTATCACTTCACATGATTAACTGCTTCTTCATAGAATAGCAGAGGCTAATGTTCAGCTGAAGAGGGTGAATACTTGGGCATTCAGGGAGCAGCAAAATCAGCAAAGGATGAAGTGTGCACTATCAATGGTCTACAGCAAAAGGGAAGAAAAAGCAGAGACTGACAACATTTATAATGAGAGTTTACTAACACAGGTATTCAAAGAAATGGGAAGCTTGAGTTTTTTAGAAGTCTATCCCTAAGGTAACAAAATAGTGTGACTAGGTCAGATCCTCCAAGTTTGAATCAATTTTTAGTCATGCAAAGATACCAGGTAAGAGAACCACTGCAAGATCATGCATTGGTTCAGCAGCACTGACAATTTTTGTGACTTTACTGTTAAGACTTGCAAAAGAATGCCCCTGCTCCCAGTTGTGCCATTTAATGAGAATCTCAGCTTTCATTTTAAAGGAGTAGAAAGTTTCAGACTCTCATTTAAGGAGGCTCAAGGCCTACTCCATTGAGTTGTAGCTCAGAAAACCCATGAGCCCAGGCAGGGGCTGTTGGTGCAACCAGAGAGTTGAGGAGCCTAGAGAAAGGCAGATAGGGGGACCAGAGGGTTCAGGCCTAGAGAGGAGCAGAGTGTGTGGCCAGGAGGTCAGAGGCTGAGTATTGAGATCAGGGGACATGGGAGAGAAAGAACACCTGCAAGGCTTGGGGCATGGTGTAGGGGAGGAACGGACACACACAATTTGCCCTTAAAGCTACAAGTGCTCTGCAGAGGTGTAGGCAGGCTAAGAAGGGCCTATTAGACTTGAGGGCTGGATTAAGACCAGTAGCATCCAGGAGAGACCCAGTGTGGGATTTGTCAAGATTGAGGCTCACTCTAAGGCCTGTGGGCAGCCTCCCCCAAACAACTTTCAATAAGAACAAGGTGTGGTGAGTGAGTAATGTAGGGAGGGCAATACTAGAGTGAGAACTGAGCAGGACCCATGTGGCCACCAGGGAGCATATGGTTATCTGTGTGACCATAAGCCTGCTACAGAACCCAGATGTTCTCAGAATTATTCAATTATCTAGGTGCAGTAATATAATGAATAACTAGTGTGGTCAAAAGGATTACAGGCAAAGATTTTTTTTTTCCAGTTAGCCTTTATTTAGCAAAAGGGAACTTGTTTTTTTTTTTAACCATGATGAAAAATACAGAAAAGCTTTGTGATACTGTTGAACAGCTGCTGCATTCCACCCCAGAGCAGTCAGCATTTCGGTGAGTGAAACTATCTTTCTGTACAGATATAATCTTGCAAATGTATCTATACAGGTGGAACCACTCTAACTTTGACTTCAGTGTAGTTCCATGGCAAATCCTTATGTTTGCAATCTGGAATGCTTTGCAGAATCAGGGCGAAGTTATACCATGGGCTCAGAATCTGTGATCCAGGATTTTACAAATGGAGATGTGTTGCAGTGACTAGTGCTGCAGAACTGGCTGCAACCCCTACTCCCAGCCCTCCTCTCCTTACCCCACCTACTGGGGCTGACAGACCATGTTTCAGGAGCGGCAGCTGGGGACTTATGCAATCCCTGCCCTCTCCTTTGCCTCCCATTTCTTGCCTTCAACTACTGGTGCCTGTGCTGTTCTGGGGCAAGGGGAACTCCTGTCCCACTCCAATTGGGCATGTATGGGGAACTGCACTCACCCAGGACCACAGCAGTGGGTGGGTGCATTCCTGCACAAAAAGCCTGCTTGCAGGCTAGTGGGAGTAGGCAGGGAGGTGGAATATGCCCACCTGCTCCTACTGTCATAGTCCCAAGCTGAGTCCAGCCCCTGCACGGTCCAGCTGGAGGAACTGAGCTACTCTCATCTCCGGGACAGTGGGGACAGTGACAGCAGTAGGCTGGAGAAGGAGGAATGGATGGGAGGAGACATGCCATTGAGCACAGAGGGGAAGTGATTGGGGGACAGGATTTTTACCCTTTTTGGGATTTATGTCCTCAGCTGCTTCTCCTGCAGCATGGTCAGAAAGGTGGCTGCTACTGTGTCTCTGCACCCCCTCTGGATCCATCCCTGAATGGATTCCTGTTGGCCGAAAAGTAATATGCATTTAAACAGAGGCATACCAGGTAGAGTTTCCATTCTGGGCAGAAAAGATGCAGCTTTGCATGCTGGCAACACATAGGGGATGCACACAGGTGCATGTGCATCCCCTGCAAAAAGGTGCTGCCGACACTGCTGGCGGCACCTGTGGGCAGTCGCTGCTCACCACCCCCCACCACCTTGCCGCTGATGGTGTCTGCAGGTGGTCACCAATTGTTCCTGGCCACCGCCGACATTGCTGGCATAGTCTGCAGGTGGTCACCAATTGTTCCTGGCCACCGCTGACATTGCTGGCAGAGTCTGCAGGTGGCTGCTGACCGCTGGTCGGTGCTTGCCACCCCCCAGCTGCTAACAGTGCTGCAGCTACCTGTAGGAGCTCACCGTTCACTGCTGCCACACTCCCACCACCGACAGTGCCGCTGCTGCCCGTGGGAGCTCGCCATGCCCTGCCAGCCTCCAGGGGTACGTGGCACTCATGTACTCTGGGGCACCAGAATGGAGGCTGGGGGGGCTTGTGGCTCCAACTACATGGAGCAAAGAAGGGTGCAGGATACTGATCTTGAGGAGAGGTGTCATTGCTAGCAGCCATATTGCCACCTCCTCTGGTGCTGCAACTGCTTAGTTTTATACGGTGATTAAACATACACAAATCTTAATTTGGCAGTGGCTGCAGGGTCTGAGAGGCTGAGCAGGGGGCTTCTGTTCTTCTTTTACTCTATGGGGCTGGAGCCTTGAGCCTTCCTGACTCCATTCTGGCACTCCCGTGTACTGAGGTCCCAGTCACCCATCTTAGTTATGCTGCTGCTTGTAAAGTTGTTGAGCATCTACAGCTCCTACTGAGGTCACCTGCTGCTGTGAATGCTCAACCTATATGAAAGTCATGCTACTGAATCTGTTGTGCAGCTAGGTTCTGTGCAATAGACATGGCTATGATTTACCTCTCAGTCTATATTATTTTGATTTAACTTTAACAGTAAACCACTTTCTCTATGGAGTTTTTAAAAATTGTAAGTTACTATTCGCATACTACAGTATCACATCACAAAGGTGAAAAATATGTGAAGGAACTCATTTCATTTTAATAAATGCACAGCCATGTTCCCAACTCATTTTTTCAGAGAAAACTGTTTTTAAAAACAAATGGTGTTTAGAACTTTTGGCTCAGTGAACCCTGCCTTGTTTAGAATAGAAATGGGATCTGTTTCAGATCAGCCTGTGTTGTATTAGAGAACTGTTCTGGCCTTTTGAAAGGAGAGGAATTAATTATTTTTGCAGCCCTTAAAGAGACTAAAATTAGAAACTGTCAGGCCTGGAGTTATGGTCAGTCACTCTAGAGAAGATGTTATAGGATGATACCAATTTAGTAATTATTTTTTCTGCAAGTATGAGGAGAAAGCATTTAATTGGTCAGATATTTACCTATGTGGGGGGAGAGAGGTGGAAATCTAGTTGTGTTCTGTGTACATATTGTAACTCTTTGGGATTGATCATGATTTAGATACAAATTGAGGTTCAGATTTCAACTTTTGCTTCCCAACCTACACAAACCAGGATGTTCCAGGCTTCCTGTTCAGACTCATCTCTGATATGGTCCAGTGAATCAAACACATGACAGTTTTTATGATCTTGGCTTCTGTGGAGAAGAGTATTTTGACCAACCAGGCCTAAAGTTTTTATATAGCACAATGAGCCCAGCACATGGCTTGCAAGTCACCTGTTGTCTATGATATCCTTCACTGTTGCTCACAGTAAATGGAAATGTTGCTTTCCAGGGACACATGCTTCTCCACGGTGGACAGGGAGAACAAAAGTATGATATAGCTTGTAGAGCATTACTTGCTCATTTGTGTTGTCTGTGGGCCACTGAAATTTATGGACTACTGATAAAGCAGTTGTCACTAAGTTAAGAATTTGATTTTGGAGAAAAGCTAATCCAAAAAGGTTCAGGTCATCAGGCTTGGTTTAGTCTTAGCTGTTTTGACACAGACTGTTCTGTCATCTCAAATGACATGTTCCTTATCTGACAGGTAAAGCATGGCTCTATCTAGATCCATTATCCTCATGGAACATAGCTATGGTTATCCTGGAGCTATCCTGGGCTGTGTCTTGACAGACCAAAAGCCGTATTTCTTTATCACTTTAACTCAGTGGTATTAGCATGACATGTTTGAGAATCTCCTTAACACTTGTGAAAAGGTGTTTGAAGATATTGAAGGCCAGGTGGGGCTCCTCATCTACAGCATCCCAGATAATACATCTCCAGACACTATTCTGCATCTTCTAGTGAGCAGGAAGAGTGTTTTTCAGGCATGTTGGACTAGTTCAATTGAGCTGATCATGTTTCCGTGATGAGGTCCTAGAAGGCAAAATGGTTCTTGGAAAGCTTCAGTCTAGTAAGTCTTTTGTTGGGGTATGGGAGGAGGGGAGGATCCAGAGGAGCAGTGGGGAGTGGAGGGGGAACAGGAATTTAGAATTATGCACAAATTTTATGAACTGTAGAAGGCCCCAAGCATTCTATTTAAGTGTCATTTTCAAAGTGACTTTGATAACCTGAATGCCAAAAAACAACGTAAAAACTGACGGCTCTACTGTAAGAGGTATATAACACGCTACAGATACCTGTAGTGGAACTGTAACATCATGAAAATCCTTTGTAGTATGAGGTAAATGGTAATATTGTAAACTGGTATAGAGCTTCCTTTAAGCTCTTAAAGACATATGTAGATTCCAAACAAGTGCCTTTTGTGAGTCACTTAACTTCCCTGCTTTGGTTTCCCCATCTATAAAAAAGAAATATAAATAATTGCTCATTTATCTCACAAACATTTAAAGGGATTAGTTAATGTCTATAAAATGCTGAGGAAATGTAAAGCCTAATATAAATGCTAAGCATTATTATTATTAACATTTGAAGCTTTCTACAGCAGTTTCAACCTAAATGCCTCCTAATTGTTAGCAAAAAGAGAAATCTAAGTATGAAGAAGATAATTGGCTGACCTAATTAACACAAATAGCTTGCAATATAGTGGTAAACTGAAAATTAGTGAAACACTCTGTAGTTAATTTATATCCTAATTAATAACTATTATGCCTAATAGCACAAATTGCTCCCTGCATGCTTATACAAGATAATTTAAAACTTGTTTTGAGTGACAAGAATAATTTATTTGCAAAGTGCTTCATAATGAAATTCTGTTTAACCCTAACAACACCCTGCCAATGTGTTCTTCTGGTATTCTACTACATAGTTTGCCTATTAGTGGAACAGTAGAATGCAGCTTCATTTAAACTCTTTATCTGTGTTTGCTTGTTCCACTTACTGGGTTTGATGAGTTGCCCTTCTCAGACAGAGGTCAGCAACCTATGGCCGGTGGGCCAGATCTGCCCAGCTGCCAGAACCATCTTCTAGACTGTATGATACACCTGTTCAGAAGTGAAATGGTGCAACTTGGTAATTCTTCCACTCGCCCTTCTTCTATTACCCTACCTCAGCTATGCTACCTCACATGTTGAAAATGAACACTAACTCAGTCAGAATGTGTCAGAATGGTTCTATAAGTTCACCATTTTAAAATTATGTTTCGGAGACAACGTGGTATTTATTATTTTTTCTCTAGAGTTTATTTGTTTGCTTATGCAATTTACATGCTACCCTTCCCAGCAAAGCCTCAGGGGAGCATACAGGAAGAAAAACAGAGCAACTTGAAAGGGCAACTAGAATATAAAAACAGAATAACAAAATAAAGCAGAGATGCGTTTAACAACATAGCCTCATTTTTGGTGCTAAATGCCTACTTAAACAGACAGGTCTTGTAGCACTTCCAAAAGATGTCCAGGCTGGGCCTCTGCTGGGCTTCAAGATGGAGGGGGTTCCAGGGCTGAGGAAAAACAACAATCCTCAGTTTGAGGATTGCTGCATGACATATTTTTCATAACTTCTAAAAATAAATTAAAAAATAAAGCAAAAGTCTGAAACAAGATTGTAAAAGTTTTCCTGGGTAGACATGAAAGTTCATATTTCATAGGAGAGTTGAAGGTATGGTAAAACCTCCTGTCTAAAACAGTTCACCTGCCACAAATTAAAAACCAGTTCGCTTTAAATCCTGGAAAGTGCCACCAGCAGGGGCAGTGATAAACGGTTTGGTGACCATGTATGCACCTTTAATTAGGCATGTAAGAGTGACGTTGTAGCTGCCACTATCCAGAAATTATGCAGGAGGCAAGGATTTCTTAGAGTGATCTCTTTTCATGGACCGACTCTGTAGTTGGGATAAACTTAGACAAGCTTTTGCTGGATAAGATATTCTTCCTCAGAGAGCTGAGCGAGAATGTCTCGCACTCCAGACCTGAAGAAAGTCTCTGAGGAGCAACACTTTTCTTCCCACCCCTTCTTCCCTCCCCTCCCCCCCTCTTTTTATGCCCTTTGTCTTCCTAATTTCCAGCTATTTCCTTTTTCACAGACAACCTCTTTTCTACCTTGAATTACTACTATTGTAGAGTCTCCCTTACCTACCTTTGGCTTTTTCCCCCCTCCCTTCCCTGCTTTACCGTTTGTTTTCCTAATTTCTATCTATTTACATGCTCACTGACATCTAGCTACTTTTAGCTTCTCTCATTCCTTGCAGCCTCAGAACAGCAGAGAACAGCCTTCCCTAGGCCCGAAGAAGGGTGAATTCGCCCCAAAGCTTGCAAAAAAACTAGTCTCCAACTACTCAGTTGGTCTAATAAAAGACATCACATCTCCCCAAAGAACCTGGCCTGGCCCTGAGGTGTCATGTCTCATATGGGACACTTTAGGAATGAGGAAGTACAGGGAGCCCTGAGGAAGGTCTTGGAGGAGGAATGTGTGACCTGGGAGATCAGAGGAGGGTCTCTGAGGAGGAAGGCAGGCCAGGTTTTGTTGGGTAGGTTTGTATTAGACCAACTGAGTAGTTGGGGGAAAAGTTCTTGGCAAGTTTCCAGGCGCAGTCCCCCTTCTTCACGAGGAGGGATTCGTCTGAGGAGGGTTGTCTCACGTGAGACACCTGAGGAATGAGGAAGAACATTTTGGGTGAGAGACCTGAGGAAGGCCAGCTTAGGCTGGAAAGCTTGTCTGTCTTGATGCCAACTACCCAGTTGGTTCAGATCACGCTCGGAAACCCTTGCCTCTGGCATGTGTTTGAACTGGTATTTCCCCCCCAGCTTGCAAGGGCTTCTCCTGGTGAGGGGGTCCTCGCACAGGGATCCCTCCCTCCAGCGCGAGTGAATTTGCCCTTTGTGAGAGGAGCAGGCGGCGGCGGGAGACTTGGGCCGTGGGGAAAGCGCCCCTCACCCGCCCGAGCGCCTCGCAGCTCCGGCGGGAGAGGCGGCAGCGCATCCTCCCGCGGGGAGGAAGGCGGAGGCTGCCCGGGAGGCGGAGGAGACGGAGACACTCGCCCTCCCTGGCATGCCCGGAGCCCGAGGATCTGCTGCGGGGGCAAAGCAGGGGCGGTAAGTGCCGGGCCTTGTCCCCCCCTGCAGCCAGTGGCCCGTGCGGAGCCCCCAGCGCGGTCCCGCTCGGAGCACATTGCATGCGTGCCTGCGGTGGGGGCGGGCAGCTGCTGCTACACCGCAGCCACATCTGGCTGGGCGCGCGGGGGGGGGGGGGGGGGTCTTTCTCCCACCCGGGTCAACAGCTCTTTGTTTCTAACTAAACCTTGATTTTTCCATTCAAAGCATATGCTCTCCCCACTCCCCCTCCAAAGATTTGGGGTGCTCTGCATAAGCACTGGGCAAGCACGTGCCCTGGGCTGCGGCAAAGATGCTCAAGCACGGTGCCTGGAGAGCCGCCGAAGGGTGCGGCAGGGTCAGGGTGCCACGCCAGGGCAGCGCTGGGAGGTAGCCCTTGGCAAGCTACATTCATAGGATCATAGACAATTCAGGTTGGAAGGGATCTTGGGGGGTCATCTAGTCCGACCCCCTGCTCAAAGCAGGGCCAGCCTCAACTAGATCATCCCAGCCAACAAGGCTTTGTCTACCTAGGGCTTAAAAACCTTCCATCGTGGTTGATATAGGGACACTGCCCTTGGCTTCCTGAGTTCTTTGCAACAGAAGCACGGCTCTAGTCATTTTCCCACAGTCCAAAAAAGAAAGAGAGTGAAAGCTAAGTGCTGCCATTTTCTGAGGGCGTCTCAAGTCCAGCCAGCACTGCTTGGAGTCCAACAAGGGTTCACTGAGTCTAGAGAAAAAAAAAGGTTGAGGACTACTGGGCTACAGCTTTAGCAACTTCCTTCCCCGCCCCCCCCCCCCACCAGAATGTTACTGGACCTTTTCTCACCCCTTTCTCTCATCTGATGAATGTGCATAGGTTCACAAGCTACGTGATCCTTCTTTATATAGATATAGATCGATATCGATATAGATATTATCAGCATTTGGCTTTTTTTGGCCAGCGTAGCTGATAATGTCACTGATAAATGTCACATGTGCATGGAGCCACAGCATACACACAGCCAGGAATGCAGCCCAGGAGCTTGGAGATGATCAATTGATCTCCAAGCTGCTGGGCTGCATTTCTGGCTCCATACATGCTGCAACTCCGTGCATGCATGCGGCATTTACCGGTGACATTATTGGTTACAACGGCCAAAACAGGTCAGTTGCTGGTAAGGTCAATTTTCTTTTTGCTGGTGCCAATCTGATATGGACCAATATATTGGTGCACATGTACCTACTAATTTGATTTTGTGACTCCCTCGCTGTCAACTCTATATTGTATGCAAACTAAAATCTTCAACAGATTCAAATCCAAGGGACATTATCAGCAGCCAGCTTTTTTTGCCCGGTGTAGCTGATAACTTTACCAATAAATGCCATGTGCATACACGTAGCCACAGCATGCTCGCAGCCAGGAATGCAGCTTGGAGAGCAGCATCCAGCTGGTAAGTCTGTGGGAGGGAAGGAGTGTGTGTGTGTGGGGGAAGGCAGAATGAGGCCTCCATGGTGAGGGAGGGAGTGGGGCTGGGGCTGCCCAGCTGGGGTGGGGTATGGGATGGAGCCATGGGCAGCTCATCCAGGGGGCGCAGGGTGGCAGGGAGGGAGATGGCTCCCTGTCTCTGCGTACACCCCTGGGGGAAGAATGGAGGGCATGTGTCCCCTGGATTTGTGCACGGGCCAAGGGCAAGCTGCTCACTGTGGGCTTGGGGTTAGTAGCTGTGCTGGCCTCTTCTTGGGGGGGCTGGCTTGGGGCTGCACTTGGGGCAGGTGGTGGTGGCACTGGGAAGCGGGGCTACGGGGTGGGCTACAGCCATCCCAAAATTCCCTGTAATACCCTCCCTCCCTGAGATACCACCCACCCTGCCCCTGCCTGCCCAGAGTACAGCCCCAGCCTAGCCCCCTTGCTGGGAACAGGCTGGTGTAGCCCCTGGACCCAAGCCCACAATGGGTAGAATGCCCTTGGCCTGTGCACAGATCTGGGGGGCACATGTCTCCCATGCCTCCCTTGGGGGTGCACACAGCAGCAGGGAGCCACCCACCCCTCTGCGTCCACTAGACGAGCTGCCCATGGCTCCATCCCGTGCTCAGCACCACCCCAGCCCAGCTGGGCAGTGCCTGCTCCATCCCCACTCCTTTCTTCACTGTGGGGGGCCTTGATGTACTCCCCCCACACACACCCCTTCGCCTCCCACAGACCTACTGGCTGGATGCTGCTCTCCACACTGCTGGGCTGCATATTGGCTTTCAGATTGGTATCGGCCAATCTGGTTTATAATTGGCCATTGGCATTGGTCAAAGAAATCTTTATCAGTGCACCCCTACTAGTAGGTTTAAACCCAAGAAAAGGGTCATAGAATCACTGGGCCTTGTTGAACAGTAATTTTGGGCAGCTCCTGGAGCAGGGGGATTATCCACACATTAATACCTTAAAGTGATTTTAAGCACTTGTTATACAACTCAAAGTTATGCTGTTCCAGGGCAGGATTATCTCTACCAACTTCCTATTCCATTAAGATGTGGCCACTCCCCATAGATATGCTGCCCAAGTTGAACTCCTCCAGTATCCTAGGATCTCTCACACCCCAGCACCACAGAGCATGGATACAACGCACCAGCCCTCTAGTGGCATCTCACAGTTATAGCTCCTAGTCTTGCCACTGCTCACCAGGCCTGTAGTGTCAAGTTATAGCTGTACAGGTTGGGGACAGTCAGGGAAAGTTTCTAGACTAATGGTGTGACTGCTTCAAACTCCAAGCTAGTACTAACAGCAATCAACATTTGGGTGGCTCACAGTATAAGGTGTAACGAGGCTCGTAGAGAAGTAGGGCTGGAAGGGACCTCAAGAGGTCCAGTTCCCAAAGGAAGTTCTTTTTCATACAGCATGGGACTCATTGCTGCCAGATGTTGTGGAAGCTGAGAGTTTTTAACTAGATAAAAAAGGGGATTGGACAAATGCCCCTTTCTTCTGAGAATCAATAGCTAATGGGCATGAGAGTTAGGGGTGCAGACCCTGAACCAGAGAAATCCACATGATTTTGTCAAAGGGAGATCTTGCCTCACCAACCTACTAGAGTTTTTTGAGGGTGTCAATAAGCAGATTGGGACCATGAGAATTTAACCAGTTTACCTAGATTCAAAAAGAGATTGGACAAATTCTTGGAGGAAAGGCACATCAGTAGCTATTGAGCATGAGAGCTAAGATACAGCCTCTGAATCAGTATTTCCTAGACCTTAAGTGCTAGAGGCTGCATGTGAGAGAGGAACAGTGGTAGAACGAAAAACCTAGTCATACTCAGTTCACTCTCCCTTTTATTATCCATTATGTACTACTGTTGGCCTTTTGATATACCATAGGCCTTTTGATATACCATTCTGGAATCTGGGCCAAAGCCCACCAAGTAAAGCTATAAGCCCCCCCATCACCCCTTGGTGATGGGAGTCACTAAGGGCATGTCACTGATTGCTTGGGACAGCTCAAAATGGGGACAGGAGTGAAGCTCATAGGTTCAAAACGAATGTACAAAGGGAGCGGGGAGGACACCAAGCAGAGTACATTGGACAATATGACATGGGACACTAGGCAAGATGGACCCATGGTCTGACCCAGTAAATGGCAATTCTTATGTTCTTATATATTCTTATAATAACACGTGAAATCTAAAGTTATACTGGTATTTGTTTAAAAATAGTTTTGATTTAAGACTACAACTAATGCACATTTTGATGTGTTGTGCATATGTCCATAGCCCTTGAACTTTTTCATTGTTGACCCTGCTTCTGACTGTGAGCTCTGCTTCTGCAGTGGAATTTCCATAAAGCTTGACTTGTAACTCCTAGTTTGGGCACAGCTTCCCCATCTTGGCTTATAACTCCTAGTTTGGGAAGAGCTGGCATATTCACAGCCTGCCTTTTCTCTAAGCCAGCAGTCCCCAACTGAGGTCTTTACATGTTTGCTGCCTGTGAGACCCTGTGATGTTGTTCATAGCCTTTCAGGATCTTAAAAAATTAAAACTGAGCAAAGCATGACCCACAGGAAGGGAGGAGGGGAGCGAAGTATGACATTGCTCACAGCATATTTTTAGCACAGTATAGTACCTGTGGGCCAGTGCAGTTTGTGGATGACTGTTCTTGGCCTTTTTTCTGCATGTGTGATATTAGAACCCAATCTTGTAAGTGCTTAATATAGAGCAAAGCCTGGTTGCTGTGAAGAGTTCCATTCACTTTGAAGAACTGGGGTCTCAGTTTGCATTGAGAAATACAGAAACACTAGGTGGTGGCAGGAATTAGTCTCTTAGTATTTTAGAATCCACATTTTGAATAATGCCTACATATAGTGTAGAAATAACAAATGGTTGTGAGGATTGCCTAAAGGCATACTGTATCTGTATATAGTATAAAATGTACAGGTTTCTTCAGAAATGACATAGGATATCATATATTCTTATATGAGTAATTTTTTGATTTTGTAAATGAATGGAATTTCCCAGTGGAAATACACACATTCTCACACTGGCATATTAAAATAATATTAATGGTCTGGCTCAGAATCCAAAAAACTCAGCATGAAAGCCAAAGCAGTGTCCTTAACTCACCTCTCTGTACTAGATTTCAGATACAGTAAAAGCTTTGTTATCCAGCATGAGTGGGGCAAAGGGGGTGCCAGTTATCTAAAAATTCTGGTTATCTGAGAATTATACCAGCCTCAGCCTGCAGTGGTAGCCTGCCCTGCCCCGCACAGATCTCTTTCCCCTCTTCCTGCCCTTTCCCCCACAGACTCCCGGCAGCGTCATTAAGTAATGTAAACAATAAAAATACTCGATGTGCATGCTACATAGACTTAGCAAATATTCCTGTTGCTAAAGTGAGGATTGGATGATATTGGAAATTCCAGTTAATATTCTGATTAAAATGCCAGTTAATGCAGGTTTTACTGTATCTAAGTTTTGCTTCTTATATGAAGTGGTTTCACCCATGTAGTATCTAGGTTCAGTGAAGTGAATTAAGGACAATCAGGCAAATTCTGGTCTCAGTGGGTGCATCTACATATGCCATTAATTTGTAGCAATAAACTCCAGATCTTATTGTGTTGGAGTTTATTGCTCCCAGGAAGTTCCTGGGCATGCTGTTTATGCACGTGCCCAGACTTCAGTACATGAGTTGGGGTCAGCCTGCCATCTTGGAGTTACTCCGACTTTGCTGCTTCGATTCAGACTTCTAGCATTATTTTAACACAGGATCTGTGTGTAAATAGGATAATGCATGAATTGACTGGTTTTCCTCTTTAATGGGACTCACAGAATTGTGAGTATATGTGTAACACATATTTTTAATAGGGCCAATAAACTACAGTACTGTTTTGCGTGGCCAAAAGCTATAAACATTCAGTTTTGATTACTTTTCTTCAGTGGAAACTCTGATATGGCTAGGGAAAGCCTTTCACATATGTCTTTTTCTGAAGACAAATAGCTTCAGAAATCTCACATTTACAAATCAAGATATGAGATGGAATCTTCATTTAATAATGTGTTTTTGTATATAGTGATGAGGTCCTTGAACAGAGAATAATTTAAATAGAAAAAGACCCACAAATTTCTGGCATCTAGCTACCCCACAGGTTGTTCTATATCCCCACACAGGTAGTGTTTTTGAATCTGTGGTTCAGGACTTCCATGGGCTAATATTGACTCTGCAGACAGTTGGAGAGGGAGGAGGGAAGTTGTGGTCACAGAATAAGGAATTAAAAAAATAAAATACATTTTTTTTTATTGTTTTCTGTCAATTTATTTTTAGAAGACGTAACAGTGATTGTGCCAGATAAGATTCTAAATATAGATGTAGTTATGTATTTTGGGATGGTTTTCACTATACATAGAAATTTAACAGGTAGATATTGGTTGCCAGTAAAACATCAAAACATATCAAAAGTTTAAAAAATATTGTATGTATGGGGAAATGAAATATTGCTTATAGTTTCATAGTTTGTAGGGTCGGAAGGGACCTGAGCAGATCATCTAGTCCGACCCCCTGCCATGGCAGGAAAGAGTACTGGGGTCAAATGACCCCAGCTAGATGTTCATCTAACCTCCTCTTAAACACCCCCAGGGTAGGAGCCTGCACCACTTCTCTTGGAAGCTGGTTCCAGACCCTAGCCGCCCTGACTGTGAAGTAGCGCCTTCTGATATCTAACCTAAACCTACCCTCTGCCAGCTTGTGACCGTTATTTCTGGTCACTCCTGGCGGTGCTTGGGGAAACAGTGACTTCCCCAATACCTGCTGATCCCCCCTGACTAGTTTATAACAGGCCACAAGATCCCCCCTCAGCCTTCTCTTTTGGAGGCTGAACAGGTTCAGGTCCCGCAGCCTGTCCTCATAGGGCCTGCCCTGTTGTCCCCTGATCATACGAGTGGCCCTCCTCTGGACCCTCTCGATGCCGTCAACATCCCTCTTGAAGTGCGGCGCCCAGAACTGGATGCAGTACTCCAGCTGCGGCCTGACCAATGCCGCATAGAGGGGAAGGGTCACATCTGTGGATGCATGCCAAGGTGCGGTTGGCCTTCCTTAGTGCCTCTCCACACTGCCGGCCCATGTTCATCTTGGAGTCAATGATCACTCCCAGATCCCTTTCTGCCTCTGTGCTGACAAGAGGGGAGTTCCCCAACCTGTAGGTATGGTGCCAGTTGTTCCTCCCGAGGTGCATCACCTTGCACTTGTCTGTGTTGAAACCCATCCTATTCTCATCCGCCCACCCTTGTAACCTGTTATCTCGAATGCCACTTTGGTGAATGTTGACCTTTGAAGGCAGGAATCGTATCACTCTTCTTTTTGGGTTAAATACAGACAATTCAGCTCGAGGCTGAATTGATTAAGTCTTTGCAGGTTAGTCTAAGCTGCAAAGATTGAACCAATAAACAAGTGAACAGACATTCGTTTTTAATTCAGGAAATGCAGCCACATGTCTGCAGTGGCTCAAGTCAGAAGCCAGGGGGTGCTAGGGCATGGTTCTGTGGCATGTAGCCGGCATGGGCTTTGTATTCATTTCCTCTTGTGCTGCTCCCAAGGTCTCTGGGTTTTGCAATCCATGATCACAGCATCAGGACTCCACAGGGTTTCTCATCACTTCCACTTCCTGCTTTGTCGTCCACAGTCATAGCCAGCAGTAAGTTTAGCAGGGCAGGGCAAGGAGCTCCATACTCAGGGGAAGGGCAGTTTGACTTCCCTTCCCTGGTCCCAGCTATCAGCTAGGGTTTTCCTGGGGTGGGGGGATGTGAGCCAGCCCACACAGCTGCAGCTACAGAGAAGACAGGCAGGGCTAGCCCTGCTCTCTGGAGCAGACAGCCCAGCCCAGGGCTGCAAAATGCTGGGATGCTGGGGGACACTAATTTAACTTGAACCAGCAAGGGGTCTGGGACATAAGTTTCATAAACAGGTTTAACTTAAATCAGTTAAGTCTGATACTACATTCAACCAAGTTTATCTCTAACCAGTTTCAGCCATTTTGAAACTGGCTTATGTGCATTGAACTTCTATTCTGTTACAGGTTTAAACCAGTTTCTGATTAATTAAATTGGTTTATGTGTAACTTCTGTCCCTAGCCTTGGAGACAAATATATGGTAGGGTAATATAAATGTGAGTGTCAAAGTACTGCTTGTCATGCTGACAGGGGAACAAGGGAATGTGTGTAGTCTGAAGGCTCTGCTAAGTGAAACCTTGTAGTTTTCCAACCATTATACTTTGTAGTCATGACTGCTGCCACTGCAGTGTTCCACCATTCTCTTTTTCACCTTGTCTCTTTTTTTTCTTTCTAGTCTAAATTTAAGTTTTCATTTGAAGTTTAATAAAAATGTTGTTTGCTTTGTCTTTTAAAAGATATGAACAGAATAATGATTCAGAACAAGTGGAAAAGGAATAACCCACAAGAATTTAAGCAAGTACACAGAGGAATGAATCACCCTTCTAGCCAGTGGATTTAGTTTGATGAAAAAAGCACTATTATGAAATTCACTGTTATGGTTGATCTGGAAAGCTTTGCAAAACCAAGGAATGCTGTGTATGATGGCAATGGAGATGCTACTAGTGCTAGTGAAGTCTTTTTCTTTAGCAGAGGAAGAAAAGACAGGCTTCATTCAACCAGTTGCCATATAAACCAAACAGGCTCAGCAGAATAATAAAGAATGAAAGAAAAGTCACTGAACACATCAGTGAATTTATTTGATGTCCTAATGTTAAGGAAGTTCTTTCCTCACTATGGATTTTAATAGAGCTGAGAATGCTCAACACTTTTCCAGGAAGTACTACCTTGATGTGGGTTGGGGCACCGGCAGAGTAAAAGTGTGAGTTCAGGATAGGAATAGCATTGCTGTAATGCCACTGTGAAATAGGACTCAGACTGTGATCTTTGCCCGAGCATCTTCAGATTCGGCAGGATTTGTGTTTACCTTTGATCTCTTCTCCAGTACTTCATAGCCTCCCTTTGGAAGAAGAATACATTCATTTACACTTAGTGAGCTTCTTGATCACTTTCTTAGTTTTTTTGGAAGAGAGATAGATGAAGGTACACATTTAGCTCTTTGTAAGTCAGTTTTGATAACCCAATCTACCTTCCAAACAGTGTCAAGGAACTATTTCACTTGCCTGCATTTCTAGAAGTCCTGGATCTGACTGTGATACTTAAGATATTATGTTGCTCTGTAAAATGCATTGGGCCATATCCTACCATAAGGCAATCCCAATGCAAGTCAGTAGCATAAAGCAATCCCATGCATGTTACCGGGGCAGAATTTGTGCAGTGGATTGCCTGAGGGTAAGTGATACAATTTCTCCAAGGGTGTGGCTGTTAGGATTAGTATTTTAGTATTTCCAGGAGTTCGCATTACCTAAAATGATGCACTGACAGGTATTGTATTAACAAGAAAATCTCTACTCTAACAAATGTATACCTGAATGATTATTTTGGCCCTAAATTTGCAAATGTTTGCTCCTGGGCAGAATGCTTATTACTATATATATTTCTGTGAAATAAATATTAGCGGAATCAGGCCTTTAGACTTTAACCTCTTTAGGGCTTGAACTTTTGTTTTCATAAACTGTTATCACTATACAAGTAATAATTCAGACCAACCTGAGGCATACAACATACAATTTCACGACAGATCCAAGAATAGAACTCAGGGTCCCTGACTCTTGTCTTGTGCCATCATCATAATATTATTCTTTCTCTCCAATAGAGTAGAAATCAGGCAGCTGGTCATAAACCCAGTCTGATAAATCTGTGAAAGGGCAAAGATATGAGAAATGCTTCATCCTCAGTGGGTGCATCTACACATGCAATTAATGAAACTGAATATACTCTGGCTCAATTTGTGCCAGAATAAACTAATCCCAATGTCACCATTTACATGTTTGTTTAAGCACAGTCATTTACTGCCGTGCCAGATACCATTTGTATCTGAGGCACTATTTGGAAGCACAGGTAAATTAGTATAGTGTACTCTAGTTGCTATGCGTGTGTAAATGGTGATGCTTTACTGTGCAGCAGATTAGTCTGCTGTGCAGTAAAGCATCTCGTGTAGACACACCCAGCATGTGTGAAGGCAGTTAGACTAAGATAACTAGAGTCATTTGTTGTTATAATTCATCATTGAAATAATCATGCTTAGTTCATAGATAATGTTTTTCATTATGTAAAATCTCAGTGTTTTACAAAGAAAGGTGACTATCTCTTTTAGTATTTGAATTTGGTATGTTTAACTTCTTCTATTCACTTAAGCTACTTGTAAGAAACAATTAGGCATGTCAACATCCAAAACAAAGGTCAATTCAGTACTTTCAGGAGTTTGAATGATTCAGGTAGTTTTTCAGGTATTGTTTCTGGGAATTAGCTTAATTTGAGAAGCAAGATAAAGCACCACATAAAGAGGAGCAAAAGAAAACTCCAGCATAGCTCACATAAACGTGCATGATCCTGAGAGAGCATTTGCACTGCGTACTGGCTGAAAGAACCTGTGTGTTGTGAGCATGGGAACTCTGGTTTGTTTGTTTCCTTCTGCATTCAGGAAAACAGGACTTCATGATCTTTGCAAATAAAGACAAGTCTCTAAAATAAATACCTGGCTCTATCACTTCTCCTGGACTAAACTAAAAGACATCAAATTCTTAATAGACTCTCTGTTCAAAAGGGGGACTATTCCCATTTTGTAGATGACGAAGTTGAACAGGAAGAGAAATTAAATGACATCATTAGAGGGATGCAACATTTGGATAGCAAAGTGGGAGTAGAATGATTCTCAATTCTCTAATTATTGGATTGGGAGAGGAGGAAAACAAGTCATAATACTTTTCCTGAAAGTTTATAAACATGAGAAAAATAAACACTGTTTAATTAGATCATGCAGTAGTACAAACTCTGAATGCAATTTTATCCCGTGATTTTCCCCTGTACCTACATGATTTTGTATTCAGTATGTGTTTTGACCATGATGGATACTGTTCTGTTGGCTTGAAATACCATGACAAACACAATTATTTGCAGCTTTTTCTAGGGGTAAGTGAAGAAAATGTATTAGCTGTGCTACTCAAAATCTCCACAGAAAGAAATAATGATTTTTATTGTTGCCACCTCCACTGTGTATTCAGAATACACTAATAGGTAAACAGATATAAGTTGTAACAGAAATATCTACATCTAGTAATTATGGCTCCTCTGTCTCACTCAACCTCATTTTTTCTAGACACACTGTACTTAGCATGGGTTGTAAAGAAGATCTTGAAATACCAGAATGAAACCTAAAGAAGCTGGCATCAGTTCCACGTACATTGTATAAATTAAGATGCTGATTTTATCTAATCTATTATATATTCCTTTTCCTTTATTTAAATAATCCAGGAGGAAAGCTTTCATAGATCTGAACAGAAAATAACCTTCTACCGGTCTTACAAAATATTGAAATTGATTGAAATGTATATTGCTTCTAGAGATTTGCAGGGAGGGATATTTATTAAAAAAACAAAACCATGCAGGGTGTGGTTTGTCTTTGTTGTTTTTTTTATAAGCCTTGTTTTCTATTCTATGTTTTAAGTGTAGTTTCAGTAGAGCTCTTTGGTTTTTAAAGGGTAAGTACAGAAAGTCAAAAGCTTGAGGCTGAGTCAATTCAATCTTTTCAGGTTAGTCTAAGCTACATAGAGTGAACCAATAAGCAAGTGAACAGACATTCACTTTTGATTCTGGAAATGCAGTCACATGCTGCATTCTGGGGGGCACTAGAGCATGCCTGCCTGCTTGGCTAAATAGTTTGGGCTAAGGCTAGTCCACCCACCCTGTGAGTGGGAGTTTGAGGGGGATGTGCAAAGCACCTTGGGATGCTGGGGGACTGTGAGTTAACTTAAATCTGGGGGGGGAGGGATCTGGGGTAGAAGTTCAATAAACTGATTTAACCTAAATCTGTTAAGTCTGATACTACATCCAACCAGGTTTATCTTAAACCATTTTTGGCCATTTTGAAAGTGGCTTATGTGCACTGAACTTCTGTTGTGTTACAGATTTGAACTGGTTTCCAATTACTTATACTGGTTAATGTGTAATTTCTCTCCCTAGCCCATAGGACTGTATCTGTTTTATCCTTATGAAATCATATATGACTCGTTTTTTTTTATAGTAGGAAAGAGGGGGATTTTTGCTTAGCTCTATTCTGTTGAAGGTACAGATGGAAACCTGTCTAAGCTGGAATTGCACTAAACTGGGAAAAAGTTTTGATTTGGGTTTTCATCTTATAGGGTGAGCAGAGAAACACATGCTTCCCTTACCTCCCTGATAGCCTTCTCAGCAGTGAACTGTCAGGGAGAGCTGCCTTCTGCCTAGTCCCAGCTGATATGCGGGACCAGGTAGGATGTAGCTCTGTCCCAGATGGGGGGATTTCCCCTGCCTGGTTGTCACTGGGTATGTCTACACATGTAAATGCTGCAGGCAGGCATCTACAAGCTCAGGGATATGGGAGAAGATTCATAGATTCATAGATGCTAGGGTCGGAAGGGACCTCAATAGATCATCGAGTCCGACCCCCTGCATAAGCAGGAAAGAGTGCTGGGCCTACATTACCCCAGCTAGATACACATCCAACCTTCTCTTGAATACCCCCAGGGTAGGGGAGAGCACCACCTCCCTTATAGTTCATAGTTCATAGTAGCTAGAGTCGGAAGGGACCTAGGTAGATCATCTAGTCCGACCCCCTGCCTTGGCAGGAAAGAGCACCGGGGTCAGATGACCCCGGCAAGGTGCTCATCTAACTTCCTTTTAAAAATCCCCAGGCTAGGAGCCTGCATCACTTCCCCTGGAAGCTGGTTCCAGGCCCTAGCCGCCCTGACTGTGAAGTAGCGCCTCCTAATATCTAATCTAAACTTACCCTCCGCCAGCTTGTGACCATTATTCCTGGTCACTCCTGGCAGCGCACGGGGGAACAGGGACTCCCCCAATACCTGCTGATCCCCCCTGACCAGTTTGTAGCAGGCCACAAGGTCCCCCCTTAACCTTCTCTTGTGGAGGCTAAACAGGTTCAGGTCCCGTAGCCTCTCCTCATAAGGCCTGCCCTGCTGACCCCTGATCATACGAGTGGCCCTCCTCTGAACTCTTTCCATATCGTCCACGTCCCTCTTGAAGTGTGGCGCCCAGAACTGGACGCAGTACTCCAGCTGCGGCCTGACCAGTGCTGCATAGAGGGGGAGGATCACCTCCCTGGACCTGCTCGAGATGCATCTGTGGATGCATGACAGGGTACGGTTGGCCTTCTTGACTGCCTCCCCACACTGCCGGCCCATGTTCATCGTGGAGTCAATGACGACTCCAAGATCCTTTTCCGTCTCCGTGCTGGCAAGAGGGGAGTTCCCCAACCTGTAAGTGTGGTGCCGGTTCTTCCTCCCCATGTGCAACACCTTGCACTTATCAGTGTTAAACCCCATCCTATTCTCATCCGCCCACCGTTGCAACCTGTCAAGGTCAGCTTGTAGCCTATTGCACCCTTCTAGTGCACCCACATCCCCCCACATCTTAGTGTCATCAGCAAACTTGAACAGGGTGCTTTCTACCCCGTCATCCAAGTCACTGATGAAGATGTTGAACAGTGCGGGCCCGAGGACCGAGCCCTGCGGAACCCCACTGCCCACGTCCTTCCAGGTCGAGAAGAACCCATCCACTACCACCCTCTGGGTGCGGCCCTCCAACCAGTTGGCGACCCATTTGACCGTGTGGGCATTGACACCATAGTCTCCCAGCTTTTTGATGAGGACAGGGTGAGAGACAGTGTCGAAAGCCTTCCGGAAGTCCAGAAAGACTACATCCACAGCAACCCCTGCGTCTAATGATTTGGTGACCTGATCGTAAAAGGCCACCAGGTTGGTCTGACAAGACCTGCCACTGATGAACCCATGTTGGTTGCCCCTGAGCATGCATTCCCCCGCAAGGCCCTCCTGGATGTGTGCCAGGATAATTTTTTCAAAGAGCTTACCCGGGATTGAGGTAAGACTAACTGGCCTGTAATTTCCCGGGTCCTCTTTTTTTTCCTTTTTGAAGATAGGGACCACATTGGCCCTCTTCCAGTCCTCCGGCACCTCGCCAGAGCACCACGAGTGCTCATAGAGCCGCGCCAGGGGTCCCGCAATGACCTCGGCCAGTTCCTGTAGAACCCTAGGGTGAAGATCGTCCGGACCAGCGGACTTGAACACGTCCAGCCTCTCCAGAAGTACCCTAACTAACTCCTCGCTAACCCCTGGCCCAGGCATGTCTCTCCCGGGGCCCGAGGGGGGCCCAGCAGGGAGGTGGCTGAACTGGTCCCTACTTAGGAAGACAGAGGCAAAGAAATCGTTAAATATGTTAGCTTTGTCATCTGGCGTGATGACTAAGTTGCCCATCGTGTCCTGCAGGGGCCCCACATTACCCGGGACCCTCTTTTTACCCCCTATGTATTTGAAGAAGGACTTCTTATTGTCCTTAATCCAGGAAGCTAGTCCTATCTCCATCTCTGCCTTGGCCCTCCTGACTGCCCCCCTACATCCTCGGGCGACTGTAACATAGTCCTTCTTGGTGATGACCCCATCTCTCCATTGTGTGTATGCCTCCCTTTTAGCAAGGAGACATTCCCGGATTCTCCTAGTGAGCCATGGGGGTTTATGTGCCCTCCTGCTCCCTTTGATCCTTGTTGGGATTACCTCCCTTTGGGCATGGAGGATCGTTTCCTTAAGGAGCAACCACTCACCTTGGACATCTGATTCCCTTCCCCCCTGGGTCCTCAGCGCTTCCCCAATGATCCTCCTTAGCTTGTTGAAGTCAGCCCTCCTAAAGTCTAGGGCTGTTGCCTTGCTGCAGCCCTTTGCCACCTTACGCTGGATGGTGAATTCCAGCAAGCGATGATCACTGTCTCCCAGGTGGCCCATCACCCGCAGCCCCCTCACCAGGTCATCACCCGTGGCCAGCACCAGGTCCAACAAGGCGTCTCCCCTGGTGGGACTGTGCACCTCCTGGGTTAGATGGAGGTCCTGCACTCTGGCTAAGAACCGACGTGAGCGATCAGACTTGGCTGACTGCTCCTCCCAGCAGATGTCTGGGAAGTTCAGGTCCCCCATGATGACCACATCCTTAGCCCTCACTGCCTCTGTGAGCTGACCTAAGAATTCCTGGTCGAGCTCTTCTCCCTGGTTGGGAGGTCTATAGTAGACTCCCACCGTTAAGTCTCTCTCCCCTGGACTGCCTTTTACTCTAACCCAGAGCACCTCAGAGTGCCCCCCCTCTACCCCCTTGCTAATTAACGAGGAAGTATATTCCTCCTTGATGTAGAGTGCTACTCCTCCACCTTTCCTTCCTATCCTGTCCCTCCTGTATAGCCTATAGCCCTTGACACTCACCGCCCAGTCATGCGATGAGTCCCACCAAGTTTCTGTGATCCCTACTATGTCAGGGCTGGTGACAGCTAGGAGGAGGGCGAGTTCCTCCTGCTTCTTCCCCATACTTCGAGCATTCGTGTAGAGGCATTTGAGGCCTCCAACGGTTGTGCCCACTGACCCCCTAGTCTCAGCAATGCCCCGTCCCCCATCACTTACCTGTTTCTCCCTTTTGACCATTGGTCTGGGCTCGCTGGCTGTTGCTGGGCCTGGTAGTTCATTGTCTCCTCCGCCTTCATCTTCCCCCTCCCCCGACGAGCCTAGTTTAAAGCCCGCCGAAGGAGGTTCACCAACCTGGAAGAGAAGTTCCAGACCTTGGCCACTCGAACTGTGAAGAAGTTCCTCCTAATATCCAATCTAAATCTGCTCTCTTCTAGCTTGTGGCCATTATTTCTTGTAACCCCCGGGGGCGCCTTGGTGAATAAATACTCACCAATTCCCTTCTGCGCCCCCCTGACGAACTTATAGGCAGCCACCAGGTCGCCTCTCAACCTTCTCTTGCAGAGGCTGAAAAGGTCCAGTTTCTCTAATCTCTCCTCGTAGGGCTTGGCCTGCAGGCCCTTAGCCATACGAGTGGCCCTTCTCTGGACCCTCTCCAGGTTATCCACATCCTTCTTGAAGTGCGGCGCCCAGAATTGCACACAGTACTCCAGCTGCGGTCTGACCAGCGCCCGATAGAGGGGAAGTATCACCTCCTTGGACCTATTTGTCATGCATCTGCTGATGCACGATAAAGTGCCATTGGCTTTTCTGATGGTTTCGTCACACTGCTGACTCATGTTCATCTTGTAGTCCACTAGGTCTCCAAGATCCCTTTCCACTTCCGTGCCACCCAGCAGGTCATTTCCTAGGCTGTAGGTGTGCTGGACATTTTTCCTCCCTAGATGCAGCACTTTGCATTTCTCCTTGTTGAACTGCATTCTGTTGTTTTCTGCCCACTTGTCTAACCTGTCCAGGTCTGCTTGCAGCTGTTCCCTGCCCTCCGGCGTGTCCACTTCGCCCCATAGCTTAGTGTCATCTGCAAACTTGGACAGAGTACATTTCACCCCCTCGTCCAAGTCGCTGATGAAGACATTAAAGAGTATCGGTCCAAGCACCGAGCCCTGCGGGACCCCACTGCCCACACTCTTCCAGGTCGAAACCGACCCATCCACCACAACTCTCTGGGTGCGACCCTCCAGCCAATTCTCCACCCACCGGACTGTGCAGTAATCCAAGTCACAGCCCCTTAACTTGTTCACCAGTATGGGGTGGGATACCGTATCAAAGGCCTTCCTGAAGTCCAAGTATACGACATCCACCCCTCCTCCTGCGTCGAGGCGTTTTGTGACCTGGTCATAAAAAGAGACTAGATTGGTCAGGCACGATCTACCTGCCACGAACCCGTGCTGGTTTCCCCTCAGCATAATTTGTCCTGCCGGGCTCTCACAAATGTGAGCCTTGATGATTTTCTCAAAGATTTTGCCAAGGATGGAGGTGAGACTGACTGGCCTATAGTTACCCGGGTCCTCCTTCCTCCCCTTCTTGAAAATGGGAACCACATTGGCCCTTTTCCAGTCCTCCGGGACTTGACCCGTGCGCCACGAGCGTTCAAATATTCCCGCCAGTGGCTCTGCAATGATGTCGGCCAGTGCCTTCAGTACCCTCGGATGGAGCTCATCCGGGCCTGCCGACTTAAAGGCATCCAGTTCTTCCAAGTGACCCTGCACCACCTCAGGGTCCACGCATGGAAGTCTGGTGCCTTGCTGCTGCCTCCCTACACTCCCAGTGAGAGACTTGTCATGCCTCTCGCTTAGGAACACTGAGGCGAAGAACTCGTTGAGGAGTTCAGCCTTGTCCCCTCTGTCCGTCACCAATTGTTTCTGCCCATTTAGCAGGGGTCCTATTCCTCCCTGGGCCTTCCTTTTACTCCCTATATATCTAAAAAACAATTTCTTATTGTCTTTTACTTGGGTTGCCATCCTCAGCTCCATGGTAGCTTTGGCCTGTCTAACTGCCTCCCTACAAGCACGAGCAGAAGAGGTATATTCCTCTTTGGTGATCTCTCCCTGTTTCCACTTTTTATGTGCTCCCCTTTTGGCCCTTAGTCTGCCCTGGATTTCTCTGGTCAGCCAGGGAAGCCTCCTGGCCCCTTTCCCTCTTTTACCTCGCACGGGGATCGTCTCGCTTTGTGCGAGAAGGATAGCTTCCTTAAGGCACAGCCACCCTTCTTGGGCTCCCATCATTTCAAAACTACTACTCTGCAGTGCATCCTTCACTAATCGCCTGAGTTTGCTGAAATCAGCTTTGCTAAAGTCCAGCACGTTCACCCTACTGGTTACCTTACCCACTCGACGCCTTATGTTGAATTGTACTTTTAGGTGATCACTGTCCCCCAGATGGCTACCGATCTGTAGGTCCCCTACTATGTCATCCCCCGTTGCCAATACCAGATCCAGTAAGGCATTCCCCCTAGTGGGACCATGTACCTCCTGCGTCAGGTGGAGGTCCTGTACACAGGTTAGAAACCTGCGTGAGCGGTGGGACTTTGCTGTCTGTGTCTCCCAACAGATGTCCGGGTAGTTTAGGTCCCCCATGACCACCGCCTCTTTAGCTTTTATGGTCTCTGAGAGTTGCCTCAGGAGCCCCAAATCTATTTCTTCCCCTTGATGTGGGAGTCTGTAGCAGACCCCTACCACCAAATCCTTTTCTCCTTGCCCCCCATGTAGCCTAACCGACAGTCCTTCTACTTCCTCATCCTTTGATTCTGTCTTGATGAGGGTTGATGTATATTGCTCCTTAACATAGAGCGCAACCCCTCCCCCCCTTTTCCCCACTCTGTCCTTTCTGTACAATCTATAGCCCTCAATATGTACCGCCCAGTCGTGGGATGGATCCCACCAGGTTTCCGTCAGCCCCACTAAGTCGTAGTCGTTTAGTGCAACCAGGAGCGCTAGTTCATCCTGCTTGTTCCCCATGCTCCTAGCATTAGTATATAGGCACTTGAGCCCTGCGACTGGTGCTTTTGCTACCCCCTCGCTCCAAGTCCTAAAGGGCTTTTTGTCTCTAACCTTCCCTATAAGATTTGCTTGTCCTGGCAGCAGTCTGCTTCCACCCCCTCTGGCCCTGCACTGGTTCCCTGCATCAGCCAGGGGGAGCTCTATCACCCCATCAGCAAAACAATAACTTCTCTCCATTAGTTCAGACTCTTCTTAAACCGCTTACGAGCTGACCTGTTTATTAGTTCAAAAAGCCCTAAGCAGTCACTGTTCTGTCTGCCTGTCCCAGCAAAACTGGACACACACATACACACACACACACATGCACACACACACCCTTGGCATTAGCTAGCATACCACATGCCTAGGGTCCATGGGGCTCGGGCCTGTGCTGTGGGAGATGGGAGGGAGGGGGGGAATCCTTTCTTTAGTATCGCAGGTGGAGGGGTGTGGAAGTAGAGCAGGCAGAAGCCAGGCAGACCCTGGTGTACTTGTAGTCTCTGCTGGAGCTCCAGCCAGGGAGCAGAGGGGAGGGGCCAGCCCTGCTGTGGAGCAGAGAGCCCCACCCAGCCCAGAAAGCATGCCGGGATGCTGTGGGACTCGGGTTTATCTTAAAACAGCAAGGGGTCTGGGACAGACATTTCATAAACCAGTTTGAGCCAAATCAGTTAAGTCTGATAAACCTGGTTGAATGTAGCATCTCAAACTGGTTTCAGCCATTTTCAAACTGGTTTATGTACACTAAACATCTGTTCTGTTACAGGTTTAAACCAGTTTCTGATCACTTAAACCAGTTTATGTGTAAAGTCTGCCCTAGCCTAAAGGGCTTATTCCACTTTCACAGGTACTTCAAAGAGGAGTAAGCACCTTGCACTTTGGGTGCACTGAGAGGTGTTTATGCAGTGAGTTTGGGCAGAGTAGTTGGTGTCTCCAGGTTAACTGCCTCAGTTAGGATACAGTAATTTCCTTGTGTAGATAAACTCTGAAAATCTTTGTCCATCTGTTTAGGAGGAACACACCCTTTATTATCATCACACGCTTTTAAACAGGATGAAAATCCTTAGAGAATCTCCCAGGCTGTTCATCTGCCTACTTGTTATCAGCCTTGGGATTCTCTTCCTCCTGCTGTGGACAACACTGATGTCAAAGTTGTTCATTGGAGGAGGCTGTCCTACAGATACGGTCTGAATAGTCATGGTTCTGGTTAGAAAAGATCCCAAATGCAACAGGTAGTGTAATCAAAAGGACACTTTTTTTTTCTTCTTTTCTGGAATATGATCAGATTTGGATTAACCTGTGCGGTCTCTATAGCCAGAATCTAAAACAGTTAGAAACATTTTGTACTTATCAAAATCAGCATGTAATATTGTTACATTAAAATTCTTCATAGTAATATTTTAGGTGCATGTCATATTTATTTTTGTTTACTAGCACCCAGCCTTGATCTTCCTGAAATTGGCAGAGTCTACAAGATTTACAGCTTGCAAAATAAATTGCAAAAAGCCAAAGTGTATTCCACTTCGCTTCCAAAACCAAATACTACTTCTGTATTAATCAAACAGATCACATTCTCTGGCATGGCATGCATTTCTGACCACAAGAAACTTTATTTCCATCAGCATCAACTCTATCTTAAAAAATAAATATATAAAAAATAAACAGCTTAAGGCAAGATAGTTTCTGTAGAAGTGGTATCAAATATTGGCTTCCATGTTTACCTGGCTTTTCAGATGCAGGTGACACTCATATTCATGTAGGAGGCCCACATTCAGTAATCATATATATTTTTGCACCTATAAATACCGTTGTTTATCCTGTCAGTGTAGTAGGAATTAACTTTGGAATCTACTTTTGTTTTCCCATTGGGCATGTCTTCATGTTGCCGTATGGTGTGCTATGGCGATGTAATGATCATGTGGGTCTACGTGTGATCAGCAGCTATGTCGCTGCTGCAGTGAACTCCCCTGTTTTAGTGCGCTGCTATGGTGACATAGCAGTGAATTCTTAACAGTGCACTGTGATTATGGTGCAGTAAGAGTGGTTACTGCGCCATGCTTTAGTATTTCCAAAAGGAAGTACTGAAGCGCAGTGCCATAGCAATGTGGCCATATGGTGATGTGTAAGTGCACCCATTGGGCCATATTTCACTTTCGCTTGCAAGCAGCCAAAAGTGAGAATGGTTTATGGCCCACTTTCTACAGTACACTTTATTTTGGGAAATAATCACCGCTTTGTGTACTTAAGTGACTGGCTGTAGTTGATTATAGTTTTCATGAGTATTTGAGAAAAAAAAAGATTAATTATTTAATGTAAAATTATTTCAAAGTGCATGAAGTATAGTTGTATTACTGTAGAACCTTAAGGCTATAGTCAAGATCATGGGTCTTTTGTGCTAAGGTACTGTATGTATGCATAACAAATGGCAGTCTTTGCCCCAAGAAATTTATGATCTAAACAGATAAGACAGAGAGAGAAGGGAAAACAGGGATGCAGAGAGGTAAATGGGTTGGTCCAGATTACATAGGAGCAAATCAAGGAAAGGAGTTTGAGTCTCCTGACTCTTAAAATAGAGAAATGCATTTCAAACTATCTTGGGTTTTCCCTTAATTTCAGCAAAAAGTACTAGGTATTGGCAATTGTCTTCCCCAAGATGGGACATGTAAAAAATACAGCAGTTGTTCACATCCAGCTGTATGCCAGTACACTGCAAAAAGACATTCTACATTTTTTGAGGACTGGTTCATTTTGTGCTTGCTGTATAATTGCACTAGATGGAGCTATTCTCCTTTATTGCTTGTTTCAACTCAGACAGCTGGATAAGCCTGTTTAGATGGCTGTCCCTCATTGCTGTAGTAGAGTGCCTCCAAATAATTACAAAAAGCCATTAATTGGAACATTTTCAGTTGAAATGTCCTGGGTGCTTCTGCATGTTCATCAGTGGGCTGTAATTACAGCGCATTAAATTTAGTACCTATAATTACAGGTACTAAACTTAATGCGTTGTAATCGATGCTACTGCACATTAGTGCCAGCTCATGCTTTTTTGTGACACTGATGTGCAGTAGATTAATTCTTGCCTGTTGTGCTAATTTTGCCTGCCATGCTAATACGCAGTAGAATTAGTCTACTGCGCTTGATGCGTTTCATGTAGACGTGCCCCCTATTCTCTTTCTTTGTAGTATTAGTGATTTTTACTTGATTATGAAGCATCCATTTTTCTGCCCACATCATTGTAAATGAAAAATAAAGTGAAAAATCAGAAAAAACTGACATAAAAATGAAAAAGAAAACATGTTGAAGCTATTTGAATGTTTTCATTTTTGCTTTGTTATGAAATGTCTTTTTTTATCATCTGCAGAATCAAGATGTGTGCCTAAATATTAAGATCATAGCATTCTGAAATATCCAAAACAATTTTAACATGGAACAAGGTGACTCTTGGGCTGCTTCAGGCATTAAAAGAAAAACAAAACAAAATGGTGCTTTACTTTAAATTTGGCACGCTCCTGTGCCCAAGCCCAGTGCATGCCCAGAAAAGGCAGTGGCTTAGTTGGACCTGGCTTGCCGAACATCTGTATAGAACAAGTGCTTTAATGTGGTTTTTTGGCGCTTTTATCTAACAGCTGATTCAGTTGGCTTCAGCTAAAAGTGGCCAAAAGCCCTGCCTAAGTGCCCAAACTTTACAGATGCTGCACAGCCAGGCTGAAGTAATGTGTTGCTTCTTCTGGTAAAGCATATTTTTTTGCTTTTTTTTTTTTAATGTCTGCAAGCAGATTTATTGCCTTAGTGAAGCAAACATGAAGTACAAATAATTCTGATGTATTTTTTATTAAAATAAGCATTATGACTTCTTTCTTGTTTGTGTTCTGCTTACAGGCCATTGGGGCAGTGAAGGCAGGGCTCTACTTGTTACACTCTATTTTAGTTAAGGGGTGGTACTGATGGATTAATTGGTTACTGAGGCTGTTTCAACTGCAAATCCAAAATCTGTTAAACACAAGAAATACCAAACAAAACTCCAAACAGTTTACAAAAGCATTCTAACATAGGCCTTCCACACGATGCAGTGACTTGGCACTAGGGGTTGCGTACAGCATCTGGGTGCTGTCTACTCTTTTGGGTTCCATAGCTTCCCTAACTTGCTAGGCTGGCTTCCCAAGTGTTAAGGTTCTTCTGTAGCTATTTATGTGTTATACTTTTTCTTTCTTCCACATGATTGACAAGCTTTCACATATGGTGGTGTCACAGGTTCTCGCCAGTCACCCCCTCACAGCAGTTACCACCCTGTTGCTTGGTTGCCCACATTCTGTATTCCAACTTTCTCATGGCTAGGTAGGTCACTTATGTAGGTCATCCAAGTCGGTCAAGTAGGTTGGTTACTCCCCGCTCAAGCTTCTGTGTGTTTGCCCCCTATCCAGCTAATGGCATCTGTTATGTCCAGGCTCAAAATGGCATTGATTATGTTAAAGCCTTAAAATGGCATTGGTCATATCAAGGCCTACGTACATTTTTTTGACTTCAACATGAGAAGGAGGTGATGTGGTCACTGGTTAATGCCACACTAAGCATTCTGACTCTGAAGAAATGAAGGCTGGATAGATATGAATTGTGACGTCCTTTAATACTGTACCTTTTAAAATGGAAATTATGACATTATGACTTACATTATATTGTCACAGGAGCACTGAGGTGTCCTGTGCCTTAGATAAGTAAGTAACAGAGCTGTCAATCAACAGGGCAGTGCAGCTGTGGGTTGCTCTGGCAGCCAGCCGGTCAGGTGACCGGAAGGGGGCAGGGCCGGGCCCTTTATAACAGCTCACACCTGGGCCCAGGAGTAGTTCCCTTTTGGCAGCTGCAGGAGCAGGAGCTCTGCGGCTGAGCTGAGCGGCCTGAGTTGGTGGTTGCAGCCTTACCTTGCTGACCGGCCGCAATGATGCTAGGGATGAGAACACCCTGAAGAGAGGTAGGGTTGGAAGCCCTAGAGGGGCTTGGAGTTTACATTATGAGTGGGGAGGCTCTGTGTTGTTTATGTTGTAGCCAGGTGGCTCGGGTTTCGGTTATAGTTACATCGGAGGACCGGGTGAGGCTGTAGGGGTGAGAGGAGGCCTCATGGGGGCTCCCCAGCAGCTTGGGGGTTCCTGGTGCCCAGTAGGGGCACAGTGCCACTTTAGGCACAGCACGAGGAGTGCCGGAAAGGTGCTTGGGGTGTGGGGTTGTAGCCCCAGCCGTGAGAGGCGGAACTGGCCCCAGAGGGGCAGCGAGTGCGAGAGGCGCGGCACAGGCCCTAGGGAGGGCAACAGGTGCGCAGAGCATAGCATAGGCCTCAGAGGGGGCAGCAGGGTGCGTGAGGCGCAGCACAGGCCCCAGAAGGGGGCAGCGGGCGCGAGGAGCGCGCCATAGGCCCGGGGTGCCAGAGAGGGCACCAGGGCGGGATAGGCCCTGGGATGCCAGAGAGTACAGGAGGGCAAGGGACCAAACAACATCCAGAGAACAGCTGCGAGGCTTGGGGCATGCTAAAGGGGAGGTTGGAGGCACACATAGCCCTTAAGGCAGGGGTGCGCAGAGGCACCCCACATGGAGTAGGGGTAGGAACACACGTACCGTTCACCCGGGGATAAAGGTAGCCTCCCATATAAACTTAATTGTCTTCAAAGTCGTGGCGGGCGAGAAACTGAGGGTGCTGAATCACCTAGAGTGATGGTAGGGGGCGCTAGGGAGTTCACAGCCGCTCCTAGGCCCCACACCCTCACATATATATTAACAGTCAACTAGACTCACTAATCTCCTGAGTGGCCACCAGTCATTTGGATTCTTTTTTATTACCTTCGTCCCTTCATTTTATTTGTATTTTAGGCCTGCAAAAATTTATTCACATGCTTCCCCACTGTGAACAGTCCTCTTGAAATGAATGAAATTCAAATATTTGATTTTGATTTTCTTCTTTTGTTTTCAAAATTTATGTGAGGTTTTCAGAGCATACAGGGGCATGTCTTAAGATATCCCATCTCCTTCCACTACCCTCTTCCTGCCGCAAGATACATCTGTCATTTAAAGCAATAGTCATCATTGCCAGTTTGCTGTGTGCTCACTTCTTGGTGGTCTGACAGAATGTCAGATATTTGTGCTTGGACTTCATATAGTTGTTTTATTTCAATTCAAATAAATTTGCATTGATGATTGGGAGAACCTAGTGAGCAGTTTAGTTTTTTCCTAGTCGGCCAACGTGTTTTCCTAGTGGGCCATATTGGCAGTGCCCGTTTTGTCCGTAGGCTGTCTCTACCGCTGTTTCTGAGCCGGTGCCCAGGCAGATACGCAGGGCACCATCTAGCTGCATAGAGGGGGCAGGTGGCAGGTCCCACTGCAGCCCCGCAGGGGAAAGGTGCTTGACCTGGCCCCATGGAGAGGGAAACAGACATGGCCAGGTCCCAAGCTGGCCCTGCAGAGAGGGAAAGGGGTGTGGCTCAGTTGTGTGGGGTGGGGGGGCTGAGGGGGCTTGGCCAGGCCCCAACCCAGCCTTGGTGGTAGGGGAGGGGACATGGCCCAGAAATGCAGCGAGGGAGTGTGCCCATAATAGCCCCTGATCCCCACCAAATTACCTGACATGTGGGGAGCCCCATGGGCCAGATGCAGTGGCTCTGCAGGCTGCATTTTGTCCATGGGCTGAAAAGGTTGAGCACCCCTGGTTTAGTCAAGTGCTATTTTGAAACTGGGACTAATACTAGTCCAAAGTACTAGCATCAGTGTAGAAAGGGCTAGTGTGTTATTTTAGCACAATTTTCACACTGATGTGTTTGCTTTGCTGATGGAAAATCAGCTGTAGCTCGCCTAGTGTATTGCTACTGTAAATAGCTGAAGGATATATTAGTTTTGAGTAATTTTGAAAAAATAAATCACCTGCCTCATAAGAAAGAGGTACTGAAATACATGAAAGTAGACTTCTTTTCAGGCTCCCTTATTGCTTTTTTCATTTTAAAACATGAAACATTTGGTTTTGAGCAGAGAATATTAATAGGGGTCAAGAAAAAGTCCTAAATTATGGCTATAGTTCTATTTCTTTATTGTACAACAGAAAGCGTAGGTTGTTTAGCTCTATTAACTCTCACAGATGAGAGACATTTTTCTTTGGGATTATATCAGTGCTGGTAAATATATGCTTTGAAAACAGGAACTTAAACTCTGAACTCTTAAACTCTGAACTCTGATCCCACATCTACAAGAAGTACAAATGTAAAAATGAGACCATGACCAATGACTAACAAAATCAGGGTTTGTAATGTTGTTTAATAGCTGCTATATATTGCCTATCAGATAATATCCTGCTACCAGGGACAGCACTTTATATTCAGGGAATGAAAATTACACTGATCTAAAGTCTGTTATCTGGTCTCTTCAATCCCTGGACCATTATCAAAAATGCCCTGCAAGACTGAAGGAACAGTGATCATTTCAAAGAATAATATCATACATTCCTTTGGAGATGCAAGGCTATGGTTCCCAGAAGCCCTGTGGTTTATCATTATAATAACCATAGCAGTACATGAGATGGTAGATTTTAATATCACATATGTCATTCCTAGTTCAGTATAATCTTGCTGGATTCCAACTTTATTTCTGGTAAGGATTAGGGGCCACTATCTCATTAACTGCTGTAACTAGAAATAAGCACTATATACCACTAGAGAGGTTGAATCTGGAACTTCCACTTGGTATCATGGAGCAGGTCCTCAAGGAATCCATGTCTAAGAACTTGGAGGAGAAAAAGATAATTAGGAATAGCCAGCATGGATTCACCAAGGGCAAATCATGCCTGACCAACCTGATTGCCTTCTATGATGAGGTGACTGGCTCTGTGGATATGGGGAGACTGGTAGATGTGATTTTATCAAGGCTTGTGATATGGCTTTAGCAAGGCTTGTGTCTCCCACAACAATCTCACAGGCAAGCTAAAGAAGTATGGGCTGGATGAATGGACTGTAAGGTGGATGGACTGTAAGGTGGCTGGAGCATCAGGCTCAGAGACTAGTAATCAATGGCTTGGTGTCTAATTGGCAGCCAGTATCAAGTAGAGTGCCCCAGAGGTTGGTCCTGTGGCCAGTTTTGTTCAATGTCTTCATCAACGACCTGGAAGATGGCATAGAGTGCACCCTCAGCAAGTCTGCAGTTGAAACCAAGGTTGGGCAGGTGGATAGTAGATATGCTACAGGGTAGGGCTAGGATTCAGAAGGACCTAGACAAATTGGAGGATTGGGCTAAAAGGATCTGATGAGGTTCAACAAGGACAAGTGCAAAGTTCTGCACTTAGAATGGAAGAATCCCATGCACCAGTTCAGGCTGGGGGCTGACTGGCTGGGCAGCAGCTCTGCAGAAAAGGACCCTGGGGTTACAGTGGACACTAAGCTGAATATGAACCAGCAGTGTGCCTATGTTTTTGAGAAGGTTAATGGGTATACTGGGCTGCACTGGTAGGAGTGTTGCCAGTAGGTCAAGGGAAGTGATTATTCTCTTCTATTCAGCACTAGTGCGGCCACATCTGGAGTAGTGTGTGCAGTTTTGCTGCCCCCCCCCCCCACACAGAAAGGATGTGGACAAATTGAAGAAAGTCCAGCAGAGGTTGACAAAAATGGTGAGGGGGCTGGGGGACATGACTTGTGAGGAAAGACTGAGGGAACTGTCTAGAGACGAAGAGACTGAGAGGGGACTTAGTAACAGCCTTCAACTACCTGAAGTGCGGGGTTGAAAGAGGATGGAGCTAGACTGTTCTCAGTGGTGGCAGATGAGAGAACAAGGAGCAATGGTCTCAAGTTGCAAAAAGGGAAGTTTAGTTTAGATATTAGGAATAATTTGCTTACTAGGAGGGTAGTAAAACACTGGAACAGGTTACCCAGGGAGGTGGTGGAATCTCCACCCTTGAGAGTTTTTCAAAACTCAGCTAGAAAAAGCTTTTGCTGGGATGTTCTATTTGGGGCTGGTCCTGCTTTGAGCAGGGGTTGGACTTAGGGTTGGAAGGGACCTCAGGAGGTTATCTAATTTTATGTGATTATATAATCACACATTTATATCTATTTCTAGTATTGTTTCATTTGAAGTTGAAATTACTAGCTGTTAGGCAGACCAACATGAATTAAAAACCCTTTATGTTGTGGCCCATAAAGGGACACAGCCTGGAGACTACTGAGAATGAGAGGAACTTGAGTTTATTGGTTGGTTACAGAATCTAGATGAGCTTCCAGTGTGCTCCAGGTGTGAAAAAGGGTAAAACAATCTGAGGGTGTATTAGATGTATTGCGCACTATTGTACAAGCATTTAGAAGCCTGTGAATAGTTTACCAGTGTTTTTAAAAAAAGAACTTGAACTGGCAACAGATATAGAAAGAAGAGCCATGGAAGTGGTTGAAGAAACAGATAGTTTTCTTATGAAAGAAGATTAAAGGAGCTTGACATGTTTAGCTTAAAACCGAGGTGATTACATTTTATAAATACATTTGTGGCTGATTATTAGGGAGAGAAAAGAGAGTAATAACCTACTACAATCAACTTCAGGACAAGATGAAAAGCATACAGACTGGCTATGAACAAATTTAGACTTAGAATTTTTTGTTTAATTTCCATCAGAGGAGTGATATTTTGGAATCGTCTCCCTAGCCAGATAGTGGAGGCAAAGAACCTGAATGGTTTTAAGGCTGAACTTGAAAATATGAAAGAGAGAGGACAGGGAGTTCTTGGGTCCGCAGTGATACATGGAATCAAGTATTTGCAATTCCCATGTTGGGGTTTAGAGAGAACTCCCTTGCTTTGTGGTAGATGCATAGTAATTCCATGCTCCATGGCTTTTGCTGGTTGTCTGTGGGTCCAAGAAACAATTTTTTCCTGTGATGAATGCTACTGGGTTCTGGAGGGAGGGAGCCCTTGCTGAGGCATTGGAGTGCTGTCCTTAGCTAGAAGTCTTTGACCTGGATGCATAGATAATTCTGCTGGTACTTAGAAAAACTCAGAGGATCTTAACTAGCAAAAGATTTTCTGCTCAGGAGCATACTAGTTACTGTTGCTGATTTGGAAGGAATATTTCCCTAGGTAAGATTATAAATTTATTTCTTCTATAACAGTTATCAGACTTTTTATACCCCAGGCACCCCTCCATAATTTTACAAAAATGAATTTATTAAGTACAGTACTTACCTTCTTGCAGAGGGGCCAGACAGTGGGGGCAGAAGGCTGGCCAGGTAAGGAGAGCCTGATTTTGCTTTTATCTGAAAATTTCCTCACATTTTATAACTTACTTACCTCTTCACACTTCCTGCAACGCCCTTCACCCTTCTTGTACCCTGTCACCCTGGCTGAGAATCACTGTTGTACAACAACTCCTAGCAAAGAGGAACACAGTAAACTTTTTAGAGTGGATTTCGATCATTATTAGCATAATAAAACAGCAATCCTGATCCACAGTGTCAGAACATCATAATTCTTTTGTTCAAGTGTCAGTGTATAGTCTTTCAACCCTCCAATGTAAACTGAGTGTGAAAGACAGGAAAAGTAAAAAATAACATAATTCTAAGAGTTCTACCATAATTTATACTATACAATTGTAATGATTCTGAAGGAGAACTGAATTTCCTTTGGGAAAACAAGGTTTGCTTTACTTGATTTTCTAGGCATTTATAAATAATGTGCACTCTGACCCTGTGATTATTAATGACTTCTGGAAAGTCCTATTGCAGACTTTCCAGGACTTTCTGTATAAAACCTTTAATATTATGCCTTGATAATTTTTTTGATACTGGTGGGAAACATAAATGTAATTTACATTTAGATAGAATTTTGAGTTAAATCTAGGAAACCATACTTAGTTTGAAATCTTTTGTAGAAATGCTGTATAAGCCAGGTCATTGGGTGTCGATTTCTTCTCTGTGTAAAAATGAGTCAAATCCTAGTTATAGTATAAGTGAGACAAACATATTCTTGCAAATCCCTGAAGTTAGAATCCTTTATGTAAAAGCATGGGTTTTAAGAGTGTTTTGCTTTTTCTTAATCTACTAATGGAGGAGTAAGCATGCTGTTACCAAAGGTGTAAAATTGTATTTCAGCTCAGGTTTGCAATTCTTACTCATTTTCAGCAGTCACCACCATGAAGTGGGTGTTAAAACCTCCTTAAAGAACCATCTTCAATACAGGCAAGGAAATGCCCAGCTAGCTCTGATTCCTAGGAGGCAGTGAGGACACTCAGAGTGATTAAGCTAAATATAGGTCAGGATTTCACATTTAGAGGCTTTTCACCACACTCTCAATACAGATAAGCCCTCCAAAAGAAAAAAGATTAATGCAACATTAAGATTGAGGCTTTAAATTGGTCCTTTTACAGCATCTGATGAAGCGAACTTGGGTTCACAAAAGCTTGTGCTGTCTCTGTATATAAATATCATAGACAGTTAGTCTTTAAAGGTGCATATCTACCTTGCTTTAAATTAATACATGTACTACGGAACTGGGCCGTTGCTTATCCAACAGTTGGGATTATAATGTGATACTGGGGTAATCCATAGTGTCCACACTAGTTACAGTTTTTCAAGTTAAGGGCCATTAAAGCTTGCTTTTTTGCACTCACTCATATTGTACACTGGATTTGAGCTACTTCTAAGTACACACACTTCTCATATTTCAGGCTCAGTTTCAAGATTTCTCCATGAACTTGCAAAGCTATAGTGAGGCAGAGATCTAAAGCAGGCCGTGGGAGTTTTTCAGAGCGACTGGAAAGAGCCAACCCCCTCCCCAAACCCCACCCCCACAAAAAACCCTCCGCAGCTCATGAAATTCTGTAGACACGTGTAAAGATAAATACCCAAAATGGAGTATACTTTGGGTTTGTACCATAACCCAGGAAAATGGAACAGAGTTAGGTGGGATGTTTGCTTAATTTCACAATGAGGGATATGAGTTTCTTGGAATTCTGTTCCAAATTCACCCCAGCAGTCCAGGGATGGAGGTTTTACAACCTTTTCTTCCCCAGGGCAATCTTTCTGTGTTTGTGTAACTAAATCTGCGATGTGCCCTTGCTGGGTACACACATTTTTTGTTTCTTCCCCTCTGTACTACTGCACAAAGGGCTGACCCAATCAAGCCCTTAAATATCCACGATCTTATATTCTCTCACCATAACATCCAAATGCTCCATACTTTTTATATATTCTCTCAAAACCCCTGTGTGGGAAAGAGGTTCTCCATTTTACAGATGAGGGACTGGGGCACAGGACGACCAGTATTTCAGCAGGAGCAGTGGGACCTGGGAGCAGTGGATTGGGAGTGAAGGGCACTAGGTTGGGAATGGTCATTGATGTTTACAAATGGGTCCTGGTAAAAAAATGTTGAGAACTGCTGCTCTAGAATAATCTCTTGTTCTGCTTTCTGTCTTTCAAAAAAGGGTGTATGCTTTATTTGACAGTTTATGGTATGTGAGAAAATTCAGGTATGTATGAGTGAAATGGTTAGAAGGAACACTTCAAAAGGTTGACCACAGCTTAAACTGGTTCCTAAACAAGCCTTTTGCCTAATTATTAATAAAGAATAATAGCACATATATGAAGAAGTCTTCAAAACACATAGCCAAAATTCACTAATAATTTTATAAACACTTTATATTTTTCTTACTCCAACCAATATAACTACCTGAATTCATAACTGAATTTATTAGTCTAGCTATAAATATAGCAGCATATGGTAATATTCTATCCTGCATACATCTCTGTGCTAGTCTATACAAGGCTTAAATGAGTTAATGGAAGTAGTGAGCTTGGCTAGCCTTCATGGCTGCACTCTGAGGTGGGCAGGTGACTGAGTTCATGAGGAGGACTTAATACTTAAGAGGAGAGACTCAGTGGGTGCATCCAGACAAGCCCACATGTGCCTCTTGTAGTGTCTCAACTCCTTTTAAGACACTGCAAGAGGCATGTGTGGGAATGGGAAAAGGTTCCTCCCTGCTGCAGGTTTGCAGTGCGAGGGCAAAATTAGACTTTTGGATATAGGGGTAAAAGTGAAAAAAAGCAGGGCAGGCAACCGCAGGCTGGGTCCTCCACAAAGATGCTCTGGCTGCCAGAGCATCTCTATGGTTAGCCCTATGCCCTGGTGCTGAAGCACGCTGCCTGCCCATGGGACTCACCACAGTTCTAGCTGCCAGTCGGGATCACTGGGGCCCTGCCCGCACAGCAGAGCTGGGTGATGGCCCCAGGCTGGGCCCCACTGCCCTCCACTGCCCTATGCTGCCCAGGGTGGGGGCTCTGCCAGGAGACACAGAGCCCCTGCTCCTGGGGTGAGTACAGGCCTTTTATTTTTATTTTTTAAGTGCCGGCACCTGGGGTAGGGAGGTAGCCATTGAGGAGTCTGGGGGAGCCAGGGGCATGGGGCTGAGTGGGGCAGACATCATAGGGGCTGCAGGAGCCGGTAGGTGATGGGGCCAGGCAGGGTAGCAATCGGGGGGGTTGGGGTGCAGCATGTGTGCCCTGCAGGGGGGGTGGTAGGCCCTACAGAGGCCATTTGGCCCGTGGTGGCAGGAAGTAGTCCACCCTGGTGGGTGGTAGCAAAACATATAGAAATTTAGAATTCATTTTATGATGATGATAGAGACACTGCTAGTAGGCTTCCCAATTGCTTTAACTGTATGTAGCAATAAAACATTGCCCAACTGATTGCTGTCTCTCTCTCTCTATACCTCCATAGTAAGCATGTGCGTCTACATGTGCACATGCTTACTGAACAGTAAACCTTGTTGATTGTGATTAAATTTGCTACCTGAAAATGCAAGTAGCAGGCTTATTTTTGATAATTAATGGCTAAGTAGCACTCATGTAGACCCCTCACTGGGAGCAAATCTGCTCCCAATCAGCCAGCCACCACGAGCCAGGAGATTGCTCCCTGTCTCTGGGAGCTATCTGCTGCCAGGGTGGGCTCCACCATCCGAGCCTGGGCAGGGGCTGTCCCCTTGGGAGCTGCAAGCCTCCCGCTCTGTGATTGTGATCAGGGAGTGGGTGCTTGGAGATCCTTGTCTTCCAGCATGAGCTCCACAGTTGTAGGGCTCGGTCTATCTCCCAGAACCAGCTCCTCAACAGCAAGGCCGTCATTGGGAGACCCTTATCTCCCAGTGCCATGGTTGTGGGGCTGGCACTGGGAGATCCCCAGTGTGTGGGGCAGAAGGTGGGTGAGTTGGGTAGGGGGCGCCTTAAGCAGTCCCTTGCAGGCTGGAACTCTGCCAACCTGCAAGGGAAAAGCCAATTTCCCATGTGTGAGGGAGCGGGGCCTAGGGGCGGCCGTGAACTCCCTAGCGCCCCCTACCATCACGTTAGGGTGAACATAGCACCCTCAGAATCTCGCCCGCCATGACTTTGATGACTAATATATAGTATGGAGGCTGCCTGTTTCCCTAGTGGACGGTACTGGTGCTCCTGTCCGTACTCTTCAATGGGGTATCTATCTGTGCCCTGCCTTAAGGGCCACGCGTGCTTCCAAACCTCCCCTTCAGCACACCCCAAGCCTCGCAGCTTGTCCCGGGGACGTTTGTATTATCCCTCGCCCCTCGGGTGCCCCTCAGCCACCTGGCGCCCCTTAGGGCCTATAGCGCCATTGCCGCCCAACTCTCAGCGCCATTGGGCTGGCACTACCGCCGCCCTAGTCTCAGCACCATTGGGTGGCTCGCTATCCCTGCTTGTTCTGCCCTGCTCTGGGGCCCTGCCCCCTCTGGGGCCTCTCCCGCGCCCTCTGCGCTTCGCCCCCTCTGGGGCCCAACACCGCCCTAATGGGCTGAGGTCTGCAACCCCCCTCCACACCGCGCCCCCCTGGCGCCGGTGCCTCCCCGGCACAAACAATAGTGCTCCGTTGGTACTACGCCCCTATTGGGCATCTGGAACCCCCAAGCTGTTGGGGAGCCCTGCTGAGGCCTCCTCGCTCCCCTACAGCCTCACCCGGTCCTCCGAATCTACCTACCCTTGAAAGCGATCTTGTTCCCTGCATCATCGCAGCTGGTTAGTATGGTAAGGCTGCCACACTTGCCTCGGGCCGCTCTGCTCCTGCTCCTGCTCCTGCTCCTGCTCCTGCTCCTGCTCCTGCTCCTGCTCCTGCTCCTGCTCCTGCTCCTGCTCCTGCTCCTGCTCCTGCTCCTGCTCCTGCGGCAGCCAGAAGGGAACTGTGAGGCAGGCTCCGGCCTAAGCTGTTTATAAAGGCCTGGCCCTGCCCCCTTCTGGCCACGTGACCCGCCTGGTCACCCTGGTAACCGGCACCTGAGCTGCCTGGGTGATTGGCAGCTCTGCCAATCACCCTCACAGTCACGGGGCACCTACGTGACTCCGTGACACCATGTATTTCTCCTTTAAAGGAGAATCTATTTTTAAAATTTGTTGATCTATTTTTAAAGTCTGTTTGTCCTTTCATATATTAAGGATCTCCCAGCACCAGCTCTACAACAGCGGAGCCAGTGCTGGGAGATCATTTTCATATATTCTTGCATCCCACTTTTGGGTTGCGACCCACAGGTTGAGAAACTGTTCTAGAGTCATGGGTGACTGACAGAACGTAAATCCTCCTGGAAACAGAGTGTCTGGGAAGTGTGGCATCCCAGGAGACAGTCTGGTCTAGGCATCAGGAATTTCTTGTTGTGGAAGGACAGCAACCAGGCTAGGCCCCTGATCCTTGCAAGAGCAGTAGCAGATCTGTTACTTTTAAAACATATATAGTTCTTCATGTAAATTGTAAAATAGTGAAGCATTATACCACAAGTCTCATCAAGACACTGTAGACTGCATGTAGCAGCTCACTTCCCTGAGCCAGATCAGTTGCTGCTTCAGAGACAAGATGTAATGCTAGGTCTACAGTTACTGCAAATTCCTTAGTGGCTATGAGGTGGTTAAAATAGTGTTCTATCCCTTCTATTTGTTGGGGACAGAGAGAAGCAGCAGACATTTTGGCAGCCATTATAGTACAATGTCTTCATGTTTCTTTTCGTCCCTGCTTTCTTTCCAGTGAAGAAAAATCAGCTTCCCCATTGAAGACACACAGTTCAATTTTGGAAGGATGATTCTGGGGGGAAAGGTGCATGTGTTTTGTGAGTAAATACAGTATGAATTCTTGAACTAAATACATAGTTTAATCTCCATAATTTACAATAAGACTAGTTCAGTCTGCCAAACCTTCATGAAGGTTTAGTGCCAAAGCTCAAAATCTAACTCAGCCACCTTTAAATTAAGAACACAGCAAGTAGAAATTTGCCATGAAGTCATATTTGTCATGTGAAATTGCTTATGGAACTTGTATACATGGTCACTAGAGGGCTCTTCAGACTTATATAAGATACTTTGGTAGTACTTACAAATGAAATACCTAAGGCACTTTCCCTCTTACATGTTACATTCAATAACACTAAGTGATAAGCTTTACCATCTATGGCAGGGGTTGTCAACCAGGGGTATGCGTACCCCCAGGGATACTTGAGAAGGCTCTAGGGGGTATGCATGGGTGGGCAGGGATGGAATGCCACCATGCACCATCCTGCAACTCCCTTCCCTGCTCTGCGTCTGGCTGCCGGGGGTACACTGCCCCATGTCCGGTCGCCAGGGGTACGCTGATCCAAAAAGGCTGAAAACCCCTGACCTACGGTAAAATATAATAACCCTTTTTTGTTAATTAAATAATGCTGTTTAAATCAGGAAAAGAATGGGCTTTTGTTTTACAAACAAATATATTTTTGTGATGTTAGAGATGCTATCCTAATCTGACTAGATTGGGGATATTCAACCTCCAGTCCATGGGCCAAATGCAGTCTGTGGAGCCATGTCATCTGGCCCACAGGGAGCTCCACAGGTCTGGAACTTTGGTTCTGGGAGAGCAGTGGCCATTAATGTCAAATTACTCTACCCTGCTGTCAAATTACCCCAAGCCCTGCTCCCTTGTCCTGTGGGGCCTGTCCATGCCCTCCTACTTCTGGATCAGGGCCTGGCCATGCCCCCTTCCTTTCCATGGGACAAGATTGAAACTGGGCTGTGCTTTCTTTCCGTGCTGTGGGGCCAGGTCAAGCTCCTTTCTGCTGCAGGGCCATGTTAAGACTAGCCTGTCCCGCCACATCCCTGCATGTGGCCTGATGGTGCCTGCTGTGCCTGATCTGGATGCCAGATAAGGACTACCAGCTGGATCTGGCCCACAGACAGACCAGACACTGCTCATCGAGCCCATCAGGCAAAAGGTTGGGCACCAATGGACTAGATTAATCCAGTAATTTTATGTAATTTTCCGATCACTGTTCATTCAAGTTTTCTTCATGTGTCAATTTCATGGAGTTTAAGCTAAGAATGTTTTCTATATGTCACTCTACTTGACTGTTTGTCTTCCTCTGTTATTTTTCTCAGACAGTGGTTGTATTTTTAATAAAGCATAGATGAGTTCTAAATCTTCATTGTCCTGCAGGACACCTAGTACACGTACAAAAGGGGGTAATGCAACTATTTTGATTTGAAGTGCTTGCCTCACTTTGCACAAGTTGTGAATAATTGTACAAGGGCCAAGGTAGTGGAAAAAGAACCTTAGTTGGGTAAATCAGTGAAGTTGAAGTGCTCTACATCAGGTTGCACCAGTTGAAAATTTACTTTGCTGTGTTTATTTCGGTCTTAACTAATACTGTTTGGAGTAAAGCTATAGTGAAAAGCAGTATTTAAGGGGGGAAATCAATAGGGCCAGAAAAGATGCTATATAAGCTTTAGAGGAACACTGTACTCATTGCCATAGTTTAAATTTTGCTTGCAGTTAGAGGGTTTTTCCATTCAGCCTCTTCAGGTCTTCCTTTTGTAGAGTGTGTATACATCATTTGTTCTAACATTTTTCACTGATACTGATATTCTGTAAAAATAATTTATTTTAGAGAGTGATGAGTTGAAACTAGTTATTGCAATAATTCTAAATTACATTAGTCTAAGGAGCAATTTAAAACCCACTGCTGTTTCTTGCTATCAGAAAGAGGTCTGAACGTGTGCATGAAAGCTAATAAAACTATTATGTAAAGTCTAAGGCTGATGTATAATTTTAGGAAAAAGCTTGTGGAGTATAGTGTGAGTAGTTTAGGAAGTAGTTTATATATTTGGCTAGTGACAATGAGGAACCTAATGACACTTAAAGGGCTGGCCAGGGGATAATACCATATTTCCTCAAATCAAAGATGGATCTTTTTTTCACCATTTAGAATGGGGTGAAAGAAACCCTTTGTCCTGGATTGAAGGCTGGGATGCTGGGGGTGACTGCCATGGCTCTGGCCCCAACCCAGGTTCAGGGTTGGAGTTGCAGCCATTTCTCCCCTTCTCCACCCCCATTATTAGTATTAGTTTAGTGTCAGAGTTTACTTTTCGGTGTAAATTTGGATACCCCTTTCTTGACCTGGCTGAAAATTCTAAATCCTACTGCCATTCTTGTGGAAATATTTTGAAGTATAGCAATCTGACAAATGCAAAAGTACTGGCTAGTATAAAATATAAATATTGCAATATAAAAATTGGCTATTGGGGAAAAAAACGTGCGATTGTCAAATTATTTGCCTAGTAAATGACTCGAGAGTAATCAGCAGTCCCCCCATGAATGATTATACCAGGTCATGAGAAGGTGATACCAGAATGTATCGCCTGTATCCTCAATTTATTTTAAAATATAAATCTTTAAATATATTGCTATGTATATCTGTTTTTTAACTGATGCCTGTCTAATGCAAAATGCATAACCAGTCTTGGGAACAAGAATCCAGGTGTCTCCCCTTTCATGTGGGAGTGCCATTACCAATAGGCCAAGCTTCCAAAGGAAGAATGGAAAGAAAAGTTGTCCATATTAGTCTATAGTTTGTTAGTTATGGCACCTGGGAGGTGGGTTTGAAACTCCTTGGGAAGGAACTGAATCCAGGTTTCTCTGCTTAAGTGTTTTAACCTCATAGGTTATCATGGGAAAGATGGGCATTACAATTCCTGCCACATCAGTTAGGCACCTATACACAAAAGCAGGAGTAGGTATTCTAGAATACAAATGCGCAGAGGCATCTATGTTGTAGTGTGAATTGAGTGCTTAAGAATCAGGTGTATATTCAAGTATACACATAGCTTGCTGTTGGCCACCATTAGGAGCCACAGGACTTTCAGAAGTACTCACTCTTTGGAGGTGACTAATCCCTTATCTATGCTGCCTACCTTCTGACTCCCAGGCAACCACCAAAAACTTGTTCCTGCATAGCAGACTGTTTCACACCCTGGACACTGGCTTTGCCTAACTGTTAGGTTTGGGCGCACATGAAATAGGGACAAATGGGCAGAGCTTCTGCCCTGACAACAATTCCAGGTTTGGCAGGAAGCCCTCAGTGACAAAATCTGATCAAATTGGGTTACCCTCCTGGGCAGGATACTTAAGGTTTAGGTGCACCAAGGTCCATACTTGGGCACCTACGTGAACAAAGTAGGTCTGGCCTTTAGTCCCTTTTCTTTGAACAAAGTCTGGCATTTTGCAAATGTATTTTCTATTTGTAAGTATTTGTGGAATAACTTTTAGTCTCTGTGTTGTTGTGAACTGTTCACTTTGCTTTTTGGAATTAATTATCCCTTATTAGTGCTGTATAACTGGCTAACTATTTAACCTATCCCCTCCTTGATTGCAGGATTAAACCTTTTAAAGAAGAAAAATTACAAATGGAGGATAATGTGCTTTTCGTGTACAATTTCAGACTTATGAACCTATTAAAATTTTATGAAATATTCATGAACACTTTGAATACATAACAAGTATCTGAATACTAGCAGGTAATAGCTAGTGTAATCTTAATTGTAAGAATCCTAAGAAATTAAATTAGTACTCTTATTTGTGACGATATTTTCAAATAATTTCTGTCTATTGTTTTATATGACTAACTCTATCTGATTAGGTATAATTGGAATACAAAAGACAGATGTTTTGGAAAGCTTAGTCAGTTTGATCCTTTTCAAGTTTTGCTGGTGTGAACTAAAATGCACTCTTTCTATTTGAAATATTTTTAAAACCATTTTTCTCACTTGTAGGTTGAGGGGTGGACTTTAGTGCTGACTGAATGTATACTTTTTCAGGAAGAATGTACTTTAAGTTAAATATGGGACAAAAAAGTTTAGAATTTTTAAAGAATAATGTTGTATGTCAAAGATGAACAGCCATATGAGAATAATCTGCTAATTGTTCTAGGGTAAATAGACTATAGGCTTGGCTGAATAAGGGTCCCTTCGTCCTTCTATGAAACAGAATAGCTATGTAGAAGGGAATGTAAGATTCATAGGATCACAAGGAGAATAAGCCAGAAAGATGTACTCTGGGTGCATCTACACATCACCATATGGCGATGTTGCTATGGTGCCATGTTTTAATACTTCCTTTTGGAAGTGCTAAAGCATGGTGCATTATGGGCAGTTACAGCATTGTGCACACAGCACACAGATAGATTTTGCTGCTATGTCACCACTAAGGCAATGTAGCTGGCATTCACATTTAGATACATGTGATTGCTACGTTGCTGTACTGTGCCTTACAGTGACATAGCATATTGCTACATCGCCATAGGGTGTTGTGTAGACGTGCCCTCTGTAGCCCAGGGAATGAGGCACTTGCCTTGAAGACAGTAGACCTGGATTCTGGATTCTGCTCCTAATGCCGCTTATGCAATTTATCCAGTGACTCTTTATGGCAGAACACTTAAGCAGTCCCTGGAAAAAAAAAGGGAAAAACATGGGAAAAATCCCTTTCCTACTGCTTCCCTAACCAGGAATCTTGGTGGTACAACATGTACAAAAATTGGTGAGGAGCCTAGTGCTGTGTGCTAGTCCCACATAGATATAAATGGTAAAGTAAAGAACCATGACTGACACATTCTTCCCAAAAGCTGTACCTGTGAGTGAGCAATCTCATGATACCTCAGGTGTGTTTGGCTTAATTGCCAATTGTATGGGAGAATGACAGGTGTTCTAAGAAGTCAGTGAATTTCATTAGGAAACTTTTGGAAATTTAGGGAAACTCACTCTTTTTATATCTAATTTATACCTTTTCACCTTTTATCACTTAGGATAAATAATACTAATATTTACAATTGAGGACATGGATTAGTCTAGAACAGGGCTGTTAAACTCATCTGGCCTTGTGGGCTGGATGAATGTAGCTGAGCCAGTCTGTGAGCCAAATCCAGGCTGACCCTGGATGGTGTCTACTGCCCAGATCAAATGGCACTATGGGTCAGATTTGACCCATGGGCCATATGTTTGACAACCCTGCTCTAGAAGAAAAGATACAATGTTCCATAAATGCTGGGAAAAAAGTGAGAGGGAGACTCAGAAAGGCAACTTATATCTTGACTTTGGTGGACATAGTGTGCTGTGAGTAGTGTGTTCAACCTGGACCCTAATGTCTGCTAATAAAACTAGAAATAACTGTAAAAAAAAAAAAAAAAAAAAAAAAGTTATTTTCACATTTACCGGTGGAAGTGGAAAGGCTAACAGAATTCTGTGGTTTTGATGATATTTATCAAATTCATTGATATCTATGGGGTAAGATGAGCAGCAGTGATTAGCACTAAACCTCACATACACATGCAGCTTCTTGAGGCTCTAAAGAAAAGAATGTTTGGTCTCTTTACATAGGATGTAAAGAAGGATGAAACATTCTGTTTATATAGATGTCTTACTGGAATGGAATCCTGTTTCTATCCTCCCTGCAGTGCTCAGGCTGAATAACTTGACTTCATATAGGAAATCTCATGTGGGTTGGATGTGTATCTAGCTGGGGTAATGTAGGCCCAGCACTCTTTCCTGCTTATGCAGGGGGTCGGACTCGATGATCTATTCCGACCCTAGCATCTATGAATCTATGAAAAAATATTGTGCTTCTCCACCCCCCATCATACAGAGGAACACATCCTACAGCGTGAGTCAGGCAGTTAAGCTCCTGAGAGGTGTGAGAGTTCAGATACTCCCCTGTACTTAGCATTTTCTATTGGCTACTATTAGGAGCAAGGATCTAATTATGCATAGCTGTGGTATATGCCCATTTTCATTCGTTTTGACTTATGAGAGCAGTCCCTAGCTTTGCTCTATGGCATCTCCTTGGCACCATTTAAAACACAAGTGTATTCCAAACACTCTTTACTCAACATAACATCAGTAGTATCCCTACAGCCAAAAACTCATTAAACATCTTAAACCTTCCTTGCCGGCATCCTTCTGCTATCTCTGAAGTAGGGGAAAGCAAATAAACTTTGCAACAAGTACGGATTCTGTGAGGAATGATGGACCTCTTGCAAAGATTTCTAATATCCTCTTTCCTGCATGCAAACTTGCTTGATCTGTGGAAGACAGGATGGAAGATTTTGATCATAATACATGAGCAGTAATGTGCTGCTGGCTTTTAGACAGCAGCACTAGTGATTTTTGGATGGCTTTTTAAAGATTCCCATAAACAAATCCAATCAAAGTTTTGAGGCATAGCTTGGCACTCACTCCATAGCCATTTTTTCTGAGGTCAACAGTGAAAATGAACATTCTAAAATAGCTATAGATGAATAAAAGGTCATTGTATGATATCACTGAAATGCAGGTGTTCTGATAACTTTGTAATGATGAGTTTCCTGAAAGGGGTGGGTTGGTAAACACCACAGAAGTGTTGCCCTTTAAAAATAGTGTATTTTTAATTGTGAACATACTTCTAAATATGGGCATATTCTTAATGCATCTTAAAATTTTATTGCATATCTCAGTGGTAGCGTATGTCTGCTAGAGAATTTTTCATCTCTACAGTGAATAAAATTAGTGAGAACATATTCTAATATAGAGGCCCCAGGAGCTTTTTTAGGAAATTGCACTGGTCCCTTATGTAATCTGTCTTGTCCATGAACGTTAGCATTTTATGGACAAAAAACCTGAAAGCCCACATAGGCCCATTGGTGACATAAAAAAATCTTCCAGTTAACATAGTATAAACATTTTTTGTATATTATGTTTCTTAAGATTTAGTGCACACATAAAAGTATATATGACTAAATATAAAATAAACTATACCCATCTGTATAAGCTGACTGTAATATAGTTAAAGGTTTCTAATGACAATATAAATCATGAGAAGGAAGATGGAGTGCATCTGTGTGTCAGAATCCATAGAAAATACTGTAGTTTTCTTTGTAGTTGTTCATAATTTTTTTTAATAATCTTTGTATAGTAAGTGACAAATTCACCAGTTGTGAACTTTAAAATCATTTTCTGTACATGGTTGCAAAGGCTCAGACTTTCAAACTGGAAGAATACAGTGAAACTTGCTTGAGCTAGGGGTATGGTGACAGAGCAACTAAGACATCTCCCTATGGCTCTGGAGGTCTCAGATCAAGATTTGTGGTAAAGGATGCTCTCAGTTGACTCAGGTACAAATGGGTATCTGGGACACTCAGGCTGGGAAGTCAAAGGTGACCACACATGATGGTAGCCCCAACGCCCTCTTGTGGGCTGTTAGCTAAGAAACTGGTGTGCCTGAGCAATATTAGCTCAGTGAGCTATTAAAGTTGGATGGGCCTCCCTTCCTAAGTATCTGATTGATCTAGTATGAATTTTTCTCTGTTGGCTGTCATAGAATCATAGAAAAATAGGGCTGGAAGGGACCTCTGGAGTCTATCTCGTCCAGTCTCAAGCAAATCCTTGTCTAACTCTTTAGGAAAACTACCCAAGCAATCCTGTCACACAACCATAAGACATAATATCCTAACTTTGAATGACACACAAAGCAGGGTGACATCAATGGCTGATGTTCTGTTGCTATGAGGGATGTTAAAATACAGAAGAGGGCCAAGAAAGAAAGAAAGAAAGAAAGAGGGCCACACCCCCAATACAGAGAAAGGCAATCCTCCTTGCCCCTCCTAGTTTGTACCAATCTGACCATGGGGTAAAATTCTTTCTTGACCCCAAATATGGCAATCGTGGCAACCCTGAGTAGAGAGGCAAGACCCTCTATCCAAGAACCTCTGTGTTTAAGTCCTAGCAGGAGCCCTGGCACATCCCAGTCAAAATCTCCAGCCTTGGCTGTAGTAAACCCCCAGGGTTCCTGAGGAAGGTAAACCCTACTCCTCAGATTTGTGCATGGGGTGGGGGCAGGCTGTCTGCTGCAGTCTCATACTCCCCACCCTGTTGCTCTCCCTCTGGGGCCTCTGCAGCCCAGTGGGCAGGACCCAGTGTAGCAGGGCAAAGCAGAATCAACTGGGAAGTTTATTGCCATTGTTGTGAGCTCTGTGCCACCATGGCAAGGTGCCCCCCACTCACCTGGCAGCAGTGGGGGTGGTGGCACGGGGTTATGCCCCTTGCTGCTACCAGGCAGGTGGGGGGCACTTTGCGATGGAAGTGCAGAGCTTCCATCAGTGGCAATGAGCTTCCCCGCCTGGCCCCGCTTTGCCCTGCTGCTCTGGATCCTGCCCGCTGGGCTCTGGAGGCCCTGTAGGGAGGGCAGCAGGGTGGGGTGCCCTGAGCCTATAGTGGGCAGCCCACATTGACACCCCCAACAGGCTTCACTTTGGCCCTCCTGCCCACTGGGGAGGGGGAGCCAGGCTCCTGCAGGCAGCAGCCAGTTCTCAGGTGCTGCTGGGTGGGGCAGGGGGCTGTGGACCTGGGTCTCTGGGCCTATAGTCCTGCCAGCTGGGGGTCTCTCCGGCAGGGCTGTGGGAACAAGGGGTTATGGGAGGGAGTGAGGAGCATCAGTGGGGCCCAGGGGCCTGTGGTTTGGGAGTGAGGGGCAATGGCATGGGCAGTGCACTGGCATATCAGAGATGCTCAGCACCACAAAGCAGGGTAAGGGGACCTGCATCCTGGTGAGCAAAAGAGGGCAGGGGGAGTTCTGATTTTCCATTATAAAAAACCCCAAATCAAGCGTGAAAATGTATAGGTATTTAGAATGTATTTTATTATAGTGATTGAGGCACTGGTAGGCTTCCAAATGACTTTAAAATTGTGAATACATCAATAAAATATTGTGTTCAACTGATACCTATATAAATATATAGGCTACTCATGGTGCAGCCACACAAAAGGCAAATGCCGTTTTGGGTTGCATCAATAAGAGCTCTAGATGCAAGACACAGGAAGTGTGATAGTGCCTCTTTACTCAGCATTGGTTAGGCCTCATCTAGAGTATTGTGTACAGTTTTGGACTCCACATTTTAAAAAGGACATCAAGAAGTTAGAGAGGGTCCAGTGGCAGGCAACAAAAATCACAGGGGCCTTGGAAGGCAAGCTATATGAGAAGAGGTTGAAGGAAATAGTTATGTTCCTTATAAAAATGTCGTTTAAGAGGGTATAGGATAGCTGTCTTCAAATATCTGAAGGGCTGCCATACAAATGAGGGAGAATGTTCCTGCCCCCAAGCAGCTGCCTGCTTCCAGGGCCGGCTCTGATCACAGAGCCAGAGCAGGAAAATTGTCGCTGCCCAAGCTCCCATGATCGGAGCCCGCCCTAGCCGCAGGTGGGTGCTGTGGGACTGGACAATGTCTCAGCCCCCAGCTCTGATCTTGGAACTGGGGGCCAGAGCTGTCTGCTGCAGGGGCAAGGGGACATTGTCCCTGCCCTGGTTGTGGGATCAGAGCAGTGTTTAGACATCAGGCAGCTGCCTGGGGCAGGGGTGGGCCTGGGAGGCAGCTGTCCTCAAGGTGGGGAGCCCAGGCCTGACACCTGGAGCCCAGGCCTGACACTGGTGCCTTCTGCCAGCTCGGGGCTGGCACTTGGTGGAGCTCCCTCAGGCTACCATATAGCAGGAGAGCAGGGCAGTAGTGTCCCTGCCCCAAACTGTTCTTGTCAGGAGCAGATTTGCTCCCAGTAGGTGCAAGTATAGATGTGCACTCAGGGAAAGCTTACTACACTGTGTTTTACTGTATAGTAATCTTTCTGATCTTTAATTTTTTTGTGGAATTGTTAATTTGAAAGGTGAAAATGTTGAACTAGAGTCTCTCCCCTACCCTAAGCATGGGAGAGAAACTGCCGTAGTTCTTTCTGGGGATATCCCAGCATGGGGAATTTTTAGAAGATGCAGAATGCTTGTCCTTGGTTTTCTGAAGTACTGCACACTAGTGGCCAGAGTACAAGGTATTTTTTCTATCACCATGTTGTGGATGTGGGACTGTGGCCAGCTGAAACAATTTAGAAGAGCTTTGGCTGTTCTGATCTGCACTAACATTGGGGCTAGCCATACATCAAAAAAATATATATTGTTGCTGGAATTCTCCTTACACCCTGTTCACTTACCCTATACTCTGCTGTATTAATGGGAAACTGACTGCAGCAGAGAATCTGATGTCCCTAACAATCTTAAAACATACATTTTAGTTGCTCTCATTGCTTTATTTTTGTAACTCTCTTTCTCTTTCCAAACCCCCTTGACAACAACTTTCTTAAAACAAAGGATCTGGACGCATGGCACATGCAGACGGTCGTAACTTACATCTGCAGAGCAGGCCGATGATGTGGCGTATCTGCCATAGTAAGTACTATGATAGTACCCTGACATTAGGTGATGGGGGAAACCTTTTAGTGCCAGTTTGCTTAAAGGAAATGGTTGCACCAATCTAGAAGCACATACATGGCACTTCCGCTAATCTGTATTAAAGCAGCACAGTTGTGCTTCTGATTTTTTCCCAGGCTATCATATTTATCCAAGTCCAAGATGACTTAAAATGTAAGATGACTCCCCAGTAATTATATTCTATACATGGAAAATTAAAACAAATTTGTTATAATTTTCCATGTATCCCCCCAATTATTGGGGGGTCATCTTAAATATTCCCCAAACCACAGGTGGAAGGGCAGGGGAGCAGGCAGCCTGACCCTCACATCTGACACCCCCACTGCTTGTCCCTCCCATACTTCGGCCCCAGCCACCTGTACCCGCACCACCCCTTGCTGCTGCCCCATCCCCTGCCTGATCCCCCATGAACTCTGCTGCCCAAACAGCAGTGCATTCTGCTGTCCCCTCCTCCTAAATTGCTGCTGCCACATCCTCTAACTCACCTTTCCTGTTGGCAGCAGTGCATGTCAGGGTATCCAGTAGCAGAAGCAGAGGTCAAGGGATGAGGAAGCAGTGCAGGTCAGTGGATAGTGCTGCTGCCCAATCCCCCACTCGCATTAGTACTGCATCCCCTGACCTACGCTGCTGCCTGTTCCCTTCCTTGTACTACCACCCCATTCCCTGCCTAATCCCTGGCCCCTGATCAACATTCACTGGATTGCTGCTGGTTCCAAGTGGTAGTGACAACAGCAGCCCTGGCAGCTCTGGTTATCACTGTTGGCTAAGACTAGGGCTGGAGCTGGAGTAGAGCTCGAACCCTAGTAGTCAAATCCAAGACAAAATTTGTTTTTCTCCCAGGTGACAAAGGGAAAAACTTTCATCCTGGATTTGAGTAAATATGATAGTTCTAAACAGGATTTTAGTAAGTTACACTGTCAATATGTTCTGTAACAGACTAAATATTGTATATCCACTCATTTTCTGAGGAAGAAGTAGGTTGCACTCATTTACATGTGTTGATGGTTCTTTTTATTTAAGGTGTTGCATCAAACCAGTGAGTCACTAAGAATTTATGGAATTCCCATAGCAGACATATAACCTTAAGTATTTATCGGTAAGGATGAAGGAAGTTATGTTTCATAGTTGGTAGGGTCGGAAGGGACCTGAGCAGATCATCAAGTCCGACCCCCCTGCCATGGGCAGGAAAGAATGCTGGGGTCAAACGACCCCAGCAAGGTGTCTATCTAGCCTCCTTTTAAAGACCCCAAGGGTGGGAGCAAGCACCACTTCTCTTGGAAGTTGGTTCCAGATCCTAGCCGCTCTGACTGTGAAGTAGTGTCTCTTGATATCTAGCCTGAATCTACTCTCAGTCAACTTATGGCCATTATCTGTGGATGCATAACAAGATGTGGTTAGCCTTCCTGACTGCGTCCCCACATTGGCAGCCCATGTTCATCTTGGAGTCTATAATGACTCCAAGATCCTTTTCTGCCTCTGTGCTGACGAGAAGGGAGTTCCCCAGCCTGTAGGTATGCTGCTGGTTCTTTCTCCCCAGGTGCAGTATCCTGCACTTGTCAGTATTGAATCCCATCTTATTCTCATCTGCCCACCCCTGCAACCTGTCTAGATCCAATTGCAGCCTGTCCCTCCTTTCTAGCATGCCACTTCTCCCCACATCTTAGTGTCACCTGTGAATTTGAACAAGGTGCTTTTCACCTCCTTGTCCAAGTTGCTGATGAAGATGTTGAACAGTGCGGGCCTGAGGACTGAGCCCTGGGGGACCCCACTGCCCACATCCCTCCAGGTCGAAAAATGACCCATCCACCACCACTCTCTGGGTGCGGCCCACCAGCCAATTGGCGACCCATCTGACTGTGTAGGCATCGACACCACAATTTCCTAATTTTTTAATGAAGGTGGGGTGAGAGAAAGTGTCAAAGGCCTTCCTAAAGTCCAGAAAGATTACATCCACCGCGACACCGGCATCCAAGGATTTTGTGACCTGGTCATAAAAGGCTACCAGGTTGGTCTGATAGGACCTGCCTCTAATGAACCCATGTTCTTCCCTAAGCATGCATTCCCTTGCTTGCCCCTCGCAGGTGTGCATCTGGATAATTTTCTCAAAGAGTTAATTTTCAAAGAGTTTCAGTTCCCTTTCCTGGTTATTTTACTTAAAGGGGAGAAGTGTCTGTCTTTCTGCAAAGACAATAATAAGTGATGGAGGAGAACCAAAAGGCATTACAGCTTCTCACCTCCAATGTTCTTACACAAAGTAAAGAAGTGTTGTAGTGTACACCATTACTTATGCTCTACTTCCCTTTAAACCTGGATGAAATAATCCAGTGCAGTAACCAGTGCCTTTCTGTGGTTCTTTTGTGATCAAAAGCCTGATTGGAAAGAGTTTAAAAAAATAAAAGGACAGGTGTTTGTTAATGTGTGATTTTTACATTGCTAAAATAGGGAGGTTAGATGATGGGTAGTAGTTTGCAGAGATATTTACAGAGCTGAACAAAGAATTTAAAAACATTTTTTGAAAATGAATGGAATTTCAAGATTTCCAATTTTTTTTAGGTTTTGATGATGATGATAACATCTGTAGCAGGCAAGCCACTAGAGTGGCTATGGCATCTCATGGTGGCTGCATTGCTCCTGTCCCACTCTGCCTCCCCAGAGTGCCCTATCTTTTCTGCCATGCCTTGGTAGATGTATCATAGTATATAGGGAGGATGTCTCAGGGTCCTAGTGAGCTTCAGTTTACCTCAATTCACTTTACTTAAGCAGACCCCCAGTCCTAATCATAGTCTTCTAGCCCTACTTTCGCCTTATGGCATGAAGTTTTGGTGCTCCTGGCTGTATCTGTGCCTTACAGGAATTAATCATTGCCTCCAGCTGCTCCCTGCAGTGCTTGTGGGTATTTTTCCTTTTTCCTCTCTGTGTCTTTTGGGATTCCAACCACTCCAGGTAGTTGTCCTTCACCTGTCCCTGACAGGCCACCTTTCAGGGCTCCAACCCTTTCTCACTGGCACCCATCCTGACAGCACCCTTTCTACCCCTTTGTAGCCTCCTCCTCCCCTCACAGGAAGAAACAGAACCCCAAACACAAACCAATTGGTTTTTAATGCAAAGCCTTACCCCACCTCGGATCTCTGCTCTCCCACAAAAACCCTACTCCCTACTCAGCAGGCCCCCTCTCAGCTTGCAGAATAGCTCGTAGGCCTGCAGCTTTTTCCCCTGGCAGTTTATGCTCACAGTATCTCCTTTCTCTGCAGAGTCCAGAACTAGATTTCCTGCTCTAGCTCAGGAGCTGGCTTATATCCCCCAGAAGCACCAGTCACGTGTTTCCCAAACCCACACAAGGGTTCTCCTTAGTCTTAATCAGCTTTCTCCTCCTGCACTTCAGTCCCTACGTAACTACTTATCTGGAGCTTTGCCCTGTTGCAGTTCAGCTTGCTCCCAAGTAGTCATCTGTAGGGTCCCATCTTTCTGTGGCCACCAACTGCTTACTCACTGGCAGCGAGCTCTGCTCCAGCTGCCTATAGATTATAGACCTACTGTCCTGCCCTTTCTTTCTCTAAATAGGAGGAGTTACAGGACCCTACTACATATCATCATTGTTATTATTATTATCATTATTATTCAGAGGCATAATAGGGCAGCAGTGGCATATGAGGCAGCAGACTCATCTACTGGTGGCTACTTTTTGTGCCTCCTCTAAGACCCTTGGCTGATGTTACATTTATCATGTAATTAACACATGAGTTGTATGATAAATTATAACATACTACACTACACATATAAGTAATTTATGGTCAGATAAAATGGCAAACTAGCCACAAAGATATTCCAGTCTTTGTGGTTGGCTTGTATCCCACTTTATATGGAACATGTGGCATGTGTCCCAGACCTGGAGATGGTGGGGACCAGGTAGGGGGAGTCCTCAGGGCTGGCATAAGATGCCCCATTCTCAGTCTTTGGGATTGGGCAATCCTGATTCAGGCAGTTGGCTTGAACTCCAAGTTGTAAGGTTTAGGGGTAAGACAACCCCAGGCTTTAGGATAGCTCCTCTAACCCAATCCCTAGGATCAAGCAAGGGGAAGCCCCAGATCCTAAATCAGGACCCAGAGCTTCCCCCTGCCTAATCCAGATTATCAGCCTCCCGTGGTGCCCTTTGAAGGCCTAGGTACGGGGAGCCTGATGCCAGGCTTCCTGTATGTCAGCAGTCATGGGATTGATCCACAGAATTATATCACTGATCTCAAAAACTGCACAGCCTGTCATGCACTTCTGAGGCATACAATTCCTCAGATCCTAGTTGCACACATGAACATGCAAAGTGTGCATTTGCACATATTAACATCTGCTAGGGGCCTAAATTAGCTCCAGAGCTGGTGCTCCAGTCACCAGGTCCCAAATACTGCTTCATCAGCCTTTAGTTACACTACTCTTGTTGTTATTATTATTAGCATCTTTTTTTTGAATATTTTCATTCTTTTTAAAATGTTGAAATATTCTCTTTCTCTTCGTCTTTTAATCTATTTCTTGTTGTTTAGCTCCTGGATGCAAAAGAATATTATGTGCGAGGTTTTTAATTTGTTTTTTCTCAAACTGTTCTAATATTTGAATTAAAATAAATTAAATTACCACATTCATTTTTTCCTTCTGCTATTATGAAACTTTTCTAAACAAAGCCAGTGAACCTAACAAACCAAAAACTGGACAAGAAAAACAGATCCCTCAGACATCACTGGTTTTATTGTTTTCAAGGGTAAAAGGAAGAAGTAAGGAGGAGGAGAGAGGACATGGGAGACTGGTGCCTCCTTAGTCAGGGGGGTCATGTGCCCCCCCTGCAAGCGATCCTGCTGACCAGGGAGGGAAGGGGTCCCCTGGCAGCTGATCTCCCTGCCTGCGGGGGGCGGCGATCTCACTGCCCGGGGGAACCCCTGTGGCCAATCCTGCACTGATCACTGCAGCCAATTGCTGCAGCTGCTTACAGGAATGGCTGTGGCTGCTTCTGGAAGTGGCTGCAGTGATCGGTTGGTTACCTGGCCCCCCCAGCCCATTGCCTAAGTGGCAAGCATGACCAGTCAGGGGGTACACCAGTGCTCTCAGAAGTGCACGTACACCCTCATGTACCTCGTACGCATTGCCACTGGGAGAGGAAAACCTAGGAAAACCTTTAAAAAAATTCTCATGGACATTGAAAATAACATTTGAAATACTATTTCTGATCCCTGCTCTGAGGAAAGCTCATACATTTTATAGGACAGGCCTCTAAACTTCCCCTTTTGAAACAGCTCCAGAGGTATGTGTGTCAATACCTTTAGCATGTGAATTATTTGCATTGCCCTTTTGAGATGCATACCTGTCTTCATGTACCATGTAGGAGTCTAGACACCAAACTCAAGGCTTTGGATTCCTCTGTGTTGGATAGGCACCAAAAGGTTAGGCATTGGAGCACCAGACTTACAGACATCTAAATCCTTTATTAGATTTGGCCTTTGGTGAGTAGCCAGTAGGGTTGTGCAAAACTTTGGCAACCATTTTGTTTTGGAGATGTTTTGGCTTGTTTTAGTGCCTGAAACACCTAATCCAAAATGAAACGGAAGGCTCCGAAACATCTCTGAAACAAAACCACCCAAAATGTTTTGGGAAATTTCAGAAAATTTGGGAGTTTTGGAGCCAGGTTTGCAGGGAAACAGAAACTAAGAAGAGGGAGGAGGGAAAGGGGGTGAAGAACTGCTCTGATATTGACATCTGTAGCTGGCCAGTGTCTGCAATCTGTCCCTGAGGTCCCTTCCAATTCCAGTGCTCTGGGGGAGGGACAGCAGCCTGTTGTTATCCTGTGTGCAGATCTGGGGGCCTGCATCCCCCAGTAGGAGTCTGGCACAGCCCCACAGGCCTCCTGGAGGTTGTGGGACCCCGGATCTGCATGCCGGGGTGACAGCATGCTGCCGAGACCAGCTGGGGCCAGAACCAGCACTGGAGTGTGCTTGGTGCAGCCTGCCCCAAGCTCTGGAAAGAATCCAGTGCTGGCAATGGCCCCAGCCACCAGTGGCAGACTGCTGTCATTCCGCACATAGATGCAGGGGCCTGCACCTCCTGGGAGGAGTCTGGCACAGCCCCACAACACTCCCAGGGGGCACAGACCCCTGGATCTGCATGCAGGATGACAGCATGCTGCCACTGCCAGCAAGTGATACGAGTTTTGTTTTGAACAGTTTAGGGTGCAGTTTCACAGCAACCCCTGTACCTATCTCCTTGACACTTGGCAGGCTTCATGGCCTCAGAAGGGCTACCATCCCTGCAATTTTCATCTGAATCAGGCAATAAATGACAAAGTTATAAGCATTTTAGTGATTTCCCACTATAGCCTATCGTCGAACCACCAAAACAGCGTTGAAACTCTGAAAAAGATCCAGCCAAATTGAAATGGAACTGTGATCTGAAGCACCAGGATTAATCACTGTCCCTCTGAAATGGCCAAATCTGAAACCGAATTGAAAGAGTCGTTTCACACAGCCCTATTAGCCAGTGACCTATAGCCAAATAAGGGGGAAATGCTAGTCATTTACCTGTAGTTGGAATTCATTTAATATATTGTCTCTGCAGATTCACCATTGGAGTCATGTAACTTGGCCACATGGAACTTGTGGTCTTGTTTGACCAATCTCATTTTCTTCTATGACCAGGTGACCTATCACCTGGACAAGGGAGAAGAGATTGATGTCATATATCTTGACTTCAAAAAAGGTTTTGATCTGGTATCCCATGATCACCTCTTGGCCAAACTGCCCAGTTGTGGCCTTGGCTCCACCACGATCCGCTGGCTGGGAAATTGGCTTCGTGGTCGGACCCAGAGGGTTGTGATTGATGGCAGTCGCTCATCATGGTGCCCTGTGACCAGTGGGGTCCCTCGAGGCTCTGTCCTGGGACCCATACTGTTCAACATCTTCATTAACGATGTGGACATTGGAGTCAGGAGTGGACTGGCCAAGTTCGCCGATGATACCAAACTTTGGGGCAAAGCATCCACGCCAGAAGATAGGCGGGTGATCCAGGCTGACCTGGACAAGCTCAGCAAATGGGCAGACGAGAACCTCATGGTGTTTAACACCGATAAATGCAAGGTTCTCCACCTTGGGAGGAAAAACCTGCAGCACCCTTATAGGCTCAGCAGTGCTACGTTGGTTAGCACTACAGAAGAAAGAGACTTGGGGGTCATCATTGACCACAAGATGAACATGAGCCTGCAATGCAATGCTGCGGCTAGTAAAGCGACCAAAATGCTGGCATGCATCCATAGATGCTTCTCGAGCAAATCCTGGGACGTCATTCTCCCCCTGTACTTGGCCTTGGTGAGGCCACAGCTGGAGTACTGCGTCCAGTTTTGGGCTCCACAATACAAAAAGGATGTGGAGAAGCTTGAGAGAGTCCAGAGGAGAGCCATGCGCATGATCAGAGGTCAGGAAAACAGATCTTACGATGACAGGCTGAGAGCCACGGGACTCTTTAGCCTGGAAAAGCGCAGGCTCAGGGGTGATCTGATGGCCACCTATAAGTTTATCATGGGTGACCACCAGGATCTGGGGGAACGTCTGTTCACCAGAGCGCCCCAAGGGATGACGAGGTCGAACGGTCACAAACTCCTGCAAGACCGTTTCAGGCTGGACATAAGGAAGAATTTCTTTACTGTCCGAGCCCCCAAGGTCTGGAACAGTCTGCCAGCGGAGGTGGTTCAAGTACCTACATTGAACACCTTCAAGAGCATATTGGATGCTTATCTTGCTGGGATCCTATGACCCCAGCTGACTTCCTGCCCTTTGGGCAGGGGGCTGGACTCGATGATCTCCCGAGGTCCCTTCCAGCCCTAATGTCTATGAAATCTATGAAATCTATGAAACTGAAAGCTGTGAAATATCTACAGGCAGAGGCTGTGTTCCAGGTCTGTGCAGTTTGGTGTAAGAGACAGGTCTCTGTAGAAGTTAATTTGTTGCTAAAACATATCCAGGGCTACATTTCTAATGTGTGTTTGTGAAATACACATATTAACTTAGACGTAGATTGATGAGAGTTGGGCTTACGTGAGCCCTGTATCATACTTTTCTTCACTGCTTACCTTTCTGCTCCCTGCCCTGTGCTCCCTGCCTAAGCTGCTGCTCTGCTTTCTGTCCTACCTGCCACTGTGATGTCTGTTCTCTCCCCAGTGTGTTTCATGCCACACATAGTGGCTGCCCATACCATGTGTGGCACCTCTGCTGCATTTGGCCACCTTGAGGTGGACAAAGGCAGCATGAATTTTCACAAATGAAATTGTACTTCATGAATAGCTTAATTACCTTGCCACTTCTTCTATGGCAGCAGACAGGGGTGAGGTAAAGAGGTTATTTGTTTAAACTTGAGTGGTACTTGAACTAAAAAAGAAATTGTGTTGTTATACTGCCTGCTCTTCTATCCTACTGGACATCATGTAACCTAAATATTCCTCCTTCTCTACTCATCTCTCTGAGTAGAGCTTAAGGAACCTCTCTCTACCCACTAGGACAGATGTGAATTTACAAAATTCTGCTAAGATACCTTTTTATTTCTGGTGGACTCGAATGGAACTTGAATATAATGAATGCTGTCATAGTTAGGCACCACTTAGCATGAAGTGAAAGCCCTAAATAGCTTCAGAGTAATTCAGAATCCTCATGCTGCTTGCGGCAAAAAAATCACTCTAGTTATTTTGAAGTTCAACTGTGCTAATTTTAGGAATGTAGCATTTAACACCCACCTACAAGGTGGTAGGTGTTCAAGTGCCTCATTCGAACATTATCATAATCTCTGTCACTTCTGCTCTAAGCAGGGAGGAGGAAGGGATGCTACCACTCACTACCCACCAGAAGTATTGAGAAATCTTGGGTTTTTTGTAGTTATGCTCAATGGAGAGTGAAGGGCAGTCTTCTTGCACCTCTTCTTAGCATAATGGAATAGAGGGAAAACTGGAGTGGGGTAAGGATGATTGAGGAAAGAGGAATTGAAAGAAAAAGACAAAATGAGGAATTAAATGAGAAGAGCTAATCCTGAATTTTAACCCAGGGTACAACCTTGGTCCTGATATTTCAGTGTAAATTCTTGTTGGGAATTTATCATTTAAGGAGCTCCTCAAAACATGGCAGCTATGGTCAATAGGAAAGACCTTGTTACGTAGTAATTTTAGGCAGCTCCTCAAGCTCTTAACACCTAGACTGTCTTCACATTAACACCTGAAACTGGTTTTAAGCACTTGTTATACTGCTCAAAGTTATGCCATTTCAGGACAGGATTATTTATGATCCATGTTATCCAGCTTGTGTTACACTAAAGTGTAGCCACTCTAGGCTACACCTTAGTGTAAATTCATGGCCTGGCCCTCTTCCCCCGCTAGCTTGGATTAGGCCCACTGCTGCTTCCCCCCTGACCTCACCAGCACTCCAGATCCCTGCTCATTGCCTCCCTTTCACCTCCTTACATATGTCTGCCCAGGCTGTCAGTCCTAGGGGAGCAGACAGAGAAGAGTTAACATGCCTGTCCAGGTACTGTTGCTGGGCTAGGACTGACAGCCCAGGCAGCCATAAGTAAGCTGGGGGAGGGAGTCCTCCAGGCCTCTGCTGGCCTGAATGTGTGACTTATACAAACTTGAGCTACCACTAACACCCATCAACATCTGTGCAGCTCTGTGTAAGGTGTAACAAGGACCCAAGTTAATCAAATATTAGGTTCCTTTTGTGAACTGAGTAGTAAAGGAAAAGCATCATTTGTATGTCAGAGATTTGTTACATGCCTACAGCCTGGTCCTATAGCATTGAAGTCAGGAAGACATCCTAATACTAGCTCTAACTGGTGTAGAATCAGGCTTTTAATCTCTAGGGTCTATCAGCTGTTCACTTCTCCCCCCTTTCTCCCCCAAGATACTAGCTGGCATTTGAATATTCAGAACAAGGTCTAGGCCAAAATGTATTATCAAGCTCCCTCTACATCAGGGGTGGGCTAAGTCCAGCCCGTGGGCTGTATCTGGCTGGCAGTGGACTCCATTTCCCAGCAGCCTGTGCCCGCATGACTAGGGCCAGTTTCCATGTAGACTCATCCAGCCCCAGCAGCACTGGCAGGCAGCAGCAGCGCCAGCCTCTTCCCCGTGTGGGTGGCGAGGGGGTGCTGAGGAGGGGGTGCTGTGGGTTGAACCAGGGCGAGGCAGGCTCTGTCTGCAGGGTGGGCAGCGGTGGTGGCAAGGGTGGCACTGGGAGGGGTGGCTAGAGGGGGCTACGAGGAATTTTGGGGTAGCTATAGCTCTCCCAAGTCTCCCTCTAATGCCATCCCCGCTGGCAGGGCATGTGACAGTGAACAGAGCTACTCTGCAGGTGGGCTGGGATCTTGTGGCAGTGATGTGGTCTGGAGCTGAGGCAGAGCTGTGGTCTGCAGCCTGCATGCTCTGGGAAGAGGAGTGCAGGCAGCAGATTGCTTCTCTGCCTCCTTGTTGTTGCTGCTGCAAGGAGCCTGGGCAGAGCTGCAATCTGCTACCTGCACACCCTCGGCCCAGATCTGGACCACAGTCTCACCACCACGAGATCCCAGCCTGACTCTGGAGCCACTCTGCCCTGCTGCGTGCCCTGCCAGCGCTGCTGGGGCTGGTCTCCATGGAAACCCTGACCTGTGCTATCACAGTGCAGCTGCTGCTGGGGTCTCCATGGAAACTGGCTCCAGCCACATGGGCAGGGGCTGCTGGGAAATGGATACTGGCTGCTGGCCAGATCTGCCATTTTGCCCACCCATGCTCTATATCTTAGCTGTCTTCTGAATGGGAGATCAGGGCTCACCAGGCACAGAGGAAACTCAAACTATCTCTGAAACTGACTCAATTTAGAATAAAGCTGTAATTGAATACTTATGTGAAAAGGGCAATGAAGACCATCAGACATACAGAAGGCAGAGAGTTTAAGATTTTCTTTTGATTACAGGTCAGTGGCCTCTTATTACAGAGGAAGCTTCCTATCTGTGTAGGTGGACAGCATATTTGTTTTTTAAAAACCATGTAGGTTCATTGTATAGAACCACTACAACTCTAGGTAAGTCAACAAAGCACTTGTTTGACAATGAACCAATTGTGTCAGTTTGGAATCATGATAAAAAAATTCTCTTTATAAACTAAAGTCTATGCCAAGCTCCAAAATCAACTGTGAACACAAGAGTTTATGTTACTAAACTCTGAGTTTCTAGTGTGTTACTTTTTATATGCTTGTTAACTATGAGTGCCTGTAGAGAGGCATGTGACCAGAAAAAATTAAGTGTCTTTTTTTATTGTTTTGTATGTGCAAGATACTCAGACTACTATCATTTATAAATTCTTTCAATTGTAATTTATAGGGGAGAGAAAATGTATTGGAGCAGATTCCATGTATATTTATTGTAACAATACCTGGTCTATGATTTAATGTGCATGCATGAAGGAATAGAGGGCTTCCAACAGATTCTGTCCAGTGACAGGCATGTGGGGAGTGTCTGTGATGTGAGTGGTGCCTTCTCGTGGTGTCTCTCAAGGAGCAGGCAAGAGAGCTATAGAAGGAGGTGGCAAGGTTCTGAAGCATCCTCTGCCATGAAGACTTCATCAGTTCAGTGCTGGAGGAGACTTGTGAGACTGTGGAGGAAGGA